>NC_135717.1:34786066-35113494 GCF_964656455.1 Halichoerus grypus
CAAGGGCAATCCTCACCCGATCTCTTTCCCAGGACTCTTCAACAATATTCCAAATGGGCTCCAAGTAAAAAATGGGGGTCGGGGATGCAGGTCACTAATTTGAAGTTGAAAGGTACCCCAGGCTGGATCCATCATATTCTTTCCTGGGAATTTGGAACTTGAATGGAGACACAATGGCTAGTGGTCTTTGCAGCTGAGTCACTGTGGTTTCTGAACCTTGGCAAGACTGACGCTTTGAACCAGATAATTCTGGAGAATTTTGAATAATTCTGGTTGCCCTATGCATTGTAGAGTGCCAACAGCAACCACCCTCTGATTGTGACAACTAAAAATGTCCTTACAGGGCAAAATCACCCCTGGCTGAGAACCATTCACCTGAAGAGAATGTCCACAAATTCTGCCTGCCAAGGTCCTTAGGCCTACCCTACCTCCTGTACTTGCCCTGGATTGTTTTTCTTTTGTTTTCCCCTTTTGAATCCAAGAGTTTCTGTGCATTCAAGGCTTATGCATTACACCTCAAAACCCGTAAAATTGCAAACATCTCCCCCACTAATATTTTTGCTAACCTAGGCAGGATTGGATTCTGTTTCTCAACCAGACGGATCTTAACAAAAACACTCCCATTCAAAAATCATCTTCGGTTTCTTGAGATTCAAAATTACCTGTCATCTTTCAAGCCCTAGAAAGCCAAACAGTTCTTAATTTAACTTATCTCTGATATCAGAGCAGATCTGAACACAAAGGCATGAATGAAATAGGTGCTTCTGGGCCACATGGGACACTGAAATATACCATGATGTGTCAGCAACAAGACCCCTACAGAGTAAAGAAAGACGGCAGAGGAACATTCCCCTCACCAGGGAGGGTAGGGGGCTTGATTGTGATTGGGTGTTTAGAACTAATGCTGGCATGTGAGGAAAAGCTGGAAAGCCAGGAAGCAGAGATCTCATCAGACACATGCCTTGCCCATCCCCGGGAGAGAACTCTACAAAGTGTTCCTTAGTGAAACTCTGACTAGCTAGAACCAAACACTAGAGAAAATACGTATGCAGACAGCATTGCACATCCAAACCCCACAACTGTTTGAACAGATAAGAATTCCATATGGTCTGCATTACCCTCAGCAATGGAAGGCTTTTTATCCATCCCCAGGCTACCCCATCACCATGCAGCAAGTGGGAGCTCTGGTCCCTTACAACGCAGCCAGGGACAGGACTCAGCGGCTGATGACTGGCGTTCTGTATGATGGGTGAGTGCATCCAACATCTGCTCGGCCCCCCACACAAATCTTAAGGCCCTCTGGCAGGCAGCACCAAGTCCCTCAGCTAAGTCACAATGGGAACCACCTGCCAAAACGCCAGGTGTGAAACAAGCCCTAGCTCATTAGAGTCCTTAAGCCCCCACCCAAATTCTGGGAAAAGGCTCCAGGCAAATACAGGGCTGTCCACACAGCCAGTCTCAATGAGGCCGCGGGAGCCGCCTTATTAAGATGGTCATTGGACGGTCCACGTCAATTTCACATTTTCTGTCAAAACCTCCCAGATAGCAGGCACCTCGGTGTTTACACCTCTCAGCAGAACAAATGCAGAGCTGTTGAAGGGAGAAATAACACACCACCACAGTAACAATAGAAGACATCGCTTGCAAGCTGTCCGCGGCCCCTGGAGTAACTGACATGTTTGACAGAGAATGTGTGTTGGTAACGTTGCTTGATTTGTGTTTAAAGGGAAAACAGAAAGTGCATTTCCAGGAGGTTTAGACATTGATAACCAAAGAGAAGGTCTTGTAAACAAAGCCACAAGGACCATGTCCCAGCAGTCCCCTCCTTGCCATTTGTCACCGCCCCACCTCCCGTTTTGATCTCCCGGAGGAATCGGGCTTCCACGGGGGAACAAGACCTCCTGACAGAAGGCTGCAAGACAGAGGGAGGAAAGCTGATCAGAAATGACAGCGGCACAAAACCCTGTTAGCCTTCTGCTCAGAATAGGTTGTACGGGGAAGAGACAAGGCTGTTCCCCTGCGGAGGGTGAGCAGGGGCACCAAAGCCACACAGCACAGCGCAGTCCTTGGAGCGTCCCCCCCAGGCTGCCATTTCCGAGCCCTGAGAGCCTGGGCAGGTTGTTTTTACCCGGCTGGGCCTCAATTTCCTTGAAAATAAGTCTCTCCAGGATGGTCTGGAGCAGTAGAAATGCCCTATGGAAAATACCCGATGTAGTGACCAGAAGCTGTAGCAATGGTAGAAATAACAGTAATGTAATTATTAGCATGTAATTATAATATAGTAATTATAAAAATATTACTACTATTTAACTATATTACATAGTATATAAGCATGTATATTATGCAATTACATATTATGTAATATAATGTTATACATAATTATATAATGATACATAATATTACATATAATTATCATGTTTTATTTTGTGTGTCATATAATTATATGTAATAGTATATTATAATTACAAAACATGTAATTATATCTGATAATCACATATATATGTGTTTACTATATGTAATACATGTTATTACATATACATAATATCTATCATGTATATTATTTAATCCTTATGTTATTATTATTTCTATTCTTTTTTTAAAGCTTTCATTTAGGGGCACCTGGGTGCCTCAGTCAGTTAAGCATCTGCCTTCGGCTTGGGCCCTGATCCCAGGGTCCTGGGGTTGAGCCCGAAGTGCAGGCTCCCTGCTCAGCGGGGAGGCTGCTTCTCCCTCTGCCCCTCCCCCCCAGCTCATGGGCTCTCTCTCTCTTTCAAATAAATAAATAAATTCTTTACAAAAAAGCTTTTATTTATTTATTTATCTATTTTGAGAGAGTGTGCGTTCATGGGAGCGTGAGCTTGGGGGTGTGGGGGAGAATCCTAAGCAGATGCAGCATTCAATCTCACTACTCTGAGATCATGACCTGAGCCAAAATCAACAGTCAGATGCTTAACGGGCTGAGTCACCCAGGCGCCCCTTATTATTTCTATTCTTATTGAGCCTTACTATATGCCAAGTACCATTATAAGTACCTTACAAATATTAACTCATCTGATCCTCAAAAGCAACTCTGGTAATGGTCCCCATGCAATGGAGGAGGATACTAAAGCACGGATTTAGGTGCTTTTAATATGTTCATTTTACAGATGAGAAATCTGCAGTAAAGAGCAATTTAGGAACTTCCTAAGAAGGCAAAGCTGAGATTCTAACCCAGCAGTCTGGCTTGAGAGCTCACACTCTTAGCCAATATCCAATATATATATGTATTTGCAAATACTCAATATTGTCTCTATTATATAGTCAGTTCTGGTGTTGTTTATGGTAGTGTTGCAGTTGTGCTTGGAAATAAATTGCTAATACGTTTACTGAGTACTTTCCACAAGCCAGGCACTGTGCTGTGAACTTTACAAGCTTCGTTAAACTACCACCCAACAAAGTTAATGCTGCCGAGAGAGGGGGACAACTGTGCCCAAGGTCACAAAGGTAGTAAGTGATGCCCGAGGTCACAGAGGTGGAGGCAGGAGACAAGCCAGGTATCCACTCCAGAGCCCACACCCCTACCTCATCCTGTTAGCATGCTTCCACCTCCCCCCAGATACAACACTTCACTTAGATACCGTAGGTGAAGTGCCTTACACACCTCCCGGTACCTCGTAAATGCCTGAAAACAAGCAGCTGCTGTTGTTTTTATTATAACTAAATGTGAAAAGCCCAGTAGGCATTTTCTTCCAAGAAAATGACGGAAGTATGAATTTATGACACCGTCTGTTCAGAGGGCAGATCCTTCGCCCCTTTTAAACCTCAGCAAAGCCCCTGCATTGTTGGGCAACACAAGGTCCCAAATCCAGCTGCTCATGGGAAACCCGGGATGGCTGGTAAAGCACACGCTGCACCGGGCCCTGCCCTTCTGATGCAGGTGATCTGGGGTCCAGGGCAGACAGTACATTGGTGATGAACTTGCCCGCACTCTGATCAGCAGCAGGACCGGAGAGCACATAGATGGAGGAGGTCCTCGAAGTGACTCGGAGCTGTGTTTTTCCCGAAGGCTCCCTACAACAGACTGGCTCCCCGGTGCCAGTCGGCAGTCTTGCACTCACACTCCTCCCTGCCACCAGGAGCTGACAGATGGGAGCTATTCTTATTATTTAACATTTATTAAGCGCCCACAGTGTGCTGAGAGTTGCATGGGAACAGGGGTGTGGGTGGTCCCAAAGAGTTTGTCCCCAGAAGGCTATGGCCACATGGAGGGGCGGGGATGGGCCTCTCCCCCCTTCCAAGTCCACTCCTGTCAGCCCACTCCAGTTTCAGCCCCAGAAGTCCTATGGGAGCCAGTGGACAAAGATTTGGGCAAGGGCTCAGTATGAGTGAGACCTGTATCCTGCTTTGTGTGTGACCAGCAGCCCCAGCTCTCCGGGTCCATTGACTTAGGGGATGGCAAGGGGGGGGTGAGCCTGATACGACCCAAGGCCATGGGCTACGCAAGTCAAATCCCAGGATGACACATGTATCTCTTTCTCTCTCCTCCACAGCATTCCCCAATGGCACCCTACTCTGTCCAGCTGGACCAAAAGGCATGTCCCTGGTTATTGAGAATCTCCACGGAGAAGGGGAACAGAGAGCTACAAATGTGTCCACTCACCCCCAAACCTAGAGCATCTTCATATGAAAAAGAAAGTGCAGCAAACCAGGAGACGGTGAGAAAAACCACGACGGGGTGGCAATGCTGGCCATGTGTTACGGAGTGCCTACGGTGAGCTGGTGCGGTCTTCCGTGTGCCACAAACATCATCTCACCAAATCTTCAGGGCTCCCTCCTGAAGTGAGTGAGACCGTCCCCCACTGTCAAGTTGAGACAATGGGAGCTCAGAGAGGTGAAGGCCCACATCACACAGGGGCCAAGATGCCTACTCAGATTATGAGCGGGGCGTGCCTAGACCTTGGCATGATGTCACGCTGCCTGAATAGCATCGTGCTTCTACTGCAAAGGCCTTGGGTGTGGCTACTTTTGCACTCTTTTATTCCTGACATTGACTTTGGGAGGTAGAGAATATGGCACATCACTACTGTTTTATAGATGAGCAAGTGGAGGCTCAGAGGGGTCAAGCAACTTGCCCAAAGTCACCAGGAGAAGGTCGTGGCCAGATTCAGGTTCCCCTGGTCTAAATCCTACACTCTAAACTCTCTGATCTCAGTCCTTAACTGTGCTGCCTCACGAAATGAGAAGAAATAGCTCCTCAGAGAGCACTCAGTGAGAACACCCTGGAAAGCACAAGCTCACTGCCCCCTCCAAATCCTCCCCACCTCTAAGAGCCAGTGCAGATTAGAGAGCAGATGGAAGAGTAGCAGCTGAGGAGGCCACCCTCTTCCCCCAGCATGATATGCTGAACTCACTGCATTACTCTGAGCCAGATATAAGGTAGGACAAGACAGAACTGGCCACTGCTTCAGAGGCACAGTTCTTGCTGTCATCCTTCTTCCTCAGAAAAAAAAACAAAACAAGCAAACAAAAAAACCTACGCTTTGTCTCTTGGAACATACCAGAAACCCTGTCATTCGGGAAAGATGGAGAAACTATCTATAGGGAGCCATCTTCCTGCAACTGTAGAAAAATCCATCTTGACTACCTAAGCTACTGACAGTGGTAAGGACCCCATATTGGGTAGGGTGAGTGGGGCTGAGATTCTACAGAGTTCTACCTTCAAGCAGTTGTGTTTAACTTCTGACTCTCCTGCCAATGGTGTGGCCATGCACGCTACCTCCGAGGACAGAGACTGGGTCTTAGTCATCTCAATGTCTCCAGAGCTTAGAAGAAAACCCAACATGGAACCCACGACCCATAAATAATTATTATAATGAATTAATAAATGTCACAGTACCTCTGCCTCTGACTTTTACAACCCAAGGAGCTCAAGCTAGGAACTAGGCATTGCAGAAGACAATGGTCTCAGTTGCCCAGAGGAAAAGACCTGTGGGGTACTGAGTTCAGTGCTTCTGGACACTTCTTAAGGTTCAGTAGTTAATCAAGTGGATGCATTGGGTGCTTGCATGCTGGTGGGATGCATGTGTGACAGGACTATCTTTAGACGTGAGAGAAACATAAATAGGGGTGAGTATCTCTGTCATAAATCAGCTGGGGAAAACACTTACCCAAAACAACCTTTAAAAGACAGGGAGGGGGCTCTGCTCCACCATCAAAGGCTCAGATTGCTGAACACCAAAGCAGCAAAGTGGAGTGTGAAATCCACAAGTCTCTCCAGCTCTGCTTGTCCCATGCCAACATCTTATAAAAAGCAGACTTGCTGATATAGCATGCCTTTAAAATGATCAAAATGACAGATGGTTGCTGCAGAAACACATCCTTTTTATAGGACTGATATTAATCAGAAGAGATTGACAGTGTCCCTTTAATCTTTTAATTTTTTTAAAAAAAGTGCATTTCTATAAAACAGAACGAGGCAAGTCGCTAGCATCTCCGAAGTCCTTTGGAACGACGGATGGTCCGCATTATTTCAAACTTAACTAGAAGGCTTTGGTTTTTCTTTCTTTATATATTTATTTATGTATGTATTGCTAATATAAGAGAAATGATATTGTTGCATGAGAAGCCCAATCTTGTTTTGGTTGTGGTATTACTGAATGTCCTTATCAGACTGTTATCCTTTACTTCCCTAGATCATGCTTGGTGTCCTCACCTGGAAAATAGTGGGAATGCTCTAAACATACCATACGGTACTGGGAGAAAACTACTGTAATTAATTTAGGTGGGAAAACATTGAGTAAAATTGCCATATCCTACTTTGATACATCGGATCATAAATGGAGAAGCAAGGTGCACTAGATGACAGTTAACTGCCTGGTGAGTATGATCACTGGCATCAGGCAAAGAGGATAATTAAGATCAGAATCCCATACTTCCTTCTCTGGAGAGGGTGTATGCAGGGTTCAGGGGAGAAAAAACATGCCTGGATGTCTGTAATAGCTTCGGCAAGTATTGCTGATCATGAGGACCTGGTATTTGCCTGTCCAGCACCCTAGTTTGAGAACAGGACTCATTTTTTCCCCCTATTCACAGCCCCTTACAGCTCAGTCTGGAAGGGCGACAGCCTCCAGCTCCCATGCGAGCGGTGACTCAAGATGATTGCTTTGGGGGTGGGCATGGTTCACAAGATAAGCCAAGGAGACTGCTATGTGGAATTTTTGCAAGAACAGTGAGAAAGAGACTTGCAAAGCTGGGTTAGGATGTAAGTCCAGAGTTGCTTGGGGACCATTTTTGCCTCCACTTAGATGTGATGTGCTCGTGAATGAAGATCAGGAAAAGACAACCACTGTGGGGTCGGGGAGAGACATGACTTGGGTTGTTGGAGCCTCTGAATTCAACTGCGCCTGAAGCTAAATGTTTTCTCCAATTAGATTTTTGTTGCTTACAAATAAAAGAGTCTTGACTAAACACTCATCATGCCTCTCTTTATCACTTCCTCTCTTTCTCTTGAACAATGCAGAATAAACATCTACCCTGATATATAAAGATAGATATATATATATATACCTTTCCTATGTATTAGGAGGTAAGCTTCGTGTTGAAAACGGTCTTGTGTGTTTTCTATTCTGCTTCATCACCCTTTCCTACTTCACAGCCTGACATACAGTAGGTGCTCAATAAATAATTGCTGAATGAGGAGATGAATCACATTTAAAGCTCACAACCACCTTGTAAGACAGGTATTCCTGCTTTCATTTTGTAGCTGAGCAAACAGCCTTGGAGAGGTTAATTGACAAGCCCAAGGCCACACGCTTAGTAAATGCCAGAGCCAATATATCAACCCAGACCTGTTTGACTCCAAATTCTCCTTGCCACCTCCCTGACTCTTTAATTTAGTCTGCTGTTGACATGGCCTCTTTGGCAGTACAGAAAAGTCACTTAGTGACTGAGACGGAGCGACCTCTAAGTAAATGACACCACTAGCATTTATATCTGATTTCTTTCCCGATCAGCAGATACTCCAAACATGTAGATAACATTGCAGGGCAGCGGTAGGAGGATCTGAAAATGGCTCTACTTGCCACAGATGAAAACAAGTTTATGTCTTTTAAGTCCCCCCAGAAATGTATCCACATGACCTGCAAGTTCCTTCTATGTTCCTCTATCTTTCTGTGGGGATGGTTAGTCTTGGCCCCCTGTCAAGACCAGAGCTTTGATAATTCCTGGCATTGCTACAAATGTATATGCAGATCTGTCATAAACTGCATCGCCAAATTCAATGATGCTGGTTTCTGCTTCGAAATCCAGAGTACAGGGTTTGCTCATTCCATTGCTAATCCCCATCAGACAGGCACTAATCAGCATTTCTCTGCTGCCGCCTACTCTGTGAAGTTTAAGTTAGAAAGCACTTGGCCTCCAGAGAGCTTACAGTCTCAGAGAGAAAAGATGGCAAAGAGTGCTCAGAACTCAAATCCAGCAAAGTGGACACTCACCTGCTGGATTCACAGAAGAGTATTTCGGAGCCCATTTCTGTGTCGAGCACTCGGACATTTCATTTCTGAGATTCCGCCCAGTCCCTTTTGATTTATGTCTTTGGACTCTTGAGTCCTATGTTTAAACAATGTCAAATTCCACAGTGCCAATGGGTTGGGGAAGATACTGAAGCTCTATCTTGATGTGTCACCCCAACACCATGAATTCACCCAGGTGCTCTGCTCTATTAGGAAGAGCATTCTCCTTAGCTTACCCTATGAATGCCTGCTGGTGCTCTCCAGCTCAACTCAAATGCCACCTTTCCCATTTAACCACCCACTTCCCTACTCTAAGAGACATCCATCTACCCCCTCTCCTGTATTTTCAAATGCATTGCCATGGATGCATCGCAACAGTAGATTGGTGAAGAGGGAAGGCTCTGGCCCAACATACCTGATCCAAATCTCAGCATTGTCACTGACATTCCTGTGACTTTGGACAAGTTCATTTCTCGAGTGTCAGTTTCAGTTTCTTCATATGCAAAAAGGGCATCATAATGCAGGACTGTGATTCCTTATCTGAGATCTTTGGGGTCATCTGTATTTTGAAATTCAAATTTTTATGGGAGGGGCGGGGAATTGTCTTTTTCAGAAAGGTATTTCAGTGGAAACACTGATTATTTAACACCCTCAGCAGGGTCTGGGATAGCACTCTGAAATCAAACACATAAATATCCCTGTAGCAAAATATATGAATATTCACACTAAGTGGGATAAAGAAAGTCTATAAATAGCCACCCATCATTTCAGGTCAAGATTGCTTCCCAAATGAGTTTTGGTGCCAAACTCCGCCCCCCAAAAAACCTTGATTTACAGAGCTTTTTGGAATTTAAAATTACAGATAAGGGATGGTAGGCCAAGAGTACCCAACATTAGGGTTTTGTAAGAACAAATTGAGGAAATATACCTATGTATTTAGCACAACACCTGGCTCATGGCAAATACTCAGTAACTGTTCCCTGTCATTCTTTTCTAATACTTTCATTGCAGTATCAGCTTTGTGTTGATCTAGTGTTCTCTTCCACAGGCTGTGAACCTACAGGTCAGTGGCTATAACTACAACTTTTGTGTCCTGGGGATCCAGAGCAGTGTCTGACGTAGAATATGTTAGCAGTGAATGAATAACTAAATTAACAAACGCATGGGGAGATGGATGGGGCTCTGTTCACACCATCTTCCATCTAGGAAAATATCTTACAGATCCATTATCTGTAATACCTAGATGAGATGGGAATTACTTGCCCCAGTATGGAGAATGATCCAGCCATGTATCATCAAAGGGCACACCTTTTGGACAGATATCTACAGCGAGGGGTGCAAGTCTGAACTTGCAACCTAGAGCCAAGGGCTCATTAGACCTAAATGCTAAACAAACAGACTAATCACTTACAAAGCCAGTGTTTTCTTATGTTGCTTGGTACTGTGCAGCTGTGGTCCATGGCTTGGATTAGTCATCTTGGTAACTTCTGGATTCAAGACTGACTGACAATTGACTTGTCAGGCTTTCTTTGTTCTCAGATCAGACAGCTCATCGATCATTCAAGGTATTGTTGAACATTTAGAAGTAAATAAAGAGGTTCGATAGGAACATACATTGTTTCTTTTTATCTAGGGTCTGAGATTGAGATCCATACCAAGGGAAAGAAGTAATGTTTATATAATACACTTGGTAATATTACTCTTTTCTTCTTCTCTTCTGTTTCTCACTACCTATGAAACTATCCAAACTGTTCAGCTCAATTCCACATGGCCATTCTGGAATTCTTTACATGGCTAGAAGGAGAAACTATCCACCTTGCTATATATTCAACAAGTTTAGACATGAGATGATGGGTTCAGGAGATCCAATATGGTAGTCATTCTGGCTTTCCTAAGGGATGGCAGGTGGGGATCAGCGGTAACTTCTGGAAACAAAAGACCCTGGTGAGTAACAGCCCTAGAATTAGTAGAAAACAACTCCACTCTCTTTTTTTTTGCCAGACAACATGATGCTTCCTTAAAGCCTGTTATGATGTCTGGCCAATTATTTGTTTTTTCTTCAACCGAGCAGACCAAAACAGGGCAATGCTAGTATGAATAAAAAAGTGGCACTTGAAAGAATTATGAAATGGAAGTTCTTCTGCCACAGAATTGTTGGCTCTTGAGGTTGGAAAGACCTTGGGAGGAATCTCAAACTCTGATCCAACAACCCTGTCAAGTGGCCACTACAGCTCTGTTTGCATATCTCCAGTCACAGGGAACTTACTACCGATGATGGAGTACACACCCTATTTTGGATCACTTTAATGCCTTGCTGATGACATTATTATGGTGTGGGTGGCACCTTACACCCCTATAGGAAAGTTCCTGCAACTCTTGAAGAGTTGGTAAAAAAAAATACAAGGTCAAGGAATTGGTAAGCAAGCCGATACAACCTGCTGGGATACAGGACAGCTCGTGTCAGAAGCCTCAGCTGGAAGGTGAGTGTGAGTGTGTGTGTGTGTGTGTGTGTGTGTGTGTGTTACAATTTTTCTCTCTTTGAGCTGCATTTCCTCCCCTTGCAAATATTACTGCAGTGGGGTGATTTGAGTTTCTTGATGCCAACGGGTAAATAACATAGGCTCTCTCAGCAAACCAGAAATGAAGCTAGGTCTCTTTCTAGCCATCGCGTTTCAGTGTGTTCTGGGGGAGTGGGAGAGGAAGAAGTTGAATATGTCACAGCAGCTGGTCTAGAGGCTCCTCGCTGCACTGCTCTCCTGACTTATGGGTAACTAGTTACCAGAAGTGTCACTTGGGAAAACAAAGTATGATAGGGCTGAGATTTGCAAGTAAAATCACTTGTTCCTTCCAAAAATAACTGGATATGTTTCTCAAACGCTCTTCAAAGGAGGAAGAAATAGGACCTCCCCAATTTCTCAGTTGCCCTGTGCGTCTCCTCATCTATCACTGGGGTAATACGTCCAGAGTGGCATTTCGTAATGACAGCAACATTCCAGCAAATCGATAGTTATTTAATTCCCAACAAGCTCTCAAGTCCATTAAGCCTGATTACATTCACCCATTTCAGTGGGTGCCACTATTTTTCCTACACCGGCACTTAATCTATAACAGGAACTTATGAGAACTTTCAAAAGCAATTTCAGCATCAATCAGCATAGGGTGAAGGGCACGATTTGCTTGTAATTATTTATCGGACAGGGCGGCAGAGGGTCTGACAAAACTCCAACAGCCGACCTTCACCCCAAGTTTCCAATAGAAGCAAAAGGCGTTCCAGTTTGCCATGGAGTCCTGCTTCAGACTCCATGCGCACCCTATGGGCCTGCTTATGCCAGGAAAGATGGAACAATTTCCATGTTGTGAAGGACCATTCTTCAGACGGTCCACTTATTTCTCACACACCATATAGGAGTTTCCAAACTGAGCAATGGCCATAAATCTAGGATGACAGAATGTTTTGTTAGTATGTAAAATCGCCCCTGCATGTCTCAAATCACCAAAGTTCTTACAGTTCACAAGCACCATTTGGAAAAGGGGAAAAAATGTGTTTGACCAGAACCCTCCCCCAGAAATTTCAGTTAACAAGCTAGGGTATTGCAGAATTTTAAAATATAGTTGGGGGGGCAAGAATAAAGGTGAAAGGGCAGTGAACACAAAAGATATTTAGCTTTCCTTTCCTGTAGAAACACAATTGTAATAGATTTATTACAAAGGGATGGCTGTTCTCAAACAAATAACAAACAAACAACAACCACTTAACCGTCTGGGTTTCCCACGATGTTCAGGCTCTGTCACTGACTCAGTGTTAGCTTTCCACAAACTTCAGACACACACCCAGAAGCCAATGCTTGTTTAAAAAGACAAACTTATGGTAAGGAAAAAAAAAAATCCCAAGCATCTTATTGGTAGATGATTCTCCCTGCACAGAATTAATAGCCTTAAAGTAAAACCGACGCACATTTCAATCCTCCACTTTCTTGCCATCATTAAGGTGTAAACAGCTGGTAAGGGATTCCTAGAATAATCTCTGAACTTCATAAATTAACCATCAACAGAGTGTTCCTTTTTGCCTCAATGCCACCCCTCAACCCAGGCTGGGGTGGGGGGGCTCCGATGAAAATAGACAATCCACATGAAGGCAAACATATGAATTAATGCATATTTCATACTCCTTCTATTTTCTGGGTTAAAGCTCTTAACCAAGTCACCTCATGATAAGTTACTTTGCCTCATGATCTGCTCTGGGAGACTGAGTCCCTCAGAAAGCTGGGAAGGAGAGCAAATCCTTTGCCCCGTGGTCAACCTCCTGAAGCAAAGGCATGAATGTTAAACAGCACCCAGATCAATACAAGCAAATATAGCTCAACTACACCATTTATTCAGCCATGAGAGATGTCAATAGCCAGATTAGGGTGATCCATCTTTTTGATTTCCTACTGTCTTCCCACTGACTACACGAGGGCTTTTTCCTGTATTAAAAGTGTTTGCTTTCTCAACCATAAAAATTCCAATTATTACTCCGAGCACTCTGGAGTTAAGTTGTTTGCTGGCAGCGGCCTTGAATTACCTGGATCAGTCCGGGGAAGTAGGGGGCTGCTGGAACAATCATAGGCACGCCATAGGGATGCAGGAGGACTCCTTGAGAAGGCAACATGCTTTACGTGAAGGTATTATTCCCTCTGAAGCTCAACACATCAATGGAGAGTTAGGGGAAAATCTATAGACCCAACTTCTTCCGAACTACAAAGCTGAGAGCCAAATCGCTTCTGTCAGGAGCCAAGCGCTCATCAACGCGGAGAGGGGAAAGAAAGAAAATCCGCATCAGCAACTCTTAATGTGAAAGTTTTCTTCCCAGACGACGAAGAGACACAGCAGCTGCAGAGTTGAAGCTACCAAAATGGAAGGTGCTATTTTGGGAACGGCTTGCCTAACATGACTAACCAAATACTCTTCATTAATTTAGTTCTCAGAGAGAGTGAGAGAGAGACCAAATGACAGAGAGAGAGGTAGTCAGGCTATAGGATTTGGGCTCTTCCTAATGAATTGGGGCAAAAGGCAAGGGACAGAGTCTGCATGGGATTTTTAGCGAGAAAAACTGAGAATGTAAATTGATACGATTATCAGTTGCCACTTAAAACTCAAGTAGGTTAATGTGGGCAGCCTGTGGTACTGATCAAAAGAAGCTAAGGTGATAGTTTGTGCTTCTTTCCCTCTCTCTCTGGTTTTAATTTTAAAGGGGCAATCTGTGCAAATAATACAATAATCACGCCAGCTAACATTTGCAGAGTGCTATGCACAGAGAATGAACTAAGTTATCTACATGGGTCGTGTCATTTATTCTCACAACTCTCTGAACTATTTATTATCAGTTCCAGGCAACACACAGGAAAGGGGGCTCACACTGGTTGAACTGTTTGCTCACAGTCAGAGTCTCTGAGCCTTGGTTTCCTCATTTGGAAAACTGAGTGATAACAAACCCTACCTCATAGGGTTGTATGACAAAGTCCCTGCCATCATATCCTGTGTACAATACTATATAGGCTATCAGCCATTCGTATCTCGTGTTTCCTGTTTTCCTGGCGGTCAGTATGGACACATCTCTGGCTTCAGATCAAAGGTGCAGATACATTCAAATCGTCACTCATAGCAGGAAGGCATGTGGGCCGGTTGAGAGCTCCCCAATTTTGAGAGCAAGGATGTGAAACAGACAAAGCAAGTCCGCTCAGCTAACGCTGAAGGTCCAGGGATCATTGGAAATCACCTTCAAACCGAACATCCGCTTGCCACATTCCACCTCTAACTCTAAGCAGGACACAGGATATAGATTTTGTAGAAACTCCGAGAGCTTCAGACACCACAAAACATATTCAACTATTGGCTTTTTCTAAATCCAAATGTCAATCCCTCCACTTTTAGATAGCCAAGGTGTTTTTACACTACACTAATTTTAGTTGCTTGATTTAGCTGCATAATTACATTTCTAGATAACGACAGTGGACGGCGTTTGGCAGAGAATTCAATTATTTAAGGCTGAATTTTGGCCATCTTGACAAGGTTTCTCTGTAATTGATTCTCGTGTATCAAAGTGGCCACACTGTTACAATTCAGAAAGCTCCAGTAACAGCTGCAAGTTGACCCCTCTTACTTAACAGCCTGATGCTGTTTCTAACTTTAGCTTTTGACTATGACTTTCAACACCGCGCTTCTGAGAAGTTACCAGGGAGGACAGAGGTATCTCATGAGACAGCTTCCCGGGATGGGAGAGCTATTCATTACTTTGGTAAGGGCTGGGTCAGATTGGATTATATCTCTTCAGTGTTACAAAATGGAAAGACCATTGGAGGAGGAGGCAGGAAATAATTTGATCACTAAGGCCAGGAACTTACACATTTAGATGCTTAGTTTCCTAAACTACAACAGAGGTAACAACATCCACTTACTCCTCACCAAGACTGCTCCAAAGAGCAAAATTCTGGGAGTGTTGTGGAAACTGCACGTTACATAAATATGAAGGATCATTGTATTCATTACTGTATATATTGTTTTGGCTAAAGAACCTGATGAGTTCAGAGAGAAATCAGAAATGCATTATATATGGGGCATATAAATACATAGCTATACCCTTTGCCGAGGGCATTTTCTTTTTTCTTTTAAAGAACTCCATGATACAGAAGTTTTTGCTCATCCTGAGTAATGAGTATCCATTTCCTCCTTTCTCTTAAGATAAGGGCTAACTGTTTTGTGACCCTTTTCATTTTGACTGCCAGGAAGCTCAAAGCCAAATAAGAAGTTCAACTCTGTCCGTTGTGTTGGCCTTGACTGCCTGCATATTTGTGTTCTTGTCTCCCTGTCCTCACCACCTCCAGTCCTAATTACTGCTATTCACATTGTCTCTGATTCTGATTGTATATTCATATATTACTGTCATGTATCATCCGTAGTAGTTATATTTTTGGAACTGTACAAATTGAATATATCCTTGTTCCAAACCCACCTCAAAAACATCATGAAATAATAAAACATAAAATTTAATGACAACCATTAAACAAAACCTCTTATTCCAAACACAGGTTCTGTTTTTCCAAATAAGAAGCACCTAGTATTACTAAACAATAATTCTTTCTTCTTAAATCCACTTCCTCTGCTAAAAGGCAGACACCGCCTTCTGCTCATTCCTCCTCACCACTGGATAGTGCGCACGACTCATGATAAATGATGGCTATCCAACGTCTAGTGTGTGGTATTAAATTCATGGGTTTTTTTGCAGGAACTTTGAAAATGTAGAATAAAAGATAAAGTAGAGAACAGAGGAAACAGTGGTGAGGAGACACAGGTAGGCCTCAGAAACATAGAATTCAAGCGAAGGGCCATGCACCAATATTTGCTATGGTCATCCCAGACAGGATGACAAACTTGATTCTATAAATGGGCAGATGATAAATAGCTCAGGTGTTGAGGACCTTAGCTCTCTGCCGTACCCACTCAAAGCTGCTACTGACATACGAAAGCAGTTACAATACAGAAACAAACACTGAAATCTGAATTTCCTATAATTTTCACCTGTCATGAGATCTTCCTTTGATTTTTTTCCCTTCTTGAAAAAGTATAAAAATTATTCTAAGCTTAAGGGTCGTAAAAATGGGTAATGGGCTAGGTTTGGCTCACAAACCATGGTTTGTTGACCCTTAATTGAGAGCATGTATTTTAATTAAAGCTCTGAAAGTCAGACTTTAATACAATAGCAAATACATCCTCCTTTTTGGTTGCCCTCAGCTTCTCCACGTACTTCTTGATCTTCCTGTCACTTCCTTGGTGCTAGTTCTGTCGATCGTCCCTGTGTTAGGGATTTCCATCAGGAGATTTTTTTATCTTAGCCAGGCTTTGATAGTTCAATCTTACCTCCCTCTCCAGAAAAATAAAAAACAAACAGAAAACAAATAAGCAATAAACCCCACCTTCCATCTTCTTTCCCCACCTTCCATGCTGACACTCCGTTCTTGGAGACTGCCTTCTCTTTCCCCTTCCTTAGATTAAAGTCGTTCCTCTGTCGAGGTCAGACACCGCATCTCCTTCCCACATCCGAGAGCAAACATGAGGATTACGCTGATTGCCACCAGCCTTTGTGAGTGGCAGCCACCCAAAGTTTAAACACTCATGTAGGAGAAGGAAAGAGAAAAGTAACACAAGTGTTGGCTGGAGGTTGGGAGAGGACAGCACTTAGAGAAGACCAATTGCTGCCATATGGATTCTGTTGGTCAACAGAGCCGACTGTAGCCTCATGGACCAAATTCAGTCTGAGGAGGAGGATGAAGGAGAGGAGGAGGAGAATGTTGATGATGACGACGGTGATGGTTTGTATGCATTGTGTAAAAGAGGGGTGATATTTTTAAATTGAAGTGTCTCATGTAAAATTTAGATATATAGTATCTCTTGAAAGCCTGGAAGATCTAGAAACTTTGGGCTACATTTCCTTGTACCAACAATCCCTGAAGTCTGGAAAGGATCTGCCTCCTCCATAGCTCAGGAGAATCAGACTCTGTGAGACTATCTCCACTATTCTTTATCTGCTTCCTGAAAAGAAGCCAAATGTCAGTTGCCACTCGTTGACCAGTGAAACAGAACAAAATAAAAACCATAAAACAGAGTGTTTCTCTGACAATATTAATTGCATTCCCTATCTTTTGGACATTGACAGTGTTTATCTGACCATACGGATCTATGCAGAATATTGAACCACTCATCCCATACCATTTCCAGGCCAAGTTGGGGAAGAGACAGTTTCCTACAGTATTCAAGGCCCTTCATGATAGTCCTCACCTTTAGTTTTCCAGATTCATTCTCTAACACACACTGCCCTTCCTTCTACAAATCACTTTTTTTCCCCTGCAAATCAGTCTGGCAAGTTGCCTTTGCCATACATTTTTATAGATCCAAGCCTCTGTACAAGCTGGCCTGCTATGCAGAACTATTCGTTCTTCCATCCTTCTTTCCTTCCTTCCTTCCTTCCAATTCAAACTTGCTGGCCTAATCAAATGTTACGTCTTCTGCAAAGCCTTCCCCATGACAGCAGGCAGAATGAGCTATACCATCACCTTTGTTCTAGCATCACCTTAGCAAGGTACAAGAATTCTGTGAAGTGTGACTATTCCTCTGGAAGGCAGACTGGCTCAGATGAAGAAGTCTGCCAGTCCTTCTTGTTCAACCAATGACTCTGAAGTGGTGACTAGACAAAGTCTCCCAAAATGCTTCCTGGGAGAATGACTGGCTGAATGGCTGCTTTGGGAACACGTAAGTCAAACAGAGGGGCGCAGGGGTCTCTGGACAACTGAGGGCTACCTGTGTCTCTAAATTTGTCTCAAGCGGCCCGGGGGTATCCTGGCATAGTAGCAAAAGCCTGAGTCTCAAAGTTGGAGAGGCTGGGGGTTGGGATGTTGGATCTGACCTAGGATAAGATCCTCAGTCCTGAGCCCTAGTCTCCTTGGGGGTGAAGTGACTCAACATCTGTAGCTCCTCACAGGCAGGCTGCTGCCGAGAAATGACTGGTTGTGCATGTGTGTTCCTGGCACTTGGAAGGTGTTCACAAAGGTCTGGTGTGTTTTTATTTTTTATTTTTTTCCTCAGAAGGTCTTTAGTGTACCTGTGTGAAATTGTTTCCTAATCATCTCTGTGCTATGTCAAGTTTGCCTTCTCTGCGCCCCACCAGTACCCACACTGATGTCTCTTTTGGAGCCTTCTTTCTGCCCCTCACATGGCTGCTTGTTGAGGACACCCCCTCCTTCACAAACAGCCAAGTGTGGGCTCCTCAGGCAGCCTCCCCACCTTCTCCAGCACTCACAACCTACCCGTCTAAGCCCCCAAAAGACCAGCAGTGATTTGTCCCAGGACGGTAAACACCTGGCTGGTGACCACATCCAGGTAAGATCCATTTTATCTTTTCTACCTCATCCTCAATCATTTTGTTTTCCTGTCTTTCTCATAGGACTGGGCTTAGAGCAGATGCTCAGTAAGCACTTGAGAATCACCTGTGGTGTCCACAGGGCGAGATGGAGGTTCAGAGAGGTTATGTCATTTGTCTGAGTTTAAACTGCAAAATGTGTGCTTTGTTAGTTACCAAGAGTCAGTTTTCCCTTCCACATGCCCCTAGTATCTGCTAGATCATCAAGAGTGCCCACTCTAGGGTAACAACTTGAACCCACATTGATAAACTCCACTCACCACCAGGCATGTATTCAAACCCCATCCAATGCAGGTGAGAATAGCATGTATGGACTTTACCTCGCATGGACCTTAAAGGTAAATTCCATGAGATGCTACATAATGTTTATGGTCCTGACACTGGGGACACACAGAGGAGTTCCCACCAGAGGGGACACTGAAACCATCGAGCTGATTACCAGGGAGGCAAGATCTTCCACAGGAAAAGCTTCAACAGACTGTGGGTAGGAGGTACTAAGCCATCGACCAGATGTTCCTCAAGTTATAGCCACTTCATTTGTATCCTCAACTGGGAAAGTGACATCCTGGGAAGAGAAGCTATATCCCCAACCCCTCTTATGGACTGGTTTGGATTAATATGTGTAAATGAATTGATGCATGGAAAGTTCTTACAAGAATGACAAGTGCCTCCTAAGCATTACATCTCACCAAGACACTACTATTCCCTCCCAGTCTGACACTTCTTGCCACCACTGGCTTCCCTCTTGCAAAAGCACCAGATCATAGTAGTTAAGAGCTCACACTGAGCCATACTGCCCGTATGAAAAGCCTAGTTTCTACCAACTGCTAGCTGTGTCTTCTTGTGTAAATTACCTAACCTCTCTGGGCCCCAGATTCATTATCTGTAAAATAAGAATATCATTAATAACCATAGAATATCATTAATAACCAGCTGCTATGAGTGGGGCTCATAGCAGACACTCATTTAATGGGTGCTCATAGCTGTTGCAGTGGAAACAGCATTAGCAACAGCTGGTCTGGAGGATCAAACCAGCTCACATCAGACCTCCCCCAAACCAGGAGTTATCAAAATCCTTTCTCCCTCAACCTCTAATAGTTAAATAAAATAGTGCTCAAAAAAGTAACCTGCAGTGTGCCTTCTTGTGTAAGAGCTTATCTCCTTCTTCCATGATTCTAACCAAAAATTAAGACACAGGGGCTAACAAGGATGTCTGTGTGGCTTCTGTACATAGAAGATATAGTGTTGAAACCAAAATATGAGAATTTCAATTTCAAGTGAGGGTTTACGGGGATGATGAAGATAGTGCCTTTGAATTTGGGACACTGGGTCACCCTATTACCTCCAAAAATGGTTATGCAGATGCACAAAGAAAATTCCAGTAGGTCTTATAAGTGAGGAGGCTGCTGATTATCATTAGAAACTCGAACCCCCAGTGGTAGAGGCAGTACCGTGCTCCTCTTGGTTCATTAAGCGCTTCTTGACCTGATTCTCCTCTGAAAGCCAGACTGACTGGCTGAATGAGCAAATCTAAGAATATCAACCCCACACATCATCTCTGCTGAGATCAACAATGCTTCAGGAACCGACCCCTGACCTGTCTTGGGATGAATGGCAACTGGGTTTGAGAATCTGTTGACCTTGCTTGAGGCAAACAAATGCTCCCTGGGGACTCTCAGAGTGGGGGATGATTATCAGCTGTTCCTCTGGAATTTGCTTTGTGCCCTCCCTATATCTTCTGCGTCTGTGCTGCAGGTCCCTGCAGGAGCTGGGCACAGAGACACTCCAAATAGCACAATCTCCAGAACTCATAACTGGGCCTTTCTGCCCACACCCCATGCACATACTCTACTCCCTGTTAACTGGCTGAAACGCCTGAGTTCAATGTGCATCCTTCTCTCTTTGGGTGACTAAGCACCTGGACTTGCATCTCCCAGTATGCTCTGCATAATAGAAGCTTCAGGAGATGCTTTATTGTAAAAAGAATCCCATGACCAAAGAAGTAGGAGAAATTCAGGTTGTTGTCTCTCCCTCTTGGGGATTTGTGATGCCTATTAGCATAGTAAAGCATCTGAGATGTCCTACAAGGAAAAAGAATAGAAACCTGTTTGACCTTGTTTGATCCAGATAGTCCCAAACTTATTTGATGACCAACTGACCATCTGTCCATCGATCCATCACCCACCCATCCAGCCAGTCATCCATCCATCCATCCATCCATCCATCCATCCATCCATCCATCTTGCTATGTGATATCTGGCTACTGAAAATTAACTGTGTCTCAATCATGTGCAAAGTTCTTTACTCCTTCTCCTTTTTCCCCTCCTACTTCTTCATCTTCTTCATTATCATCATCATCACAGTTCTACCATTTGAACAAATACTCAATGCTTACTTTGTGCCAGGCACTGCACCAATGTCATCATATGTGTTCCCTCCGTTTATCCTCTCTACAGCCCTATGAAATAGATCCTGTTAGATTTCTTACATTAGAGACAAGAAAACTGAGGCACTGAGAGGTGAAGTGAATGACAAAGGAAATATAGCTGGTAAACGAGGAGCTGTACCTTGAACGGGGGCTGCAGAGCCCTGGGTGCTAATTACTTGGTGAAGCCCTTTTCTGGCATGTGACCCTATGTAAATATTCTAAGAAATGCTGGCCAGTATGAAACTCAAGCTGAGTGGCCTCCTTATCTCCTTTACCCTCAACACCTCACTCGATCTCAACCTCTCCAATAGCCACTGGAGGCAAAGAAAGACACAAGCAAAGCCAATACAGAGAGCTGGATGACACCTCGAGGCTTGGGGCAAGACTAGTCTCCCCCTCCTCCAAGAGTTCAGGGAGTGGGGAAATCCCCCCCCCCCCGCAAGCAGAGGAGGTTCAAGGCCCACGGAAGTGGGCTGGTCACATGGGAACACCAGCAAAAAGCGAGAGCATGGGTGGGGAAGGAGAAAAGGGTGATCCAGGAGAAGGCGTGCTGAAGAGATTATCCTGCCACCTTCCTTTGTGATGCTGAAGCACCATCTCAACCTCCAGGGTTGTCTTAGCCTGGGCTCTTTCCCATACTAATGCCTCTTCTGGAGAGAAGTGGTGTTTCTTAACTCATATTTTGATGCATGGACCACTATGAGAATTTTGCCTTCATTCCAGAAAACTGCACATAATTCACAAAATTTTCCATATCATTACAGGGGATTGATGGCCCCTCTGAAATTCAACTGGGGTCCCTCGAGGAGCCTCTGGATCTGTATCAGATTTTTACATATATGGCCAATATGTGCAGTGCTTTTGCTAAAGGAAAGGCATGGATGGAGTCAGCATCCCTTAAGTCGGGCTCATGGTGACAGTTCAGGTGACTGTTCTCACGTGGAATCATGTTGACCTGCTTATCCCAGCACCGTGACTTTGAGGATGTCTACCTGCCGCTCAGAGAACTCTCACCACAACTTGACAGGGATGAGGTTTTCAGAAAGGCAAGAAGGTCAAACAACTTGGGAAAGTGCTAAGGCATTCCATAATGTAAAACCAAGTCAGACAGTATAGAATCTAAACACACACCCTAGCTCTCCCATCCAGTAATGAGCAATACTCCCAAGCTGGGGTCTGGCTTCTCTCTGATGAAGCCCTTTCCCCTCCAGCTCCAGGCCAGGAAACAAATGCTATCAACCCAATGAGCGGGTGGAAGGCATAGTAGGGCTCCCACCAAACCAGCGCTGGGGGAGAATGTAGGTAGGAAATACGTGCTTGCATTTTCAGAGACTCTGCAATCTGCTCTTAGAGACAAGACAGAGATAGGAGGGACCCAGAGCCAAGCTGTGCCAAGCCGTGCAGCTGAGCATCTGTGAGGATGAGCCAAGGGGCTGACCACTGCAAATGGTTTCTTCACGATGTCATGGCCAGGCAGCTGGTGGCAACAGAGAGCCTCTGACAGGTGGGCTTCTCAACTTCCCGGATTAGCAGTGCCCTTCTGGGACACTCTGGGGACATCAAAAGAGGAACCACCCTAAGTGACCTCATTTCCTTCCTGATAGATATTACAATCTAATCTTTAAATATTTTTCAACAAACCATATATACCACTTACTATTTGCTAGATACTTTCTCACCACTTTATGTATTAACTCATTTAATCTTCATAGCAGTTTTATAAGGAAAGTCCTGTTATTATCCCTGTGTTACTGATAGGGAAGCTGAGGCACAGGGAGGTTAAGTCACTTGGTCAAGATCACACAGCTTGTGAGTGGTGAATCTGGCTCCAGACTATACATATATTAGTCAATTTGAGGTCAGCTGAAATATATATATATGTATATATGTATGTATATATGTATATATTTTGGCTAATCTCAAACTGACTAACAAAAAAAGCTTTTTTTTTTTTTTTTTTTTAAATTATAATAGCAATGTATCCTATTGGCTAAGAACTCAGATACTGGAGCCACACCAAACTTAGGTTCAAATTCTGGATCTGAAAATTCCTGGCTCTATCGCCCTAGGCAAATTATTTAACTCTCTGAATCTCAATTCACTCACAAATTTAGTGATTTATTTAATAAAACTTTCCTTACAGGGTTGCTGTGGAGAGTACTCTAAATCACGCAGCAATGTGCTAAAAATATTCCTTGGGCTTGGGTCCACTTTTATAAGCTTCACTCATGGTGGTTGTATTTTAGCACGAACATCTCTGTTTACATGAATGCCAGGCATTTAAGTGACTGCTCGCTTCTTGCTTGCTGGTTGACCCCAAACATTCCAGTTTCATTAATCAATAAATCCCCATATTCGCTTAAGCTAGTTTGAGCTGGGTTTCTATCCCTTGCAACTAAGAGATTCTCACTAATTCAGTAGTGACGGTAAGAATAGTAGACACACACATGAATAAGATGTATTTTGCTTATTTTTTTAAACAAACACTTTTATGGACCTTTCTGAATGCCAAATGCTATCGTAAGCACCTCACAGACTAACTCTTTTAATCTTGTAACCATTCTCTGACATTGGAACTCATAACTGCCCCATTCTAGAGATGAGGAAGCATAACACAGAGAGTTTACATCATTCCTGGCTAGTTGGGTGGGAGGGCCACAGCTAAAGCCATGCCTGCCTGCTTCCAAATCCTATTTTCTTTCCTCTGCATGCTTTGCATGACCAAGGAGGTTGATGTACTTGCTAACTAATGAATCCTGGACATCTACAGAGGAGTGGGCACCAATACTCAGGTGCCCGCATCATACACATTGCGTCCATGCTGAAACCTCCACTAAATGAGCCCTAGGAAAAACTGCATGGGCCGTTAACTAGAATTCCAAAATATCTTCCCAGAGAAATCCCACTGCTGTGGAGCCATTCCAACACAGACCGCACAATCTCCAAATCTATTCAGACCCAGAAATAAGACACGTCAACCTGAAATCAACCGACCACACAGTGCACATCTCTTCTTTTCAAGTAATGTTTGGTGGAGAAATCTGTTTCCCCTTTCTACAAATGCTCCTAAACTTACCAGACTGGTTGGTTTTTAGGTACTCGTTTTTCTGCACCCCCACCTATGACAGATCTGAACTCGACAAGTCAGCATTCCATAAAGTATTTACTGTGTTCATTTGCACCTCCCCCAAGAATACTGGATAGAGTGCAGTGTGGAAATTCACCCATTCCAGGGTGGCTGTTTGTTTTAGGATTACCACCCAGACCTCACTTCCTTGGAGACTCCCAGGCTGGCCTCAAAGATGAATGCTCTTTTTAGGACCAAAATAGAACAAAGGGACAAAAGGGAACTGAAGGATTTAAAATTAGGATAAAAAAGGAAAAAGAAAAAAAACCCAACTTGGCGCTGGAGGGCCTTCCTTACCCGCTCAAACTTACCAATGATGCCCAACTTTTAGTGTGGTTTATCCCCATATGTTCCCACACTCCCACCGGGACCTAACATTTGCAGGCGCTATTTATCATTCTGGCTAGTGGTGTGCTCATCTGCCTACCTCGCTAAGCAGCCCTTGTTGTTATTTTTATAATTACTGGGAGTCTTTTTCATGTTGCACTCTGCCAGAGCTCCAGCTTACCACACACCTGTTATACTCGGGACACATGGAGAGAAGGGGGTGGGCCTGGCAGTGGAGGAAAGGGGAAGACAGCCTTCCTGCTCACTATGAAAAGCAAAATCAAGAATAAAGACGCAGACCAGAAGCCACTAGGCACCTCTTTTTTTTTTTTTTTAAGCCTGTACTCTGTGACAGTTTGTTATTTAATAAACATTCTCTGCTCCTGGGAGTTTGTTTGTCAGAACAAATGCTGTACCATTTTCTTTCTTTCTTTTTTTTACAAATGTCAGCTTACTTAGTCATCATAATGAGCAACACTGTATATCATCATCCCCATTTTACAGATGAGAAAACTGAAACAGAGACAAGTTAAGTACCTTGCCATTGGGCTCACAGATGGCAAGTGGCAGATTTGGACCGCACTGCATTCTAATCAACATCCCTGCCATGCACAGACGTCATCCTCACCGCAGCCAGCACGCCTCCCTCTCCACCTCTGCCAGGACCGTCACCACCACTACCAGTATAAAAGTATTGACTGAGCCTTCTGTTTGCTGGGTGCTTTGCGGAGTGCTCTGCAGATTGTCTCATGCCGTATTCACAACAACCCTATGTTACTGATCCTGTTATTACCTCTACTTCACAAATGTGGAAACTAAGCTTCAGAGAAGCGAAGAAATCTGTCCCCGCACCTGGTCAGAGGTCTGCAAGATTCGTGATGTGTTTAAGATCCACAGCCAGTTCTGCCTGACACCTATGAGAATGCATTTAACTCCTGCGCTCCCTTTTCAGGAGATGGCAGGTGGAGGCATTGCCCACCGGGTATTTCGTCAAACTGGCTCCCTGCTCCTCACCCACCATATTGGAAGTTCGTTGCTAGGATGTGAGAGACCACCCCGTGGAGCTGGGATACGACTTTGCATGTGGTAACTCTGCTACCAAACAATGTGCAAGACCAACTGCTGAGATTCTGAGCTCCGGCCAAGTAACATCCGGGAGCTTTGGCCTGACATCTGCTGAAGCTGGCCTGTAATTCTCTTTGGTGAAGCCCCACGCACCCCAGGTCAGTCTCTTCTGAGACATCACCATCCTCACCAAAGCCCTCAGATGTCCCCTCCAGTGTGTTCCATTTGTTCTCCTTTGACTGAACACCAGCTCTGGGGGATGAAGGGGTGTCACAAAGAATATCAGGCTTGTTTTTCAAAACTTTCACTCCTGTCCATCTCTTCTGTCAACTCCCAGACCAGGTGACCGTCATCACGTACAGGAATTATTACTGTGGCCTCCTACCTGCTTTCAATCTTGTCCCCCTCTAATCTATTCTCCACAGAACAGCCACACTGGTGTTTTTAAAGGCTGAGCTCAATCATATCTGTCCTCTGCTTAGAGTTCTTAGTGTTATTTCTCCTCCCTTTTAATTTCTTTTGGAGTAAAATCCAACCTTCCCCCCATCAGTGCTTCTAAGCCCCTGTGGTTTCTTTCTGGCCCCTCTCTGCCTCTTTCCCTTCTCCCATGGTGCTCCAGGTTCGCTGGCCTCTGCTCAGGTCACTGAGAACACCGAGCCGTGGTACGGCCGGCATACGTACCCTCCGCCTCAGTATGCCTGCTCTCTGCCACCCCAACCCCTGCCTCTTCCCAGCTTCCTCATCTCAGCTTTAATGTCACTTCCTCACAGACAGTCCTCTTCATCCTTGAATGCAACCCCCACTATTTTCTGCGGACCCAACTTTTTTTTTTTTTTTCTTTCAGAGCACTTACTACAACTTGCGATACAAATTTGTATGGGGATTGCCTGCTTATTACCTGCCTTCCCCAGAAACCTGTAAGCTCCATGAAGGAAAATGAAGTTGGTTTCCTTGTCTCTGTACCCTCAGTGACTAACTCAATTTCTGAGGCAGGAGCAGAGGCTAAATAAATATTTGTTGAATGAATGAGCAAGTGAATTAATTATTAACCAATTACTTAAGCAAGGGGATGAGGTCTGATTTAATCATTAGGGATGTCACACGCTTTGCTATAGACAACTCGATACGTCTTTCATAAATCATGAAGTATGAGAAACATTCTATAAATGGTTAAAAACATAGCATTTCTCTCCTCCCATAGAATCAAATAAACTCTTAAAAGTCTGTCTTATGTGTAAGCCTCTAGTTGTCTTATGTAATATAGTAATTGCTGGCTTGAATTAAAGACATCATTATTTTGGAGAGTTGCTCTTTTTCCAATATAGAAAGTGAAGGATCCATCCCTCATATTAACACATCATCTCCTTGGCATGCTACATGACTAAGGAGGAAATGTGATTTTATTTTTTGAGAAATTGATATTTTTCACAAAGCCAAGAGGAGCTATCAGAATAAAGGGATGTTTATTTGGGTGAATCACCAGCTTTGCACAAATCCCAAGTGCTAATTGCATAATGGGTCTTTACAAAATGCCATAATATGGGTTCGGCTGGTTTCTCTGTTTTCAGTTTGAAAAATAGATTGTTTAATAACCCATCAAAGCTATATGTAAACCAAGTAAACAATAGAGCAGATGTTGACTGTTGTCTTGTGCCTCGTAGACATAATTAAAGACAATGAGACACTCACAGAGTCCTATAAGAGAGGACAAAGGCAAACACAAAAATCAGTACAATATAAATGTAAACTGCATTTGATGGACACCTGCTTTCTTAGTCCAAAATGCTGTCTCATATTTCCTGTGATGAAAAAATTTTGTAACGTTCTTTATTTACTTATATAAATATGTACCTCCTGTCCTCTACTTTTCAGGAAGGCAGGACTTCTATAAAAGCTAGTCTTTTCAACTGAGTATTCGCCTCAGTTTAATTACTGCTAAGACCCTAGACAGTATCCAGAAATGTTTCTCATTTTCTCATAAGCATAAATGTGAATAAGAACCAGTTAGCCAAAACTTTCACATTTATAAAAGAAAATTCAAGCCCCGGTTTGGGTGTGGGTCAGTTGGGGCTCTATTCACTAAGTCTTAGCAGTCACTCATACATTTTTTTAAGGAATTCAACCAAATTGACATATTTATTTCCTGAAAGCTTCACATATATTTTTTTAAAGTCAGGCACATTTCCTAAAATCATAATTTCACCTTTAAAAAAAAAATAATCCTATTGGATAGAATACTTAAAGTATCATTCCAATTTCTAAATATTCTTTTTCCCTCAAACTCCTACTCAGATTTCTGTTAGGTTTTCAGTTCTTAGTTCTACAGGGGGAAAAAAAATGAAAGCACACACAAAATGTAAAGCATGATATAATTAGGAGAACGCAAGCACAATCAAAAAGAAAAAAAAAAACAGGGCTTTTCTCTGCAGATATCTTTAAAGAGGCATTGAACATTCAATATACCATTTGATTATATCATTTTTTTCTTTCTAATTAGGAAAAAAAAAAAACTGAGGTTAAAATCAGTTTTCTGTGGCTTACTAGACAGGAGAAACTTTCCTAGATCCAGAATCTTCAATTCCAAAAACAAATGTCTTCACTCATTTTCAAAACAAAGCAGAATTCTTTTTCTGTGAATAACTGAAGTTTTTTTTTTTTTTTTAAGCCTCGAAAATCCTATTGTTTAAAGAACACCTGAATTTCCTACTGATTTGTAGTAAATAGTGGTCCTGCCTCTGATACCTCCTGGCTCCCTTGTCTGTTGTTTTTGATGATACAGAAGGAAGGGGGATTCTAATGTGATCTTGCATCTCTTTATGCTAATAAAATGGTGTCAGCCCATTTTCACTGACAACACCATAAAGCATAAACACCAAATGGGAAACAAATAGGGCCCTGATAACACTGTGAAACGGACCAATCAACCCTGAAGCACCTAAGATAGATTGCACCCCTCCTTCATTCATTCTTTATAGAAAGGCAGTGAAAATGTCCCTAGATGAATCTGATTACACACACACACGCATGCATGCATGCACACATGCACGCACATGCACACATGATCTCTGAAGCTCAGGAAGGTTGTAAAGCACTAAATTCTTTTGACTTATGGAGCAGCCTGCACTGCATTGAGCAAAACAGCATGGCAAGCCGGGACCCCGCTCCCAGAAATTCCTTTATTAACACGACCAGGCCCCGCAAGTGAACAAAAGCAGTGGTGCGGGGTATATAAATCATTAATACGGTGCCGGGCAGTGACCGCATTTCCTGTGTTAGTTGGAGAGCTCCTCAGCACAACGGGGATTTGGGGATTGGAATTGGCTGCGGAGAAATGCACTCCATCATTCTCGGAGCCGAAGATTCCCATCAGCCCTGCGCTCTCTCCTCTCACCTTCCTTTCCCCAGTCTGAAAGCCTCCGTGTGTGTTGCAATTTATTCAACAATATTCCTAATTACTTAAAACTAAAATCATGAAAAGCTTCGAAGTTGAAAGACTGCCCGACTCTTTCCCCTTTTGACAAGTTTTGCCTTTCAAAGAAAAGAGCCAGGAGGACGCTGTCAAGTGCGCGGGTCTGGCCACAGGGATGGCTGAGCAGAGGCCAGGGTAGATCACGCGGAGCCAGCGGCCTGCAAGGCCCGGGAAGTCTGCGGGGCCAGGGCAGGACCACGTGCATAGGTGTCCTTTCAGGGGCCAGACTGAATTAATGCTCTTCCCCCTTCAGATCTGCATCTAAAAAACGAAATGATTCGCACTGACTCCCTAGAGGCCTTTTGTGGGCGATTAAATGAGGTAATCCATGTAAAAGTGCTTAGTAGTGCGCTTGTCACATAGCACTCCATAAAAGTTATTGATTATTTCATTATTTTAATTATTTTATTATCATCATCATCATCAGAAGGGTGGCTGGATTCTCTCTGGTTACCTAAAATGGGCTTCCACACAGCATCTCCTATTGCTTACAGAGGAGCCTCACTTTTTGAATGGAACCCAAAGGAGACTTAAAAAGAAAGAAAAGAGAAAGACTGTTCTCGAGAATCCTGAGTCACATGTTCTAAATGGAGACCCCCAGTGGAAGGTTCTGCCATTGCACCACGAAGGAAAGAATTACTCCACTCAAGCCTTCCTAGTTTAACTTCTTGCAAATGAGTAGGGGGGAAAAGGAGGGGTGGGGGTGGGGGGAGAAAGAAAGGCAAAAAAAAAGCATAGTTTTATACAGATTATTGGGATGAAAGAGCCTGTCAGAGGGTTTAAGTAGAGACAACAGATCCAAAGCAAAGTCACTTGCAAGAGACACCTTTGCCTTTCTAGAAATTCTAGGAGTGGCCCAGAGGAAGGCAGATTTAAAACTAGGAGTCCCACACCTTCCTCTTTTGCTTCAGAATAAAGGGGACGAGTGATCAGACGGCAGTGGGACATATACTCCTTCTCGCTGGAAACATCCAGGGTCTGAAAATGCATGTGCCCCCGGGACAGGGCCATCCTGAGCCTGGGGCGTTCATCCGGGTGCCTGAGCCCAGCACCCCGTGCCATCAGCGCCCAGGAGGACTGTAGCAGGCCGCCGCCATATTGAAGCTTATGGGAACAAACTTCAGCGTGCGCCCAAGTCCCCTGCATCCCAGAATAATGACATTCTGAGTGGAAATAAATGAAGCCCCTACAGTGTGATTCTGTCAGCTTTTGAAAGTAAATAACTTTGCTAGTGACAAGAGCAAGACAATTTTTATTTTCCCTCCTCCTGTCACAGAGCATTAATTGAGCTGTGCAGCCACATTACATCCTGCACCAGCAGCAGGACTGACAGTTGACAGGAGGAGGAGGGAGAAGTCACCCAGAACAGGCAGGAGGGACCAAAGAGCCCAAGGGAGACGCCCAGACTCCACGTGTCTGTTGCCCTTGGTAGGCCATGGGTGCACCCATCATGTGGCTTGGGGAGAAATGGAAAATAAAAATGTATATTCAGCTTCGATAAACAGATGCTACTTTTCTTTAACACAATCATTCATTCACTCACTCATTTCTTTAACAAACATCTAGTGGCTTCTCCCTGTGTCCAGGCACTGTGCTATATTTCAAAATCGGTATCGTCCTTAATCTTACAAAGAACAGTATGAAATGGTTATTCCTAGCCTCGTTTTTCTGAAGAAGCAACTAAAGCCCCAAATCAAGTAAAGCAACTTGCCCTTTGCTCAATCCACGTGGATCAGCTAATTGAATAACACAGTTGGGATTAAGCCCTCAGCTCATGACTTCTATCCTATATACACTCCAGAGACGCCAATATTTAAACTATGCTTTGGCGGGAGCTGACACCACTTGGTTGTAAAAGGATGTAGGTTTCTCCTCTGAATTTTGCAAGACCCTTGAGATGGACAATTGGATATGTCCAAAAATAGGAAACATGGACCTTGCCGTTCATTCTGTTTATAGCTGCTGATATTGGTTGCTGTTAATGAAAGACTCCTCTTGCGGGGGGAGAGATCGCTCAGCTCTCGGCCCTTACCCTTGCACGAGAGCAGACTCACCCCGTGCCTGGATTCAGGCAGAGCAAGAGAGCCCAGCGACTGAAGGGAAGAGCAGGGATGTCTGCTGTTGTTTTTGATAAGGGGAATCTAGTCCTCGAGGTGAATCCTGGGCAAACATCAAACGCCAAAAAAGAAAAGGCTCATTAAGACTAAACCTTTTGTGCGTTTACTCATCAGTACTGGGAAATCTGAGGCACTTAAATCCTACAGCTGCCTGTACTTTGTTCCAGAGCTGCAAAGGGGGGGTGGGGGGAGTCCTTACATCCCTGGGAACACACACTAACCTGAACACTTTTCACTCTGGCTCCAATTCCTAATTTTGATTCTGTGTGTGTTTAAAAGCAACATAACGACCAGGATCAAAATAGGCTGAGGCTGCTCTCACCTAGAGCCTGGTGAAGAGTTAGAGACCACCACACCCCCTTCTCAACCCCATCACCTCAAAGGCCCCTGCACGCTGGCGATGTTAAACACGTGGTCATTCCCCTTTACCTTGTACCGTGACAGTTGCCCTGCCAGAGGGGAGCAGGCGACACAAAGCAGATAACTAGAGTCTTGCTTTTTTGCAAATGGGTCAGGGAAGGAATGAGCAATTCCAGACCAGACGTGACAGGGGATTCCTAGGGAATCCAATGGACCAAGCCAGTGTTTCCCCAAGTGCGGTCCTACACTGATAGTTCACAAGATGGCCCGTGGATGAGCCACTTCACGGCCCTGCCGTGAGGACAGAGGCCTTTGCTTACTAAGAAAATCTAAAGGCACAGATGGCCCCTAATAGTTCGATGAACACGGAATGGGTGAATGAACGTGTGAATGAATAAATATTTCAAAGGACATCGGAAAAAAATAATATCCCAGCTGTGATTCTATGCCATTTATTTATTCATCTATTTCTTCACTTTTAGTTTGGCCAGGTCTACTTTTAGGTTCCACATATAAGTTAATTTTAAAAATATTAAGTGGATAATATGACTTTGTTGATCTGTGGATGAGTGGATTGGTAAAAATTTGGAAGGGAACGCTTAAATGCCAGAAATCTGAGAAACCCTGGACTAGGTTTATTATTTTCAGTGTAAGAAGCCCACTGTTGTAAGCATCTCGATGAGGTTTTATCAATAGGCCTCTCAGTGTTCCATCAAAACCCTCTCTCCACCTCTGACCCACAAAGGTGTTTCCAAATGTTCCATGGGTTTCCCCACAACTCAGGAGTGGTTTCCTCTCATCTTGTCAGAAGGCATTCATATCCATCCTTTCTCCTTCCCACCCACCTCATTTCAATATGGCCCCAGAGGATAACAGAAAGCCTGCGCTCTATTCACAGAGGCTGACAAACCAGCACACGACCTGCTTGCACCATGAACTGCCTCCCTACACCTCTTGGCTCACACACCGTCTTTTGCTCCTGAGGCTTCTGCACCTGCCCTTCCCCATCCCTGGAACACCCTTTCAATTCACCACCCGCCTAACGCTCTCTTATCCTCCTCTCAGGAGAATCATCACCTCCTTCCAGAGACCCCTACTGGCCCACTCATCAGAAAAATGCAACAGCCAACACCACCCCCTGTGTTTTACCCATCACCTTGTTTGTTTCCTGCAGAGCACCCTCCACAGTCTGAAAATGCCCTCTTGGTTCACTTAACTTTTATATCATCTATTCTTCTTCCAGGGGAATGCCTGCTCCATGGTGGCAGGGACCTTTCCTAACTGATTTGCTGCAGTATTCTCAATGCCTGGCAAAAATGTTTTGCGTGGCCAAATGAAAGAATGAATAAAAGGACTGAATGTGTCATCATACATATCTGTGGAAAGCAGTGGCAATCACTGCCTCCCCTTGCTTATAAGGTTCTAGCAAGTCCAAACGTACACAGGCATTCATTCATCCTCCCTTTATTTTTGCAACGAACAACTACTATGTATTAGGCTTACTCTAGGCATTGCGGGTAGAGGGACAGAAATGGAGAAGTCTCTGCCATCATGCTGCTTACAGTCTAACAGGTCAGAGAAAGCATAGCAAAAATGCTCTCTAAGTGTCTGGTGCCAAACAAATACAAGAAATGTCAATTAATGAGAGAGGAATTAGAAGTGGGATCCTAAGCAATAGAAAGTAGCCATCTGCTTTTTCTCAGCCAGGACCAATGAATCAGGGCCACCATATATGCCAGGAAGATCAGAAATAGCAGTGAAACCCCTTTCCCCTCAAACCCTGCCAGGAACCAGAAAGTTCCACCCAGAGAAGTTCTTTCCTACCCCTATGCCAGGCCCAGGCATTGGATTTGGGGATCGTTCGGTCAGTCCCTTCTCTGAGTTTCTCGCCCGCAGGGGTGGCCTACAGGTCCGCTGCTCATTTCTCCAGCTTGCTTGCACTCAGCATGGTTGAAGGGCCAGGGCGGGGGTCCTCCTGAGCTATTGTGCCTGCGAGCTGACCCTGTCTGACACAGCCTCTCTCAATGGGGCCAGCGCATCAGCAGACAGCCACAGGCCAGTGCTCAGCCGGGCAAAGTTCTCGCGGGGAGCTCCCGGAAATCGGAAACTTTATTGATGAATGGAACTTTCTTTGCTTTCCTTAATTGAATTAAACAGCACACTGGGACACCTCTCCTCGTCCATTAAAAAGGTCTCTGCAGATGGGGCAATTACGCCCACGCTTTGTCAGCTCTGCCTCATTCACGGGATGACATCTCCGGTGCATCACCCAGCCCCCTTAGGCACCGACGCACCAACCTGATTTTGTTTACAATGCTGCAATTTCTTTCTCTTCCAGAAGACTATTATTTGCCTGACAAACTACACTGTTTTTACCCGGCCACTATGAATAAACAAGCATTATGTTTCCTCTTGGGGCAGACGGTCTGGTTAAATGAATCAGAAAACCCTAAAAAAGATTGTCTACCCTCAGTCCATCAGCTACCGGACAATTACTCAAGGGCCAGCTGTAGGGAAAACAGATGGCGCGTGAGCGCTAATAGCTCGGGCTTCCTCCACTCGGGCAAAGGCAGAAAAGCAGCGTTTGTACGGTCTCACGCGGAAAGCGCCGCGAAATGGCAGGCAGAGCTGCCGAATGGCGCAGGACTCGGGTCTGCGGGCTAGCAGATGCTTACAGTTTCCACTAGCGAATGTCGGATTAAATAATCTTAAGGCAGAGGCGACCCAAGTAACCCTGGGGCCAACACCGCCCCTCCCCGCCCCTGGCGCCCGTAGTTTCCCCGAAATGGGAGAAGCACAGGAGGAAAGCCAGCCAGCCCACCTGAGATGCAGGCCTTGCCAGGCTAATGAGAGCCCCCACAGGTCAGGCCTTCTCCCCTTTGTGGGAAAAATCAGGGCAATCAGGAGGATTGGTTACCTTACCAAATTATGACATAGGATCTCTCCGGAAAGAGACATAAGGACCTGTGTTCTACCAGTCACCCAGGCCTAGAAGTGTGCTCATTCTGGCCACTTAAATTCCTTAAACAATTCAGACATGAAGATAATCTATCCTAATTCTTTTCTGCGTTATTGACACTATTGACTGGCCCCAATCCACAGCACAATCTAATAAATCAACAAGGGATTAAGCCAAGAAGAAAGAAGGTGATAAAATGCCATTTGGCCCTCTATAAATCATCAGACAGAGCAGCGCAAGGTAAGTAACTGGAATGATAATTGAACTTTTCCACACAGCCATAATTGTTATGGCCCACCTAACGCTTCCCAAATTGATAACCGTGGCTGGTGCAAGGGGGTCGTCCCCCCTCCTCCAGCCTTACTCCCAGAGCCCACCTTCCCTGTGATTCTGCTCTGAGAACCACTTTCTAATTAAAGACAGAAAGGGTTGATATGCAGGTTTCAGTTCAATTGCTTTCGATCTGAAGATGTCCACAGTGAGCAATGGCTTCATTTACCAGGAATTACCCTTTGTACAAACCACTTCACTATTTAAAACAAACCACATGGATCATCATTAAGTGGGAAAAATTACCAATCTTCGGATATTGACAGTGGCATAACCCACTTTAAAGGCCCTTTTTCCCCCCCTTTTAATGTGGATTTTAAGCATTTGACTTGTTTTTAAATTTAGGTTGATAAAAAAGGTTCTGAGTGAATAAGATTTGACAGATGAGAAGCTTTCTTTGAACAGGACTGGGAGACACTGACGGTGGTGTAGAAATAGGGAAAACTAAGTTAATATGTTACTTATCCTCTTTCAGGGAGTTAGAACTCAGTGTGAATCACAGCTCTGGAGGAGATCTGACATGCACCGTGCGTCAGAAAACAAACCTCGTCCGCTCTGTCCATAGCCTTGCCATACCCTACCATGTGATGGACGCTCTTTGGTGTGGCTCCCTGTGACTTAGGATGGGAAAGCATCTCTAGAATTCTGTGGGGTGTGTGTGTGTGTGTGTGTGTGTGTGTGTGTGTGTGTGGTTGTTTTCTGTTTCTCTGTGAAAAACAAAACACATTCTTTTTTGACCTAGCTTGTAGAAACCCCCCATATGGGAATCTGTATTCAGAATTTCCCCTCAAAGCAAGGGTGTTTAAATGGGTACCCGCTTTGGAACTCTGGGAAGATTCCGAAGTAGGAATATGTGGGCTTGCAGTTCTTCTCACATGGGAGAAGATTTGCCATCAAAGGAGACACCCAATAAACCACTGCAGTGTATCAAGAACGGAGGCTGAAGCAGGGACTTTCCCTGGACGGCAAGATTGAAGCCAGATGCTCCAGAGCTTACCTGTCCCTTCCACCTGAGAATGGTCTACAAGCACGAGATAGATGCTATACACTAGGGTAGACGGGTGTGTAGATACACATGTGTACCTCTGTACCCATGTATGTACGCACATGACGGCATCGTTGGATTTGGTATCTACCCCATCCTGCAATTCCAAACTGTAGTACCATCTCTGATGTTAAGAGACAGGAGAAAGATTTAAAAAAAAAGAAAGAAATCTTAACTGTAGGGAAATATCTATCTAAAGCAGAGTTACTGGGGAATATAAATAAATGAAACGGAATCAGTCAAAGAATTTAAACACCGCAGTTGCCTCTTCCTTGGTCTGAATAAATAAGTTCTTTGTGGCAAAAGGGTTATGTCATTCTCACTTGGTCATTCATAGTAGACTCAGGTGTTGGGGTATCCCAACTGATTTTTGTTTTTATGAACTGTCTCAGGAACAAATCCGGGAGAGTGTAGGAAGAAAGGCTGGATGTCATGGCTGAGTCAAAGAAAGCAAATGATGAAGGGGTTTTCCTTAGATATTGGATGAGAAATAAGTGCTGTATGAACTTCATTCCGGGAGAATACATTTCAGTGAAGACTCGGTGGCTCCTGATCAGAGTGTGTGCATTTATAAAACAGAATGATAAAGCCTCCAAAATAAGATCGTTGGGCTTTAATTATTTCCTTATGTAATTGGGGATCTGAAATGACGAAGACTCCAGAGAAAGAGGTTTACTTCTAAATAATAATAAAATAAAGTGTTTCTAATGAAGATGTTATTTATCAGAGATGTTGCCTGATTCATCCATTTGATCAGCATACTCTGAGAGTACACATTAGCCCTCCAATCATCAAAATTAAATAGAGATACAATCTCTCTTTAGAGATAGCTGTAGATGAACAGCAGATAGGAAATACAGTGGCGATGTATGGATAGAAGACATATCAGTAAGTGGTCTGTGGAGACTGAAGTGAACTATTTCACACCCTTCATCAGCCAGTTGTCCGGACTGCTACATAAAAGCAATGACAGGGGACTTCTACACAAACATGGCAGCACCGGGTAGTAGAGATGACCTGAAGGTATGGCTCTCCCACCCTGACCGTGAGCCTTAGGCAGGGTGGGAGGTGTGGCTGGAAAACCAATTTTCAGAGAGGCAAAAATAATTGTCTGCCTATACTATACTTTAGGCATTTAGTGAAACTCAGAAAAAATACATACGTGCACACACACACACGCACGCACGCACACCGCATTCTGATGCTGTGTCACAGCATCCTCTTATCAACACTTTCACTGAAAGCCTTACAAGCCCTTTCTGGAGGGGGGTGCATCCCAAAGCACATTTCAAAACCCACCTCCATCTATCTTCATATGGAACCACGATGCTGCTTCAGTCACTTCTAAATATTTGTTATGGCTGCCAACATTCCCTTTGAGCCTCCCCTTGCCAGGGCAGGAGTGTTCTCCCTCCTAGAAGAGACTGCCTGGCGGATGCTGAGGACGCCTCCATTTATCCCATGGACTTGTCCTTTTCATGGCAAGAATAACCTCTCACTCAAACTCATTGCCTTCTATCCTAAGTTGTGCCTAAATGAGCAAGCCAATTTAACAATCTAGAAGGATGAAACATCAATTTATTAAAAAGAATAATGCACAAAGAAACAGTGAGAACACCGAATACCTATAGCACTGTACTTGTTAAGTAATGCTGTTCAAATTAATTAATAAATAACATGAAAGAAGTGAATAGAGGAGGCAAAAGATCAACTCATATTAATAATTTGATTAAATTCAACTGAGGCTTAGCCTCTGTAGAAATGCTCATTACGATACTCTTCTGGTGGGTAACTGGTGTAAAACACACACACACACACACACACACACACACACACACACACACAGAGGCATTCACAGCAAAGGTACAGAGATGGTAGAAGCAGATGAATCATATAATATGTTACCAACAGGCTCTTGGGAGATGTTTTCTGGCACAATTTATTTAATGAGAAATGGAATAAAACAATATTTAAAAGGATAAGCCAATTTGTTCCTAAGATATTAAAACAACAAAAAGAAAAGGCTGTTCTCAAAAAGACTTCCAACAGAAAATATGCCTTAGAAACATTTTCTGGAGGCAACCAACTTGATAATAAATTACCCAAATGTTCAAAACAGAATTTTGACATTTTATGATACATATATTCCTACAACACAGATTGAAATTGAGGGTCTTTGGAGAAGGAGGCCCCTCTGAACACTTGTAAAGGAAGTTTTGTCAGCTACAACCACACACAGTTAAAAATGGTACTCCTGAAAGGAGTCAATCGAAAAACAGATAAAATGACTACAACCACTGTTAACTCTTCATAGAGCAAGACGGTGATCCTAGGAAGGGAACAGGATTCTACCTGCGTGACAAAATCTTTCTAACGCTGCCAGTTCACAGGGACAGCCTCTGCCCAGAGACAGAGAGCTGGGCTTCTCCCCCCACCAGGCGATGTGGAGCTGTTTCCCAAGCCCAGCAACCAACTTACGCAGCAGCCCTACTAGTAAAGAGGGAGAGACAGAGAGGGTCCGAGGGAAACACCCAGAGAAAGACCGAGAGAAACACAATGAAAGGTTCTGATATGTACACAGAATGGAAAATAAAACAAACACAGAATCCCTTAACAAGACCATTAAGGGGGAGTGGAGGAGGGGAGAAAAAAAAAAAAAAAAACCTTTACACATGCCAACAAAGACAGCATCCTAAACCACTGCCTTCATCACAGCATGGCCAGTGAGTTTGGAGGCAGATTCCAGGGCTGACACGCTCCAGAAACCCAAAGGCTCAGATCCCAAGCGGACTGAATAAAGCACAACCCAGACAAACTTGAGAAAACAAAAATACTGAGCACACAAACATATATACATGTCTTTTCACTCCCTATTAAAACGGCTAAATTAAAACTCCAGGCATGCGAGTGCCTCCACAAAGATCCAAACTCTTAGCATCAAAGGGGTCTCAGACTCAGGTCCTCACCGGATGCAGACACATGAGAGATCCAAGTAAAGAAAATGCAGTTTGCAATTTTAAACTCCCGGCACCCAGACTCAGAATCAGGCATTCAAAGTATTCAGAGAGGTGCAAAAACAGCGGGGCATGGGGCGTCTGGGCTCCGCAGAGAACTAGGGGCCCGGATCCACCCCTCCCGTCCGAAAGCACAAGCCCCCTCCCCAACCCCCTCCAGGGTCCAAAGCGCAGCCCAGCGATGCGGGTACCCAGTCCGCCGAGCCTGAGCCCCGGAGGCAGTCACCGAGGGAAGAGCGCGCCTTACCTGCTGTAAGTACATAAAAGTCAAGGCACACGAGAGCTGGGGACACATGCCCACGTTGGGGAGCGCCACGCAGGTGGCCCCCGTCAGAGGATGCTGCATCGTGTCTCTCTGGCGCCCGCCGAGCACGAGTGGGGACGCTCGCATGCAATCACGCCGCTCTTTGCCTGGTCGCTACAATGTTTTGATTTTTTTTTTTCCTTTTTAATTTTGCTGATTATCTAAGTCAAAACCCGGTGGCCGTCCCTCCTCTTCTCTCTCTCTCTTTCTCTCTCTCCCTCCCCCCGCCGCACCCGCGCGCGCCAATCCCTCCTCGCTGGCTTCCTTCCCTTCGGGTTTGCTAGATCGTGGCGTTCATCTGCCTCCAACTAAGACACTCGAGAGGGCCAGGAAACTATTTTGTTGCCTTCGGGGTTGTACCCTTTTCCCGGTTTGTTGGGCCTGCTTTCTGATGCCCCGCAAAGTGGACGGTGCCCCCACCCCACGCCCCCCCACCCCGTGAAGAGGACAAGAACAGGCAAAGGCAACTTGTGGGGAAGGGGGAGGGGGTGGATGCTCTCCTGTAGATGCTGGGGTGGGGGTGGGGGTGGGGGGAGAAAGCTAAGGGCGAGAGAGAGGGAGGGGAGAAAGGAGAGAGAGAGAGAGAGAGAGATTTTGACTCACACTGAGGCTCACTCCGTTGGTGCTGATGCTGCGTGCCTCCTCATTTGTCAAATGGGTCCAGGGGCAGGGTTGTTTTTTTTTTTTTTTTTTCCCCTCCCCTCTGCCTTTTTTTTTTCCTCTAAAACGACTCACCAAAATTCAAATTGTGTCTGCTAAAAATCTCCGCGGGGCGGGTGAGGAAGCGAGAGAGCGCCCCACATCGCCAGCATCCGGGCAAGGGGGACAATTAATGCGATTGCCCAGCTGGGACCCAGACTCTTAGATTTTGGTGGCGGTTTGTTTGCCCGACTCGTTGGCGAATAAACACAGAAATGGGATTCCCCCTCGAAAGAGTGCTGAGACGACGCCAGGGGCTGGGGGCACGGGCAGCTGAGGGCTGCAGCGCCTGAGGCAGGGTGGATTCTGGGGGCCCCCACCCCCGGCAGAATGGCGAGGCAGCGATGCGCCCCCACGCTTTGGGGCGCAGCTTTCGCTCTGCGCCCTGCCTTGGCTGTGCGGACAGCGGCTAGCGGTCGAACCAGCCTGAGCCGCTGAATGGGGAAACCGCCCTGGCTGGCATGGAAGTCAAGCCTGTTGGACTAACACGCCAGTCCCGGGTGAATGCAAGGGGGCTTCTCCAGCCCAGAATCCCTGCTCTTCTCAAATTATAAATGCACAGGGTGGGGAAGTCCGTGTCTGATAAGCCATTACTCTGTGGGCTGCAGCAGGCAAATTACAATGGTTTATTTATTTTATTTTTTTCTTGCCTGGCCAGCCCTCCTTGGCCAAATTAGCATTCTGCTCTTGCAGAGGGGTCTCCCCCTTCCCTTTATTTTATGAAGTAATAATTATTCATTAGTAGATTTCGTTAGTCTTTATGCAATAAAATAGGATGTGATCTGCAAATCAAAAGAAAATATTAAGACTCTAACGCATCGTTGGTCCCCACAGGAAAAAAAAAAAGCACATTCTTGGCAGCAGTAAAATCATGATCAGGAATAGTAGCCATATTTTTTGAAATAGATTTTGACCCAGTGATTGGATTTTCTTTTTATTTTTCAGAGCAAGAGGCTGTCTGAACATCATCTTTTTTGATTCTTGGGTTCCCTGCAAGAAACCTGGCTGGGGGCTTGCCACTGGCCTGCAGGATAGAGCACACCCTCAAAGGCATGAGAGCACCCCAGGAAGGAGCACCTCAGGCAGGACCAGGGGATGGCCTCAGGGGGACATCCTCGCTGACCCCTCCATGGGGCTCATGGAGCCACTCTCAGCCAAAGGACAGCTTCTGAACTGAGCCATCAGTTTGAAAGGCACAACTCACTTTGCAGGCTAATCAAAATGCTTTCTGAAGAAAAGGAAATTAATTATTCCACAGCTCCATTTTTTGTTGTTCTGTTTTGAAACGCCATCGAAAACTCTAAAGTCTTTGCTATGCCAACACTAGGCCCCGACCAGCCTTTTTCCTTCTATTCACTTGGCAAAACCAGTCCCTCTAGCACCCCGGGACTCACACAGTCCATCAATTTAGAGGGGGCAATGCAGTCCCTCTAGCACCCCGGGACTCACACAGTCCATCAATTTAGAGGGGGCAATGCTAGCATGTTTCACCTGAAGCAGGAGTTGCTATGGGGGTTAGGGGGCTTCCGGCTGGTATTTTATGCTGCTAGGTTGGGGGGCAGTGTTTAGTTTGAAAAATGCTTGCTATATGTTGTCTAACAAATCACATTCACTGGACAAGGTCTGATTCACAAATAAACTGGTTCACTCTTGTCTTTCTTTTCTTACTTTCTGCCTGTCTTTTATTTATTTTTTATTTTGCAATTCACAAAATCAAAGAGAAAGCCACTCCACAAAGCATACATGGAATAAAAGGTCAGAGATTCTGCCTTTTCACTCCCCACTCTCTCCTTCCCATGCTTTCCAGTTTGTTCTACTGACAGGGGTTTACCCTGCTTTCCTGCATTTTTTTTCTTGCTGGCATTGGAAAAGCTTGCAAATGCCCCAAGAAGAGGACAGAATTTTCCCTTGAGCTCATTTTCATAAGAAACACGATAAATAATACATGGCACTTTAATAAGACCTTATCTGAATGGTTTAATGAAAAACAAATACATTATGTAAAGAACCAATAACTGTTCTCGGCTGCACGGAGCCAACACTGGTTTTCCGGTCCGTTTTCTCTCCAAAGTTGAAAACCCTCAGTGGTGACTGGATTCCTACAGACCCATTTTGCAATAATGGCTCAGACTTCTCCTTAAACCTAGGTCTTCCCAGTCAGGCACACCGGAAGTCTGCAGAATGAATCAATGGAATCCAGACCTTCTAAATTCACCTCAAAATGATACGGAGCCATTCTCTGGACAACCGAGTCTGAACGTCCCTGCACGAGTGCGTGCAAACACCGCAGCACACAGAGACAAGCACACCCCTGCACACCCCCAACATGGCAACTGCACAAAGAAGCAGGCAGGGAAGATTCTACAGCTAATATCAGTGCATGTTAATCAGGAACAGAGTATCCGATGACCCTAAATCAAAAGGTAATGCCGTATCTGCACACACTGCTCACTTGATGACAAAATTCTGCCAGCCTTCCAAGCAGCATCTGGGGATGCTGAATTTGAATTCCATCTCAACGGAGACTGGGAAAGAGCCACATCAATGCCACTAGCCCCAAATGATTCTTCCACATCAATAAATGGGAGAAGTGTGGAAAGAAAATACTCTTCCGTCTCTACAAAGAATCCCTGGGCACTCAGTATCACTTGGGTGTAGATAGTGTGTGCATACTCAAGGGCCACCCTCCTGCCTTTCAGCTACAAGGACCCTTAACTGAATGGTCACACGTCCCCTGTAGGAAGCAGAGTGCTGGAAAACCAGCAATGAACAATGCCATCTTCAAATAAAAGTTCCTTAGGCAGAAGGCAGCTGCTCAGGTTTTAATTTGACCCACACAACAGTGTTTGTAACTTTTTCCTTCCCTCAAATCTGCCAGCTATTTAAAAAGAATAAAAGAAATCACTTTGGTTTTTACTCTCTTTCATAAATCCTTATTGTCACTTCCTAAGGCTGTCAAAAGAGCAGGCATTTCACGAAAGTGGGATCTTCTATGTGGGTTTTCATGCCCCAGAACAAGAAAAATTCCGGTTAGACAGAAAGCGGGACTTCTTGATCTTAAATGTAATTATCTGTGCTGGGGTTAGCTCCCTGACGATGTCCAGGAGTCGCTCAGAAGTATTTTATTCTCGCTCCCACATTTTGATAGGGGCAGCTCCCTAGTCCAATCTTCAGTAAGGTGAGAATTAAAGTATCTGCAGAAAACCTTATCTCTGTCACAAGCACTTTGAGTCACCTACTTGTTCAAATACTTGGAGGACATTTAGTGTTGACTGCATTCCAGGCCGTGTTCTAGCCAGTTTTTTCATCTGTAAAATGGGGCTAATAATAGCTCCCTCACAGAATTGCAGCGAGGCTCAGAGTTCTTTTCCTCCCTAATTCATGGACCATCACAATAAAAATTTAACAACAGTGGAGAGAGTGCCTGAAATTAACAACTTAAAAACTGTTTGCCAAGTTAGGACACACACACACACACACACACACACACACACACACACACACACACACACCATCTGTCATCATCATCATTTTATAAAGGAAAGGGCATTTTATACCAAAAAGTAAGGAGGATATAATCTCAAAATAAAGGACAGCCCTTCAAATTGATTAAATTTAGGTCTATTAAAATTTTCACTAAATTGCCCTTAATTTTCTCATTTAGCTGCAGTCTGTTGAAAATGTCATTACGGAATCAGATGAATCCGCGGATCAGCATTTGGGAACCACCGAGATAATGAATGTAAAGGGCTTCTTAGCACGGGCGCTGGCACACCAAGAATCAACAATGCATGTTCACCGATGTGGGGACGCTTGCAACCGACAGACAGTTACACTCATTAGGCCTGGATAACTACCCTCCTCACCCCGGACAGACTCACTGCAGCAAAACAAACCAAACATCTCGCTCAATTCTTCGTGCCCGGAGCCCCAGAGTCGCATGCCTTTCACAAGGGGGGGAAGTGCTTAATAAAAGTCAGACGGGGTGAATTTGTGGAATCACCAGATTCCTCAATGACATAGTGGTTGCGGCCCTGTTCGTTCAAGGCCACCTGAAATATGAGAGCTGTGATGAAGTATTTGGGAACGCTTTCTGGCTCATATGAGGGCATGCAGCATACTGTGAAGTGGGGGGTACGTCTTTTGGAGTCTCACTGCTTGGGTGTCCTGGCGCTGTCTTATGCTTCTATGGCTGCTATTAAATATCTGCAGAGTTATAAGCTCTCAAAATCTTCGTTTCATTCTAAAAGGGAATGATAATAATTGTGGCTTCCTAATTAAGTTGTTAAAAGATAAAATAATGTAATACACATGAGTTCTGAGATCGGTGCCTATCACCTAGCAACGACTCAGTACATACTAGCAACCATTATTATGGATTACTTTTAGTCTAAATCCCTGACTAGGTGAAGACATAGACATTCCTCTTTTTTTTTGCTAAAAATTGCACAAACAAGACCAACAAAGTCAATCTATTTATGAAACAACTAACTCCAAATGCAATTTTTTCTTTCTGAGAATTCTTTCAAATGATACGGCATTTGTATGAAAATGTGTAGATATCAACTTTCTGCCCTGGTCCTCTGAGTACAACAATTTATTTAACCTTGCCAATGTATCAGATGAACACAAACTTTGATACTAGTCCTTGTCAACTAAATTCTTCACCAGCCATATCTCATAAAATTTCAGGTCAAGTCTTTTGCTACTTTTTGGGGACTGACTAGGGTAACACATGCAAAGAGACTGCTTCTGGCCAATGTGGTTACCATATTGTTTTTTGAATTTCCCCAAAAGCTGTAAAGTGGGTTTTCATTGCCCCAGTTGACGTAAGACGGAACTGAGACTGCAAGAGTATACACTTGGACCTGCTAATAAGGGAGGGGGGCAGTGTTTACAATCAGGGTTGTTGAACAAAAAAGCCAGGAAATATTCTTTCCATCATCATGCTGTCCCATAGTAGTAGAGACACTTCTTCCAAATCATCGTTGTCATCACCAACATTTTATTTATCATTGTTTGCAATATCTAAACCTAACAAGCCCTACTCTGGAGCATTATTCTATGTCTGTATAGCTATGAGATTTCCTCTTTCAGGAATCTCTCAGTCCCCCTGGCCACCAAACTTCAGAGTATGAAATTTCCCTAGCTTTCTGGTCCCTACTTGATTACAGGAGGAGTAAGTCCCACCTCACTCACAAACTAGCTTAAGCTCTTCTAAATAAAGAAGTAAATAAATAAATAAATATTAAATAAATAAATAAATAAAATTAGTAAAAAGATACATTTTTTTAAAAAGCAGCAGAAAACACTTTCATTTGCCAACACCTTCCTATTACCGCCTCTGACAAAAGTTGCAAGTTATACAATGTTCTAGCAGAGCAGCCAACTGGTACTCCTCAAGAGAGACCCAAGACACACCAGACAGAACCCCAAATTTAAAAATACCAGATCAAGCAAATAACCTAAGTTCCCATAGGAGCCTTCCTGAAATAATAGGTTCCAGGAGGTGATGCTAAGGGAGAGTGCAGTGTTTGGCACTTGAGAGGGTGGGAGTCTGTTTCCAGTGCATAGGACAGAATGTAAGAGCGTGGGACAAGGGACAGTAGGCGGCAGAGACAAAAACAGCTAAGTGGTGATTTCTCCTAATGAACAAGTGGGTGGGAAGGTCTACTTTGGGAAGCCTCCACACCCCACCCACTCTCTGTGTTGTGACTTTCTGGATGGAACTCGAGCAAATCTGAAGGCAAACAAAGCCTGCAAAAGATTCTATTTTTCCTTTGTAATAAGCGTGGCTACAAGGTTCTTTGACCCCATAAATGCTCAAAATATTTATCTTTATGCAATATGAGTCACCTTAAGAATCTCCTATTAGAAGTGACTTTACCTCTAACATCTCAAGTTCTGGAATAATCCCTTTTGACCTTAACCTACCCAAGGTCCTGTCTTGGCACACAGGCAAGAGCAACCACAGAGATCCTCAGTCCCTGGCGTTATCAGTACACCTTCAAAGGCTGCTAATTGTTGGTGCTGAACTAGGAAGGATGTCAGGACTCAGAACAAAACTGGGTCAGTCTGAAAGAATCAGAAGGATACATAGCAAATGGATCAGATACTCAGCAGAAAAACCTTCCTGGTTCTCAAGATCTCATCTCACCAAACACACAATCTCTGGAATCCCAAGTCTTGGTCCCCAAAGCACAGTTCCCATTTATGGCACCTCACACTCTTACAACCTCATCTGACCTGCTAGCTCAGGGTTTTCTATGCCCTGTCTCTGGATTCCATCACAAGAACCCACACATAAAGAAGCTCAGCCCCTTGTCATATTCTGCAACACATCCACTCAAAAAAGGCATGTTGGAGTTTAGTAGACAGAAGACTGTGGAAGTGTAAGGAAAACTGAATAGGAGAAGAGATTCTCATCTTAGAAACACAATTCTAGAAGGATTGGTGTGTATCATATCCTTGCAAATGTCATTTAGCTATCCTACCACATTGACTTCGAGTCAACTCTCCTGGTTCTAGACTTTCTCTGCCATACTCCTTTTTCCTCTTCCTCTGCCCAGAGAGGACCAGAGAGCAAATTCTCATTCCCACCTCTTTGTCCCACATTTTTCTGCTCCTTGAAAGCTTGTCATCAGCTGCCCCTGTGCCCTTCAGCAGAGTCCCTTCTAACCCATGTTTGTATCAAGCCATTTTCAGAGGATTTCCTGTGTCCACTGTTAAAAGAAAAGCATTTCTTTCACCTGGTTTCAGATAGAATAATTCAACACTCTTTGTGCACAGTGGTACGTGTATGAGAAAAACTGTATATTTCCCTGGCTAGACCTTCTTACGTGCTTCCGTGGCAGAATTCTTATGTGTTCCATAAACACAAGATCTTGTCTGGTGTGCTTTGTTAGGTCTCTTAACTTGCGTACCCTTTATTGTCATCACCTTGCATGACCCACATCACGTCATGGCTATGCTACTTTTTGCACACCCGTGAAGGATTTGTAGCAATCAGACTCCATGGAATCCTCTTCACCTCCACCCTGACCTCTCCTCACAGGCTACTCCTCAGGAATGATCATGTCCCTCAAACAGCCTCCTGCATGTGTCAGTACAAAGATCCTATCCTCGCTGCTGTCTTAACATCCCTCCTAGACAAAACATGTGCACATGCTTCTCTTCCTCTGTGGACTTGCTTGCCTGTTAATGCAAGCACCTCCTTTCCATTTAGTTAACCTTGAAACATCAACATTTGCCCTTCACACCTCCCTTTGTTGCTCTGAATAGTCAATTGATTCCCAAATCACATCATTTTTTAACTCCCTGAGCTCCAACTATGAAGCCTCTCTTGATTTTCCATTGCTCCTGTCCCAGTGTCCCATTATTCTCTTTAGCCTAGATTCAAAAAAAAAAAAAGCAGTGCTTCCCTAATTGGTTCCTTTGCTCCTGGTCTCAGTTCCTCCCGACTCACACTCCACATTGACTCCACAGGAAAATTTTAAATAGACAAAACCAAACACATCACTTCTGCTCAAAAGACATCACTGACCCCTCCCATTGCTGAGGTCATGATATTAAATGCTTTAACCTGGTACTGCACCTCCTATCTTGCTACATAACTAGCACTTTCTTTCATGTACCTCCCTTTTTCCAGATTCTGGTCACCTCATACCTAGTCTTGTAATTGCTTATGCCCAGTGCATATTAATACATCTACAAATACATGTTCTTTGGCTTGACTGCTTTAATGATATGAGTGTACAAATCCAAGAATACCCAGTGCGTAATTAAATAATCCCAGAATGAGACATACATCTTTGTACGTTTTGCAGTGTTGAGATGTAGATGAGGATGTCAGCACCTAGGTGTGTTTCCCTTTATTCTTCACAGGGGCAGTGCTGGGTACATACTGATAGCACTATGTTACCCAGGAGGATATTGGAACTCAGAAGGGATATGTAAGCTCTCTGCATATAAATGGGTCAGCCAGTGTTGACAGTGAGTTCCTTGTCTATTTACTACTTCCTGCCAACATGCAGTGACATGCACTTACTCCATGAGAACTTTGCACAGTGACATGCACTTGCTCCATGAGAACTTTATTTTTCCTCCCCAACGTTGCATCCACATCACTTGAGAACACCACCTGGCTTAGTGCAGTGGATGCTTCTTGAATATTGGTCGAATACATGAGAACATTTAGAAATGGCAATACAAGTCTCTTCTACTTTCACGCTCCTGAGATCCATTTCATTCTCATTGGCTCATTCATTCATTTACTCACTCATCACCTACGTCTTGAATGTATGTGTTGTACCCAGCATGGTGCTGACCCAGGAGATACACTGATCAACAAAGCAGGATATAAAATTCATATCCTAGATTAACCTGGTAGTTTCAGGTCACCTGGTTTAGAAAATTACCTTTTGCAACTCTGTATCAATGTGTGAAGCAGCACTTTCTCAATATTATGCAACAAATGAAAATACTGAAGTGAATTGGATTATGAGGCTAGTTGAAAACCATATCAGTATCTATACTCCCAATTCTAAATATTGGTGTTCATCAAAATGGCCTCATTTTTCTCAATGATTGGCTTTATACTAAATGTTTCACATTTGCATTTATAAAATTCATCTCTACTCTGCCCCTTTCATCTATATTTTAAGTGGGGTTTCAAGTAAATTTCTTTGTATAAGGTTTACTACTGTTATAAATATGCTTATATGTTTGAAAACCACTGGTTGCCTTGTGACACTGTGAGGCTTAGATCATAGTTTTTCCTTCTCACAGGAAAAATAAAATGAATTAAAAGGGCATGTTCTGGGGTCACAGAGTTTAATCTAACCATATACTGCTCTTTTTTCAATAGTAAAGTGGATATAGTAAGGACTGGGAGGCAGATTGCCCAGTTTCTAATCTTGGATCTGTTTTGTACCAGCTGGCTGACTTTTGGCAAGTTACTTAAACTTCCTGGGTCATGGGGTCCTTATTTATAAATGGAAAAAGCATTTTTTCATAATTGGATAACATTGGATGATATATATAAAATGTTTAGTACAACCCCTGACATCTAATAAATGCACTGTGCATTTTAGCTTCATAGCTGCATGATGATGATGATGGTGGTGGTGGTGGTGGTGGTGGTGGTAGTAATGATGGAGATGGTGATGATGGAAGTGGTTGTGGTGATGATGATGGTGATGATGATGGTGATGATGATGAAGTGGTGGTGGTGATGACGATGGTGGTTGTGTTGATGATGGTGGTGGTGATAATGACAGTGACAGTAGATGTGGTGGTGATCATGATGATGATGATGGTGGTGGTGATGATGGAAGTGGTGGTGGTGATGATGATGGTGTTGATGATGGTGGAAATGGTGGTGGTGATGATGATAGTGATGATGATGATGGTGGAAGTAGTGGTGGTGATGGTGATGATGATGGACGTGTGTTGGTGCTAATGATAGTGATATGGTTGTTGTTTGGGATCACAAGGCTAAGGCAATACAAACTGGCCTCTGTGGGAAAGACAGCTCCATTCTCTCTAGTTGGAAAGAAACAGAGCCATTCTTTTTTTTTTTCTCTTATAGGACAGCCCATTGCTAGTTCGCTATCCTGCCATTATCTCTTAACTCTGGTGTTTCCAGCTAAAGAAGCAATTGGAATCACTGTTACCACCTTGCCTCTCCCTGCTTTCCCCCCTTATAAGTGGGCCACAGACATCTCTAAGGAGCCTCTCTTGTACAGCAAGGAGGAGCTGACACCACTATTCTTCTGGGTAACTCTGGGGGATGTTAATATTTTATGACCTCTTTAGTGAAAACACCAAACTCCAGGGTGCTGATACTTCCTCTAATATCGCTTAGATTCTCAGCAGGCTTCCACCCTCCCTCTCTCCAACCCCCGCCTCTCACCAGCCAAGCCATTCCAACATTTTTTTTTCCCTCAGAGCCATTGTTCTATCAAGATCCACATAATTCCAAGAAATGTCATAAAAAATAATAGCAAAGCTAAGAATCATTGAGCATTTACTGTGTGCTAGGTGCTATGCCAAGTATTTTACATTCATTTTCACAATTCATCTACTCAGAAACCCAATAAGAAGGTAATATGACCCCTTCCATTTTAGAGATGAGAAAACTGAGGGTAGGAGAAGATAGGTGACATTTAAATCCATACACTCAAGCCCTAACTCAAGTCAGTGTGATTTCCTTGCCTCTAACACCTTCTACTTTATTGCATAATGCACTTCTAAAAGTGGGTTTTAAAGTAGAATGTTTGGAAGTTGAACAATCAATATAAGAGTTTTCTGAGAGTTGGTTCTTTCTCCAAAAATTAAACTGGATTACAAAATTGCAAACAATGGTTCTGGTAGATGCTGCCTCTCCCAGACCCCTGAGGGCATCTTAAACCACCAGGGTTCTCCAGTTGCCATGGAAACCTGGGCCAGGGTAGAAAAAGCTCAGGCCTTGACCCAATGCCTGAAGGAGGACAAGGTGACTATCTTTCCCCTTTCCTTCCACAGGGCATGTGTAAAATGGATCTCAGGAAGCAAAAATGCCGAGATATAATTTTGAGTTTTGGTCAAACAACCATAACAACTAGTTTATTGCTCGCTTCTTTGGGACTACATCAACCGATTTTGAAAATACAATTAGGGAACAATGGCTTACAAAGCAGAGAAATGCGTATAAAATGGGGGGGGGGGGTGGCGTGGAGTAAGATATAAGCCCAAGTTTATATGGTATAACCCATGTATGTTAGGTCAATCTATATCTATAATTTATACTCTCCACTTCTAAGTTTGTCACCTTCTAATCTAAAGCTATGTCCACATAGATACTTCTAAAGCTTCAAGGAAACACCCAAATGTTAATAGTAGTGTTGAGACTACTGGTGACTTTTATTATTTTTTATGGCTAATTGCATTAACCAAGTTTTCTGTAATGTACATGGGGTACTTCCACAATAAGGAATAAGCTTTCTCCTCCTCCTCCTTCTTCTTGTTTTTTTTTTAAAGTGTCCCAAGGTACAGAGTGAAAACACCTCCTCTAGATCACAGGCTAGGTCAGAGCCTCACCATGGTGAGAATGGGGGTACAGTAACCAGGAATGAGCTTTGACCTCCTTACCATCCCAGCCCTTTAGAGATAATGTGATGGTGATTCTAGAAAGAAGCAGAGAGCGACCCCGCATAGCTCCTGAGCCTTGCCGCCCTCCATGTTAGCCTAATTATAGTCACCAAAGAAGTTTCTTTCTCGTCTCTCCAGGTCCTGTGTGACAGCTCATCATTCCAGTGGCATTTTTGTCGGGAAAACCTCATTTCTATTTTTATTATGAGGACTGCTTGTCTTTACTAGCTCTTTGTACATAGATCAAGACATTATGAAGACCTGCACTTTCCTCAGGCAAATGAGAATTACTAATTTTCTCTCTCTATTAAGTACTGTGCTATCTCCATCAGCTTCACCAATATTTATTTCACATGTACACCATGAGAATCCAGGGACAAGGTTAACCTGTTCAGTGCTACACATCTTCACACTCCAAAGACTGCTATCCTTCATGGACTGTGCTCATTTTCAACAGAGAAAGTAGCCAAGTAGCTTCACTATGAACCTGTGCAGACAGGATCTTGTTTGATGTATGATGTCCAAATTCTCATCCTGCCACTTTTGAGCATTATCATGAAATGGGCTTTTCTTTAAGGGAATGAAGTGAAGCCAGAACTTAGACTCCTGAAATTCTGTAAAGCCACCTGAAAATTGTGACAATCAAGGTAGAAAGGCATGGAAGTTGGGGCATGTTACCCTTAGCCAAAGTCATATCTCATAACGGTGATGGTGATAAACATTTACCTAATAGCAGAGGTTTCTTCAAGCTGAGCATTCTAAAAATGATTTACATACATTTTACTTAATCCCCATGTCAAAATCTGTATTCATGCATTCACTCATTCATTCCTTGTTTAATTGATATATATATATATTAACAGAGTGGTGAATTAGGTTCTAAGGTCGTGCAATGCTCCCAATATCCAGTGATTAGACACACAAACAAGCAAACAGACAAACAAAACTCAGGTTATTTAAGATGGAACTTAAAGTCTACTGGTAGAGACAGATTTTAAAAATCAATCAGTTTCTTATAAAACTAACATCCCAACAATTTTACTCTTGGGCACTGATCCCAAAGAAATGGAAACTCAGGTTCACACCAATAACTGTACGTGCAGTTTTATTTATAACAGCTAAAAACAGGAATCAGTCCAGATGTCCTTCAACAGAGGTAAACAGTTAAATAAACTGTGGTACATCCATACTGTGAAATATTACTCAGCAATTAAAAGGAAGTACTGATACACAATAGCTTAGATGAACCTCCAGGGAATAATGCTCAGTAAAAAACGTCAACCCCAAAAGGTTATACACAATATGATTCCAATTTTGAAGTATCTCAATTTTAAGATTAGTGCTTTCCAGGTGTCAGGAACTGGAGGAGGTGGGCATGGTTATAAAAGGACTGGGGAAGAATCCTTTGGAGATGGGACTATCCTGGATCTTGACTGTGGTGGAGGATGTACAAATCTACACATGCGACAGAAATGCATGGAACTAAATACACCTCCCCCCCCAAAACACACACACACATACACACACACACACCACATTAATGCAAGTATAACTAGGCAAATCTGAATAAGATCAGGGGATTATATCGATGTCAATACTCTGGTTGTGATACTGTATTATAATTTTGCCAAATGTTACCACTGGGGAAAATGGTATATGGAATCTCTCAATATTATTTCCTACAACTGTGTGTGACTCTACAATGATCTCAATAAAAATTTCCATGAAAAAAAATCACACAGTTAATTCTATAAGGCCAGTTGTGGTAAATGCTATAAAAGAAAAGAACAGGGTTTCAAAAATTTTAAAAAGGAAACTAAATATAGCAGGGGGCTGGATTTAGATTAAGGGCGAGGGAAGACTTTTCTGAAGAGGTGGCATTTCATTGGGCAAATGAAGGATGAGGAGTTGGTGAGGAGAAAGGTGGGTGGCAAAGTGTTCCAGAAAAGGAAACAGTGCAGCAGAGATGTGGAAAAGGACATGCATGCTCAGGGAATAGAAACAGAAGCACCATGGAAAGGAAAACTCTAGTGCAAGCAGGCAATAACCCAGGATGAGGGACCAAAAGAGAGTGTGTTGATCCTATGCAGGAGCTATTATTCTACCATTTCTTCTGTTGCAGAAAAGTGAGGCTCAGACCATCTCCATCAGGTCACAAAGCTAGGAAGTGTCACCCTTAGGAAGCAACATCAAAGCTCTAACTATGCCTACTATCTCCCCTAGAAAAATCTTTAAACATACACTTGGTGTTCAACCCAGCAACACCACTTCCGGGTATTTACCCAAGAGAACTAAAAATGTATATTCACAGAAACACCTGTACACAAGTGTTTATAGCAACTTTTTCAAAATCAGCAAAAACTGGGAAAAAAAAAAAAGATCCTTCAGCTGTTGAATAAACAAACTATGGTGCATCCACAATAGAATGCTACTCAGCAATAAAATGGAAGAATGGACTATTGATAGACATAACCGCATGGATGAATCTCAAATTCATTATACTGAGAGAAAGAAGTCAAATGCAAAGCCTACTTACTTATGATTCCATTTATAGGACATTCTGGAAAAGGCAAAACTAGAGGGACAGAAAAGAGATTGGCGATTGCTGGGGCTGAGGCTGGGGTCTACAAATAGACCCTAGGGAACCTTTTGGAATGATCCACATGTTTGATGTCCTGATGGTGGTGGTTGTTACATCACTGTAAGCATTTCTTGACACTTGAAGAACCATATGCTATGAAAGCAAGTTTTACTCTATGTAAATTATACCTTGAGAAACTTGACTTTGGTAAAATGATTGTTTGGGATGAGCAGATATAGATTAAAGCGTGAGAAGACCCCTTCTCGCTTCTGTGCAGTGAGGGTCTTATTTTCAGAAGATGCAATGAAGGAGAACTGAATGAGGATACAGCTTCTGTGGAGGGTGGGACAGGCATGACCCTATTACTCTCAGGATCATCATAGATGGAGCAGGAGGACTCCGTTCTGGAAGGCTGAACACCTGCATCTAAGTAGCTCCTTATTTTGCCCAGTTAGGGAAGTAACCTAAGTTCTCTGAAACATGGGATTGCTCATCTTACAAGGAAGGCAAGCCTGCATGGGACAGAACAGCTAACTAAAGTCAAGGGATGCATTGTGTGTTTCTTCGTCTTTGCGGAGGACCCAAACTTTATGCTCTGTGGTCATAGAAATCAAACTTGGGACTGGGATTCCAAAGTCAGCTACGTTCCCCAGCAGATACATCCTGCTCTGAATGGGGTCCAACCGTGGAGGGAACCGAACACCCTCACAACAGCTGATGCAGGGCCATCCCTAGGGCCAGCAAATACACCAACATCTGCTAACATGGCCCTGTTTTGCTGCCATGGATTGGTTCTTACCAGGCCCATGGGTTTCTCAAAGCTCTTACCCTATGGGGGTTATAATGAGCTGATGATCAATTTCCCTTTCAGCTTCTGTGAGTCATTGGGGGCTGGTTTTGAAACAGGGATAGAAGGCTTGGCCCTTTCCGGAAGTTGCCTTTCCTTGTGAGGTTTCACTTTCGAGAAAGATGAACTGAGCCATCTCCAGGGGAGAACTGGTTCGCGCCAGGCAATATTAGGATGAGCTGGCATCTTACATCATGCCTGGCCTGTTAGCTAAGCAAATGGGTCTGATTAAAGTCAGCTTGACTCTCTCATCCCATCTCCATGCCAGACTATCCTTCTCTTCTCTCCCCATAACACTTCATTTTTTATCTCTAGTGTTGTCCTTATCATAGGATGCATTCATCGCGCCCTCCTCTGTTTCTTGAGTACCCATTTACCCTGAAGATGACAAACGCCACAGGACAGGACTGGGCTTCTTGGCCACCACTATCTGAACGCTTGGCTCAGGCCTGAGTTTGACAAGAACCCAGGAAATGCTTGCTGGATAGACGAATAATAGAAAGCCCGGTGCACACACAGAGAAATGAATTCAAGAACAAAGCCCCAAAGAGACCACCTTGTGAAAAGCAGAAAATATCATTAACTGAAAACAAGACATTTTTGAGAAATCCACATTTCAGCTTTACCAAAGAGACACTGTAGCACTTGGCTCAAGTGACATGTTATGTACAGAGAAATGCAGCATTTACTTCTATTACACTGAGGCTTACTCTGTAAAGTCAGAGAGGCTAGGCCTCAGCACGGGGTCCCCTATGGCCAAAGATCCATGTTTAAAAAAAAGAAAAAGAAAAGAAAGAGAAAAGGAAAGAAAATATACATTTTTTTTTTTTTAAAAAGAGTCTCCAGAAACCTTTGTCACATTTATAATCAGAGAAAATAGGACTTCTTATCACAGCCTCTCATCAGTATTTACATTTTAAAACCCAGCTCCTAAGAGAACCATAACCAAATATTTTTTAAAGAAAAGACACAAAACACAATCAAACTTTAACCATCTCCACTCTTTAACCCCGGTCAGAATAATTCTCTTTCGATGAGATAAATTGAGTCTGAGAACAAGACAGCCGTGGCCCAGCCTCATAATTCATTGGCAGCTTTAATCTTCAGAATGAATATTAGTATACATTTCAGGTTTTATTGCATTTTTTAAACAAATGATATTTTAAGTTCACAGTGAATATATCATGAGTTGGCAATTTGTCATATGTTTTCACTAAAAAGGAAATCAAAATAAAATTCCTTTCGACCTCCTAATGTGAAATGCAGACTTGAGAACAAACTGAATATAGAGAGCATAGGGTAGGAAGGTAGAAAAACAGAACTCAACACAAAACAAGTATATTCAATAGACATTCATGATAAACTTTTAATGAACTGTAAACGTATAGATGAACTTCCTTACAAGAATATGCTAATAATACAGAACGAAGCTACATGATGGGAAGAGATCTACTCAGTCAGTCATCTAAATGGTTTGCCTTCAAGATGTCCAACACCCCATGGTTTGTAAATGTCAAATATATATAGGAGTCTTTGTGCAGATATTTTGGTCTTCGGCAAATTTAAGGTTTAGCCATCTAGAGACACTGACACTAGGTTCGATGGAACACTTGCTACTTAGCTAATGGTACTTGAAAATTCAGTCAAGAAGTGTGAGAATAGGCACATGTTTGCAAGTGGAAAATTGGTTGGATCAATATATCCAGTATCGGCCACATCAACTATTTCCAACTTAGAACTACGTTCAAGGAATTTTCCTCAGGGTTTTAGAAACTAAGCAGAACCAAGCACCACTATGATCTGTTAAGCAATCCCTTCAGCTACCTATGCAGTGAATTGCGTGACATGTTATGCTGACATTAATCTGTGTTGACCACTTTTAAGGAACCCGCAAAGAATTCTTGCCTCTTGTCATTGAAGTCTTCCCATCTTAATCTTGGTTTTTCTCTACCTTTTTCTCCTCCTGACATTTCATATCCTTTTCCTCAAGCTGGTTATCTTGTTATGAAATGGGAATGTTTCTAGGAGGAAAACAGCGGCGAAGGATTTTCAAACTCTTAGAGGTGGCGATTTTTATTTTAGCTGGCATAGCGATTTCTTCCTAACTAGTATTCCCATGTCCCAAGTCCTCCATGGTGGACTCACCTTCCTTGTGCTATGCTAATTAAATATCTTGACTATTCTGTGCCTAGAGCAGTCTCAAGAGTATGATCTTTGGATGGGTTTCTGCTCTGGCAGACAGTTCTCAAGCTTCTTGGGTGTTTGAGAAACCGTGCTGTGAAGACCAAGAACTAACACGCTTCCTGGTTTAAACACTCATATTTATATGACCATTCAGATTATGTTGGTTACAATGACCACTAGCTACGCTGACTACTATAATAATCCTAACTATCTGGTGTCCAGTTTGCCTTCATCCGTAGCACAGCAACCTGCGGGCGGCTCAGAGGAGGTTTAACCCTCGCACCTAGAGATGGGGTAGGGAGATGAGGAAGTCTTCCAGGAAAGGCTTCCAAGAGGGGGGGACATCTGAGAACAAATCACATGGGATTTTCTCTGAGTAACTATATTTGCATTGCACTTGAATATCATATTTTGTTCCTTAATAATCCATCCTCGTCTTTGTTAATAACCAACAGATACCATTCCTCCAGGATGAATAACTTGAGAAAAAAAAAAATCATTAAATAAAAGTCAGTTAATTGCATTTCTTAAGAAATCCAACTTTTTAATGTTTCTTCTGAGAGCAGAACAGCGGTATAGTCAAAGATCAATTATCTTTTTTTCCTTTTCTGAAAAAATATATTGCAGAATACAACACTTGATTTTCTTAAAGGGCTGCAGACACATTCCCATTTCTTTCCATAAGAATAACTTGAAAAGGACGCAAAGTTATACAATCTACAGTTCACTGCACACAAGTGCTTTTGATTCTATTGCCTCACAAACTAGATACTTTGCTGGGAAGCATAAAACTGTTTATCACTAAACATTTGAGATTCCACTCAGATAATTTACACATAATTAGACAGAAGCCCACACTTCCGAGTAGCAGTATTACCTCCTCTCTAACAGACTATTCTTAAGAACATTTTTGGTAGCATAATGAGTATTTTATGAGGATTTGTAATCAGTCTTAACGTAGGTGGGAACAAAGGTGAATTACTCCTCAACACGATCAAATCATTACATAACTCAGTACGGAATAATGATGAGCTGAGGTTGGCAGAGGTAACATGCCCAGGTATTTGGAAGAATTGGGAGATTCTGGTCTTTTCCACAGGCATAAAATGAATTAAGTGATCCCTTAGGAAGCAGAAAAATAAAAAAAGAAATCAGCCAAGAAGAGCAGCCTCCTACCCTTTGCTCACCATCGGGGAAGGAGATAAGAAGAGTATGGAGGAGGGGAGCAAAGCTAATGGTATGTTCTGTCCACGCAGTCTCTTTAGTCCTCACGGGATGCTGAAGCTCTTTGGGGTCTAGTCTTGTCTTTTCCAGGTATCTTCAGTCCTAAGACACAAACAAATCCTTGGGAGGGAAAACCAAGCCAGTTGTCTCCAAACAGCCTGACCATCACTCAAATGCAGAGTCATCAGGGAGGAGAGGAGCATTAGGGGGCACGGGGAAAAGTGTCACCATTCCGTGACACCAAGACTGCAGCCAGAAACTGCTCGTCTCTGGATACTGCATCACTCTGAAGCTTCATTCCAGACTTGGCATTGTGCCTCCAAGGGGTATTTCCAAATTGCCACCTTGCATGGTCCCTTTGAATCTACAAAGCTGAGTTGTCTGATTTCCATTTATGGACAAGGAATTGTGTTTTGGTTTCTCTTTATTGCCTTTTCAGTCAGAGAGGGTCTATATCATGCTTTTATGCATGGAACTTATAAGCACCTATAATCTCAGCTATATTCAGTTTATATCGTGACACAATTATGTTTTTTCCCCCAGATTACTTAGAAGGGGAGTCACCAAGGCGAAGCCTTATTGCAATCCTTGGGGCTGGGGCTTATATTCTTGGCTCCTGGACAGGTTGGACTGAATGTTTTCTGGGGCCTCACCCAGCTCAAATCTAGGCAACATGGAAAGCTACAGCTTCAAGATGATCCCTTTGAGGCTGCAGATCACAAAGTAGGTTTGGATGCTGGGGGCATATACAATCAAGACAATGTCTATTAATTTTATAACGATGATCTTGGGAGACAGCGAGTCCAGAACTCCAGTCGCGTTCCCTCTGTGTGCTAAGCTCAACGTTTGTACAGATTCCATCTCAACATTTCATCCAAATCCAGCAGGCTTTCTAGAACAGGGTTTTCTTCACTACAGAAAGCCAACAATTAAAAACAAAACCAAAAATAATAATCTCCATAGAATTATGGAATCAAATATATGTATGTCAAAAACTTGTGTATAAGAACATTTGTTCTATACTTAGAACTGGCAAATAGTAGTTCCCAGTAAATATTTGCTAAATGAATGAATGATGAGGAATTATAAGCAACCTACATGTCTAAAATAGGGGCATGGTTAAGTAAAGGGTGATCTATTCATATACTTGAATATATATAGCCTTTTGAAATCAAGTTTTCAAGGAATATTCAATGGTGTACATGAAAAATAATCATGGCACAATGTTATTTTGGAATGATTTAATAATGTATGAGTTCAAGTGTGTGTCTGTTTCCTTTTTTCCATCCATTCTTCCAACTATCCATTCATCCATCCATCCATCCATCCCAGACATAAGCAGAAGTGCACTAAGTAATGAACGAGGGGGCTCCAGAGTCCGACCTGCTCAACACTGCCTTCCCTAACCCCACCACTCCTTCTGGACCACCCACTCAGGTGCTTGAACTTCATGAAGCAGATAAAAATAAATGATCCCATCCAAGCCTCCAAACCTGTCCCATAAGGAAACCTGGTCATAGAGAGAATTGATTAGCTTAACATCAGTGGCAGAAACAAGTTCACAACAGAAAGGTCCCAAACTCTCAGGCATTCAGCATGTGGATAAGTTTCCTAAGCCTACAGAGCAGTGTGTGTGTGTGCGTGTGCGTGTGCGTGTGCGTGTGTGTGTGCGTGCTCTTTGCAGTTGCTTTACTTCCTTATTATGTGTCCTTGGGCAAGGCAGTTAAACTTCTGAATTTCAGTTCCCTCAACCATAAAATGGGGATAAAAAACAGACCTTTTTATGAGGTTATTGTGTAGATTAAATGACTTAATACAAGCAGAATGTATAATAGCACCTGGAACATAGTAAGCACTCAATAAGCATTAGCTAATTTCATATTATTTATTAATGCTGTTATTACTATCTGAATGGCAGCATAAATCTCTTGGATAGACAAAGGTGCTATAAACAAATACCTCAATTGGTTTCCTGGATTTCATAAAGCCAGTGGGAAATTCCACACTTAGGTTTTTTCTACTGCTTTGTGTCATTTCAAATATTTAAGTGCTGAGTTTTAGTTAGCGGACAGGACTATCCTTCAACCACTCTTCAGTAAAATTCCTTGGGGATTTAATAAAAAGTATTATGGACTCAAGTAATACCACAGAAAAACAGAAACAATCGATGACATATTGAGGGAATTACATAATACATTTATGTACGGCAGATAATGAAATTATGCAGTAGCAGAGAGAGAGTGCGCACGCAAATGCGGCATTGGGAAAATAAACGGCTTTATGAACAACCCAATGAAATGGATGTGGCAAAAGCCTTCTGAATTGTGTCCCCAGTGATGGGGGATTTAGATAAGACTAGTGAACATCCTGTGTTTCAAAATCATGTCTACCTTTCATCAGGACCAAGCTTCACATTTTGAAAAGCAGTTCCTCATTCATTCTCATAAAAACCCTGAAAAGCAGGTGTCTCCTTTTCAACTTGTCCACTGAGGAAACCCAGGGAGAAGGAGGTGAGACAACATACTCCAGGTCACCAAGCCTCAGTGCGGCAGAGCTGGGATGGGAACATCAGCCGAGTCACCCATTCGGCACCGGAGAGAACCCCAAACGGACACGTTCTTGTTTACAATGTATTAGAATAAAATGCTTACAGATCAGAAACCACAGAGCCATCACCCAGAACATCAGTCCCAGCCGAGGTCTGGTCAGGGGTGTGGAACCAGTAACACAAAAACATGGCAAAGATCAGCAAGCATGCAACCAGCCTGGGGTCCCTGATATGGACAAGGGTGAGTCAAAGGGATGGAGGAAGGGAAGTCAGCAAGAGGCATGCCTCTTGTGAGAGGAATAGAAAGCAAAAGAATGCTCCTGAGAGGTCTCAGGGAGCACCTGGAGAGCTTACAAACCCCAAACATGGGGGAATACATAGGCTTGGGACTACAGCCCCAGCACCCTCTCTGCAGAGTGGTCTCTGTTCGCAGAAGAGGATGAAGACTTGAAGGAGGCTAAAGAAGCAAGAGAAGGAGCCTTCCTGGGGGGGGGGGGGGGCGGTGCCCCCCGGGGATGTCAAGTAGGCTAACATGCACAGGAGACCAGGGAGAAGAAGAGATTCCAGGAGCAGGTTTGAAATTTTTCCTGAATGAAACCACCTAGACATTTCCAACAAGATCCGAGGAGATGGTCACCTGTGGGCAACTACTCCGGTTCTCTGGATATGGCTGCTCTCCTCCACCTTATGAAACACTTTCTTGTAAATAAGTGTTTCCCAACACCTGGTATTGGAGGCATATAGGTGGCACATTGCATGGTCTTAGCCGGTAGCCACGTATTTATTTTTAATACCAAGTTCCTTGTGTAGTTCTGCTTCAGCTTATAACATTTACTGTCGTAACATAAATATATTTGAATAAAAGCAAATTGTTATTTAGTAAATAATAAAACAAATGGAATTAAGAAAATGAGAAACAGTCTAACAGTGGGATGTGCACGGCTGAGGGGTCACTAGCCTGCTTTAAAGAACGTTTCAAATGGGAAAGAAAGGCACTCGGTGCATCTGGGTGTGGGGGGCAGTGTTTGCCGTCGGCTCGTCCTATCCGCTGAAGCTCCCGCTGATTCCAAGGCAAGCCCCGGCCCTTTGAAGCTAAGGTGCCTGCGAATGTTCTCACGTACAAAAAGGATGCAAATCAAACATTAAGAACCACGTGTAGATCAGAAAGGCAAGCATGGGACAGAACGTTCAAGTGCATCCCTTCTCCATTTAGGGGAGAAGCACTCAGAATATGGACTTGAATCTTATATTTAGCCTCCACTCATGATCCTTCAAAAATGTGCACAATGCGATATGCTCTATTTCAGGTCTCCTTTAGAGAGCTATGATGCAATGCAGCAAAATGAAAGGAGCTTACATTACCATGTGATTGAAGCGGGGCTAATAAAGACACAGGCCCCGACTTGCAAACAGCTGTGTCTTCCAAATGGCTCAGCGCATCGCCCCACTGTGACCCTTCAGCTTCTTCTACCTAACAGGGTAGGAAGGGGGTTCCCAGTTGTAGGAGGACCTCCAGTTAAAATAAAAACAATAATGGTGTAGAAAGAAAGGTTTTAGAGAGTTGGTTCAGAAAGAGAAAGTAGGGAAGTTGACAAGGAAGGAGGGAGAGAGCTAGCAGGCTACCAATAGACGCGCACTTACGCACCCATCCTGATCAATCAGACACTGTAAATGATTGAAGTGAACAGTAGTGAATGTTTCCAGATCTTCCATTTTTAAAGACAAGGTGGAACTTAGGGTTTTGTGTGATGACGATGAATTCAGTATTTCTGAATATATATACACATATACTGTACAGAAGCACAGTACATGTGAAATAAAATAAAATACGGCTTTGGGCTGATTCCTGTCTGTGGGGCAGCAGTGAGCAACCACTGAACTAGAGGGAGATGTCGCTTTGCCCACGTCTATCGTTCCTTATCATTCCCGGATGTTCTCACTTCTATTAAATTTCTGATAATTTTTTCCACAAGGAAGCGATTTATTTAGAACAACTAGCAGTTTGTTTCTTAATTAAAAACCCGTAAGATGCTCCTGTTGGTCATTCACACATTAGTGTGAATTACTTCAGTCAGATTGCTTTCCTGATTCACACCCAGCTGAGAGGGCCCTTTGGTGCTCACACCTGGAGGTGGAAGAGAGCTGGAGTTAATGCTCAGACCCGGGGACGTACAGCCTGGGCTGGATTCCAGTAACAGGTCCCCCACCTACCAGGTAGCATTAGTTTCTCAGTTTGCAAAAAGAAATGAACAGTACCTACTTTCTACAATATCTGGCGTGCACTGTCAGGGCTTCATATATGTTTGCTACTTGCCTTACTAAACAGAGAAGTGTAAAAGGCGGAGCTTGAAGGGCACCCGGCTGGCTCAGTCAGGAGAGCATGCAACTCTTGATCTCGGGGTTGTGAGTTCGAGCTCCATGTTGGGTGGAGAGATTACTTAAAAATAAAATCTTTAAAAAAAAATAGAAGGGAAAGCTTTAAACAATGGGGTCATTTTTGCCTACAAGTTGATAAAACTGTATAATAATACCAAATTATAATGCCAATCATATTGGCAATGGTGAAACATGAAATGACATTGTAATAGAATGCCATTATGGGATGTAAACGGGCACAATTGGTGTAATGAGCAATTGGATAAAATCTAGTTGACAGGTATTAGTATGCTTGTATCTTTTTTTTTTTTTTTTAAGATTTATTTATTTATAGGGCACCTAGGTGGCTCAGTTGGTTAAGTGTCTGCCTTCAGCTCAGGTCGTGATCCCAGGGTCCTGGGATCGAGCCCTGCATCGGGCTCCCAGCTTAGTGGGGAGCCTGCTTCTCCCTCTGCCTCTGCCTGCCGCTCCCCCTGCTTGTGCGCATGCTCTCTCTCTGTCAAATAAATAAATAAAATGTTAAAAAATATTTATTTATTTATTTGAGAGAGAGGGAGAGAGAGAGTATGAGCAGGAGGGGCAGCGGGAGAGGAAGAAAGAATCTCAAACAGACTCCCCACTGAGCACAGAGCCCGATGTGGGGTTCAGTCTCACGACCCTGAGATCATGACCTGAGCTGAAACCATGAGTCAGCGGCTTAACCAACTGTGCCACCCAGGTGCCCCAGTATGCTTGTATCTTTTGACCCTGATGTAATACGTTTTAGAATTTAGTCTAAGGAAGCACTCAAGAAAGTGAATAAAGACTTGCATATAAGAATGTTTTCTATGGCATTATTCATAACAATAGTAAGGAGGAAAAACAAAAAAATTCTTAAATGTCAACAGTGGTGATAAATTTTGGTATAGTGGAAAGTTATGGAATCATTAAATGTAATTTTGAAAGATGATTAATGGCATAGTAAAAAGTTCATGTTTTCATACCAACTTAAAAAAAGTAGGATAAATTCTGAAACTACTCTGAGAGTATAATATTGTAAATATATACAACAAATTCACACACACACTCAAGAGACCAACAAGAGAAATGTTAAAATGTTAAGAGTGTCACGCCAACTCTATGACATTCTGGAAAAAGCAAAACTATGGAGACAGTAAAAATATCAGTGGTTGCCAGGGGTTGGGGGGAGGGATGAAAAGGTTGAACACAGAGGACTTGTAGGGCAGGGAAATACTCTGTATGATACTATAACGGTGGATACATATACATATTATTACACGTGTCCAACCTAGAGAATGTACAACATCAACAGTGAACCCTAATGTAAACTATAGACTCTGGGTGATGATGATGTATCCACGTAGGTTCATCGATTGTAACAAATATCCCCCCTTGGTAGGGATGCTGATAGCCGGGAAGGCTAATAGGTGGGGACGGGCTATATAGGAAATCTCTGTACCTTCTGTTCAATTGTGCTATAAACCCAAAACCGCTCTAAGAAAATAAAGTCTTAATTTTAAAAAATATTAAGAGTGGTTATTTGGGGGGCAGGTAATAGGCAGCCAATAAGTAGTTTTTGTTTTTGCATGTGTTTCCAAATATTTTTCAAATGATCAGACGTTGCTTTTTGAAACAGAACATTATTAAAAATGTGTTTAAAAGGTGTATGTGTGCATAGTGGGAAGCACTGAGAAGCAGCAGAAGAAAACGTGGAATAAAGAACAAAAATGCTGTATATTCTGAAAGAACTTTGGTGAAAAAAAAGCCTGGGCTCAAGTTTGGGGTATTAACTCCCAAGTAAAACACAGGCAGAATTGAATTATAGTTAAACAAGCTCAAGTAAAAGAACTTACTATAGCACAAGATGACTCCAAAGCATTGAGACCATAATCTATTCTTTATTAGCTGCAAAGCACCAAGCAATTGCCAATTCAGACTCCTCATTAGAACGTATTACCTCTGAGGATCTTTGGGAGGGGATGTGAGACACTCCTGAGAAGGGGCAATTTGGGCTTGCAGAAGAGCTGCGCCCCCACCCCCCCTCCTGCAAATAACTCCTGGGCCCATGTTGCCCAGAGGAGAGCCATCAGTCAGGGGAGAGCTCCAGAGAAAGACAGCGGCCCCTAACGTCCATTCCCCACACAGCATCCAAAATATTTTCAAAGTGCAAAAGACTCCAGTGTTTCTGACTCACCATCTTTCCATTGCATTTAGGACAAAATCCAAACTCCTTAGCGTGGGCCACCACTCTGTACTTTGCTCACGCCTTTCCAGGCACACTGTCCTCCTCTCTGCTTCCCTGGTTCACCATTCTTTTCATCTTGGCCCTTTTAAACTTGTTCTCTCTCTCCCTGGCACTTGTCCCACCCCTCCACGCACACGCCCCCTCCCCCCCCCCCCCCCCCCCGCCCCGGGCTTCCCGGGACAGGCTCAATGCTCACAGCTCAGTCCAGAGTCCCCTGTTCAAAATGTCTTCCTTTGAAAATAGTTTCCAGAGTTACAATCCCTGTTCCAGTTGATCCCTACACTCTATTCACGTTTTGCTTTATTTTTTTGTCTTTGAAGCACATCTGAACTTATCTGAAATGATGATTATTTTAACTTGTTTGCTGATATACAAGTAGAGAATGTAAGCTCCATGAACACAGGGACCTCATTTCTCTTGTGCACCACTGTTACAGACCAAATTGTATCACCGCCCCCCCCCCCCCCCCCCCGGCCAATTGCTATGTGGAACCGCTAATCCCCAATGTGACTATATTTGGAGATGGGGTCTTTGGTAGATAATTAGGTTTATGAGGCCATGACAATAGGGACCTCATCCTGGGATTAGTGGACTTTGTAAAAGAGACACCAGAGCTGCTCACCACCCCCCCACCACGTGAGCACGCAACCAGAAATCACAGTCTGCAACGCAGAAGAGAGCCCTCACCAGAACTCGACTGTACTGACGCCCTGATCTCAGGCTTCCAGCCTCCAGAAATGTGAGAACATAAATGTCTGTTGTGTAAGCCACCCAGTCTATGGTATGTTACAGCAGCCCAAGATGACTGATTCAACCAGTATACCCTTGGTACCTAGAACAAAGCCTGGAATCTATTAGGTATGCAATAATTATTGATGGAAGAAAAGGTTTTGGAGTTTATCATGCTCTTGTCAAGCTGAAAGAATGGGCATGGTGCACTTCAAAGTCCAGGGGTCCCAGACTGAACAGCACAGATGCATTTTGCAAATAATTGCTTGCTGGGGTTGATTTGAGGAAGACAGAAAGTTTGAGCTCTTCTTGGCCTGATGGATCTTCCCATGCAAAGGTGAATTGAGGACATAGGTCTCAAATGGACATATATTAATTTTGTTCTATGCTTTCTCAATAACTTTTTACCCTCTGTGTGCTTTAGAATTTGGACCAGGGTTGGCAATTTATGGCCCATAGACCAAATCTATTCTACTGTCTGTTTTTACATAGTGGATGAACTAAGAATGGGTTTTACATTTTTCTTTTTAAGATTTTATTTATTTATTTGACAGAGAGAGACACAGCAAGAGAGGGAACACAAGCAGGGGGAGTGGGAAAGGGAGAAGCAGGCTTCCCGCGGAGCAGGGAGCCCAATGCGGGGCTTAATCCCAGAACCCTGGGATCATGACCTGAGCCAAAGGCAGACACTTAACGACTGAGCCACCCAGGCGCCCCGGGTTTTACATTTTTAAGTAGTTGAGAAAAATCAAAAGAAAAATAATAGTTCATGTCACATAAAAAATCTATGCAATGCAAATTTCGGTGGCCATAAATCAAGTTTTATTGGAACACAACCATGTTTATTTGGCTATCTACAGTGTTCTCTATGGCTATGTTTGTGTTGCAATTGTACATCTGAATAATTGTGGCAGGGAATGCATGGTTGGCAACACCTAAAATATTTATTCTTTGGCCTTTTGTTAAAAAAAAAAAAAAGAAGAAGAAGAAAAGCTCAGCCCAGACACATAAAAGCTGTGTGAGTTTGGCAAGACATTCAACTACTCTGAGCCTTGGATCCCCTGCCATAAGCTAGGACCAATGGGTTTGTTGCCTACAGCTACTGCGAGTTTATCACAATGCCTCAATGACCCTGAAGAAATATGAATTCTGCTTCTTATTTGCTGTGTCATTTGTTTTTATGTTAATGCCCACTAGCTCTCCTTGGGTTTATCAATCTTGTTTTTCTCCTGCCTAGTCCACTCCCATCTTCCTTACATTTACCTTGTCCTTTTGAAGAAACACAACTCAGTGCTTGGGGTCTGAAGTCCAGCAGCCTAACCCTTCAGTTTATAATCTTTCTTTCCTTGGCTGGGAAGGGGTACCAATTTTGTTTAGGGTTGCCGTGTGGAAGGAGACAAGAGGCACAAACAGCCGAGCCCAGTGTCTGGCTCAGTGGGTGCTAGCTTTGATCGTGAGGAGGATCAGCTGGATCCCCAAATGCCCTCTTTTCTCAGGGTCTCTTTTCTCCTTCTGGTTTTATCATTCCTTCACCTACCTTCTCATAACTGCTTCTAGCTCGGCTAGCCTCTGCAGTTTTGGGGCAGTGGTCCTCAGTCCTACTTGGATTACCTAAGGAACTGTAACACATGGTGCCACCCCAGATATGCTAATTTAAACCAGTCTGTTCCAGAGGCAAGACATTAATGGTGGTTAAAAACTCAAATTGTCCTTATACCCAGCTTGGGTTAATTAAGAATCAATGTCTTCCCGTTTCTTGGTGCACCATTCCTGGAAGCATCAAAATTCTGGATGATTTCAGGGCCCATGCATGCCTAATAAGAGGGCCAAAGTGTCTTCTACTCTCATATGTTCACTGGGTACTAAGGATGGGTGCCAGATTCTGGTACTAGATATACCAAGCAAAGTGATTCATGGCTCCTGCCTCAAGTGGCTCAGACTCGGAGAAGAAAGACACATGTAATGAAGCTTGCACAACACTATTCAATTTTTCATTTACTCAGTGCCTAACAAAGATATGAGGGCCGTTTGGATGCTGAGGATGGATTTCACAAGAGCCCAGAGGAGAAAACCATCATTTCACTTACAAAGGCCGTGGAAGGCTTCACGGGCTCATTTCTCATTGCATATCATCCTCCTACCCTACCACCAGGGTAAACTGAGCCCCAGTGTCTTGGTCTCTTATACGATGACACCACCAAATTGTAGGTCCCTCCAGGCAGGCTCTGACTTTCAAATAAGAGCACAGTTTCCCTCCCTTGCCCCATCTCAGACACTGAATATCCCTTCATTCTAGTTTTCAGCCCCAATCTAGAGAAATAATTGGATTCCCGAGCCTACAACTGCTTTTGCAACAAAGCTCCTGCCCTCAGTGTTGCCCTAAAGTCCAGGTATCATGATGGTAGTAGTGATGAGGACGGTACAACCACAAGCCAACATTTATGGAGGGCCAACCATGTATCAGTTCCACTTTATACATCATATCCTGGCTCCTTAAATACTTAGAACTATTCTACAAAACAGAAAGCTAAAGCTCAGAGAAGCTAAGTGACTCACCTGCCTGAATTCAAAACATGCCAGAACTGGAGCTAGAACCCTAACAGGCTGACTCTGTTGGAAATGTGTCGTAGAACAGGGGAAGCCACAGGATGCCACTGTCCCCCTCAGTTTCTCTATTTCCAGTTTAGGCCATGTCTCAGGGAGAATAGTATGAGCCCATCTCGTGTTGGGGAGAGATTTCCTCCATTCCCCCAAAGAGACTCAAATCCTTGGCCATGAACTTTCCTGACCCTTGAAGGAACAGTGAGACACTTAACCAGAGCCTAGCACTTACCCTAATCATGGGGCTAACCACAACCACTGCATCAGAATTCCCCCTGGGCCTTAATTAGATAGGGGTTCCATAACTCTTGCACGTGGGGTCGATAGAAAAGCAATTTTTCCATTTGGTCTCTCTGAGGACCCTGTTTTTCGCCAGCCTAGGGAGGTAGCCCATGTGTGTGGTACACCCCAAGGTCAATAAAAAGCTTTAGAATCCTTAAGGATTGAGTGGAAAATATTCTCATTATAACATTAGAGAAACTTAAAGAAAAAAAAATCAATGAAGTAATGGGATATAATACCGAATGCACCCTTTAGCCAGACTCAATTGTTTTACCCACATAAAGCCTCTGGATAACGCATAATGGAGATGCAATGAGTTATTCCCTGAAGATGCAGCCCTCGAGATTCAAGGACAAGAGAAACAGTTAAAGAGGGAGGGGAAATACCAACACACACACACACACACACGCGCGTGCGCGTGCATACACACACACACACACACAAACCAAAGATTATCTTGTCCCCAAAGCCAAAACTATCTAGGAGCTTTATGGGTGATTTTGGGGTGGTTGATTTTGTTTGTTTCCTTCTCTTATTTTGTTGTTGTTCTTGTTGTTTACTGCAATAGTTAATGGAATTTTGAAAAAATACACACTGCATGACTTCGCCCGTTAATTAAGATCAAGGGTGACGCGTGTCTAGATTACTGAGAAGTCTGAATTAGCTGCTAGAGAAATGCAGTTTGATTTCTTCCAAATACAACAACTTTGGTGAGACTGACAGCATGTCGTTCTATAATAACCTCAAAAGGGTCTTGGTTTGATATCTGGATAAGGATATTCATCGTCTCTCAACTAGTTGAGAACCAAAAATTCCTGAACAGGACAGCGAATGGGTACTGCCAATGTAAACTGACAGGGATTCATTTATCCTAGAATTGTTGACCAAGTGTTGAGTATGTATTAGGCACTTAATATACTAGGTATACTAGATTCTTCTTTTTTTATTAAGATTTTATTTATTTATTTGAGGGGAGGAGAGTGCCTGAGTGGGGGTAGGGGCAAAGGGAAGGGGACAAGCAGACTCCCTACTGAGCGGGGAGCCCGATGCAGGGCTCGATCCCAGGACCCCAAGATCATGACCTGCGCTTAAGTCAGAAGCTTAACCAACTGAGCCGCCCAGATGCCCCTACTAGATACTTATTACACAGACATACAGTTATCCTTCCTCAGTAAAGATTACTTTTCAGAAATGCCCCTCCCTCCCCATTCACTCGCCAGCTATTGACAAAGCATGTGGCATTGTCACCACAAGCTGGCCCTATGGCTACGTGAGTGATCAATAAGCATCAAGAAATGGTCACTCCTCAAATAAGTGATAACATTTCAGAAGCTATGGGCTTATTTATTAGGGAAAAAAAAAGAGAGAGAGAGAGAGAAATTGTCGGAATTTAAATTGCTTTTTACCTTTGCTTTTTCCCCATATCATGGATTTTTACTGACCACTCCCTGTTTCTCTCCGTAAATGATGTTCCCGGCATTCAAAGCAGTGCTGCATAGCCATTACATTCAAATGCTTGTAGGATTTTGTGCAATGGTATGCACCCTACAAGGATCGGACTCATTTAAGAAACAGAACAAAACCAAACCCTGCACTAGGACATGTTATGTTTGATTTGTAGTATGAACAGCTGAAACCCATGCCCTTCCAGGTAAAGATCGTTTGCATGTGTGTGTCTGCAACACGGAGGTGTTTTTGTTGTGCTTACTCATCTCTTTGCAGTTGGTTTCCTTCTAGGACAAGGCTTCCACCCTTCAGTTTAATTGCAAAGCATCAAAGAGAAAGCTCTTTATCTCATCAAAGAGATAACTCCATAGTGTGATGGTAGGAGAAAGGTCACCTGGTGTCAACAGCTTCTCTCCAGGTGACAGATTGATGGATATGGTCAACCAGGTTAAATTGCTTCTCAGGGACTTTTCATAAAGTAGGGTTTCTTCATTTTAGCTACTAGTTTTCTCAAAGGTGGAGGTGATCACTAGTTTAAAGAGGGGCAAGAGGTGAGGGAATACACATACTTGGAAAGATATGCAATATGTCACCGGGGAAAGAGGACCCATTTTTCTTCCATCTAAAAACTGCACCTTAGGAGGGAACTGGAACACAGTCGCAAACTTGTGCCATTCTCCTTTTGCAGGGGACTGAAGAATTTTCAGCCAGGGTCCCTTACTTGTACATGTGAGGGCTGCAATGACATGTTGGAAGAACCTTTCCTGGTTCAAAATCAGTGGTAGTTGCAGCAACTAATAAAGCTGAGGTCAGTAAGGGAAAGACAAATGAGATTAAATGGCCCTAATAGAATAGCAACCATGACCTTTGCATTTCATTTGAAATTCAGCCATCATGTTAGTAAAATAATAGAATACGGGATGGATACTATTTTGCTAATATGATATATAGACCTCTAATATGAATCTCGTACTTAGGAGTAAATTACAAATGTGCCAGCTCTGATATATTTTTACTTACATGTACTACAATATTTCATAATCTCCTTGCAGTAATTTCCCCCCCCTGACAGGGAGAGAGAACACAGAGGAGGATGAAAAAGGCAAATGATGTGCACAAGCGAACAGCATGTCAAATCTCCCCAAGTGGAGCGTATTTGGACATGAATCTCAAAGGTCCAGTCAATAATTTTAGCCAGCAACATTTCTTCTTATCCCACTTTTGCTCATTTTAATGTCTAAAATATGGAGACTCTATAAATTAAAGTGACTAGAATAATTAATAAGAAATATACTGGAATGGAAATGTAATTAAGATCTCCATGGTCTGGATACACACACTTCTGTTTGCTGCACATTTTGAATGACACACGTGGAAAGCCCTCCAGAAGAAAACAGTTTAAGAAATTACGGCTGGTACCTATGAAAGCTGTGAATTATAAAAGGACATTTTCATGAACAAAATATGGCCAACTGATTTTTATTTTTCAGCGCAGTGATCTTTGCCTAAAGCTACCAGTTCTGCTGATTACATTGAACATTTCAAATGTCAGGGTTTTGCCGATACAGAATTCCTTCATTAGGTGCTGCTCAGCTTGCTCTCCTCCTCAGCTCCCTTGAAAGTGGGAGATACCGAGATGGAATCTCCTCATAACCAAATCATTCCCAGCCCAGAGAGTCACAGAATCCAGCTGGAATGCAGGTCTTCAAATTTAATTTCCTTAGCTAAATGCTTGCTATCAGCAGGAATAGCCCTGGAAGCTCTCAAATCTCTCATTCAGATCTGCAGAGTTCTGTTGAAATTTGGACAGAGACTCCCATCTATGCTTAACAGAGCAAAGGGAGGTTTTCTGACTGTAGAGTAAAAATGGGGTTCTCACATAATCAAAGGACAGGTGCGTGATGATGAGTATTTGCAGTGAACTCTCACTTCGGAAGGGAAGTGGTTCTTAAGAGGGGTATCACCGTGGGTGTGAATGGACAAGGTGGGCAAGTGTGGACCACTGCGTGGGGAGAGGTTGAGAGGTTTCTAGTGGAATAAACACAGAGAACTGTCTGATTAAGCAGATGAAAACCAGGGGACATGGTTTTCTGAGAGTCATACAAATCCAGCTCCTGGTGGCTGTTATTTCACAGTTTCCAATCAGTGAATTTTCAAAACAGCGATTTAAGAAATAAAAGGGAGAGGTAGAGGGCCAGCAAGTTTCACGTGGTTGCCAAGTAATTTCACCCCCAGGTGGTGACCTTCCGTGGTGTGAAATATACAGGAAATGTGCGGGTCTTGGGAATGTAAGGGGATGCTTTCACTTCCTCTCGGTTGGGGACTGCAGCATGACCCCTGGGATGGGAAGATGTTACCGATTAAGTCTTAATGAGATTTTCTGATAGAGAAACAGTTGGACTGGAAAGGGTTTTCTGAAGGCAATTTTGTTCAGTTCCACAACTGTTTACTGAGGGACTATGGCAGGCAAAGCCAGAGCCATACAAAGCTCTGGACATCACGGGAACAAAATTAAGAAGAGCAGCCTGTCCTCAAGGAGGGTCAGATCATAGGGGAGAGGAGACAGGACCAGAATGAGTAATAGGACAAGGCTGGCTGCGTAAGTGCCACAAGAGAGGCATAAAGGAAGCTCCCTAGGTGGTCAGGGGGAAGGAGAAGGGGGAGACATGGGGACAGATTTCCTGATGGACCAACTTGCCCTGGTGGGGATACAGAAGCCAAAGGACAAAGCTTTGTGGGTAGGAAGTTTAGAGAGGTGGGTGACCTTGGCCCAAGATGCTAAGTTAAACATAAATCACAGAGCGACCCCTGTCACTAACATTTACTATGAATGTGCATAGCCATGTATGCTTTTTTTTTTTTTTAAACATTTTATTTATTTGACAGAGAGAGAGACACAGCAAGAGAGGGAACACAAGCAGGGGGAGTGGGAGAGGGAGAAGCAGGCTTCCCGCGGAGCAGGGAGCACCATGCGGGGCTCGATCCCAGGACCCTGGGATCATGACCTGAGCCGAAGGCAGATGCTTAACGACTGAGCCACCCAGGCGCCCCAGCCATGTATTCTTAATGAGGGGGGCATGATATTGCCTTTCAAGGGGGTAAAGATTGGTTCTAGGTGCGGGGGGAGAGACATTGCAATGGTTTGTGACTCTCCAGAGAGCCACTTACATAACAGGTATACAGTATTTATCTGTGGTCTTAAAATTTAATGGGGGTTGGGGGGAGTGGGTAGGTGACCAGGAAAAAGAAAATGGTCTAAAACAGCTCCTTGGTGAAGGGGTAGCAAGAATGACATAAAAAGATCGAGAAACACTGACAGAGCCTTTTCCAGACAGCTGCTTGTGTGTCTCAAAGTGCCTGAAAATGCATCTGGGGCAAAACCTCAACCCTCTAGCAGGCACGGTGGCTTCTCCAGAGCCTTGCTTCCTGACTGTGGGGAGAGAGGGTTTAACCTCTCTCTTCTCCTCGGCTCAGGGGCCAGACATGTGGGAGAAGGGGTGACGGAGGAGGAAGGCAAGGGAGTAGAGAGGGAAGGCAAGGGAGTAGAGAGGGAAGCCAAGATCACATCATTCCCGCTTCTCTTCCTCCATTGAAAATAGGTCACAGATTTACATTTCATGTATTTATTTTTAAAAGTGGATTTTGGAAGCTCCCCACTCCCTATTAAAAATGAATGATGTCTTTAATAGTTTATTTTAATTCCAAATTACAAAGGCTGTATATAGTCATTATGGAAATTTGGAAAAGGCAGATAAGGCAAAAAGGACAATAAACTAACACCAACACACATAAACCCACCGTTCCGAAGTGAACACCTTATGCTATTATTAGATTTCCACCAGACCCGCGCTACCTAATAGGGGAACTGTGAACCACATGTGTCCATTGTACACTTGAAATGTAGTTGGTCCAAATTGAGATGTACTGTCCATGTAAAATGCACATGGATTTGGCAGACTTAGGGGGAAAAAAAAACCTGTAAAATATGTCATCGATATTTTCTATATTGATGACATGTTAAAATATATTGGAAATGCTGTTTTAAGACAATAGATAATGCAGTGCAAATTCTTTTGCAGTATCTCTTCCACTAAATGTAAGCGGGACATCTGTCATGGCAATACATGTTCACTTATGTTTAAAGTGAGCATTTGGGGGGTGCCTGGGTGACTCAGTTGTTAAGAGTCTGCCTTCGGCTCATGTCATGATCCCAGGGTCCTGGGATCGAATCCCACATCGGGCTCCCTGCTCAGCAGAAGCCTGCTTCTCCCTCACCCACTCCGCCTGCTTTTGTTCCCTCTCTCGCTGTGTCTCTCTCTGTCAAATAAATAAATAAATAAAATCTTAAAAAAAAATAAAATAAAAATAAAGTGAGCATTTGGATGCCAGATAATATTGCATCGTATGGATGTCGCTAAATGTATGAAGCCAATCCCCATCAGCGGCTACTTAGCTTGTTACCAATGGTTCACTATTATTACAACTCTGTGATGCACAGCCTTTTAAGAGTATCATTGCACACACAACTTCCCCAGCAGTGTGGTAGGGTAGAAACAGAGCTGAAGGCCAGATGACTCTGGTTTCAAATCGAGTCTCAGCCTTTAACTGGCTGTTTAACATTAGGCAAACTGTATCTCCACCCTCAGGCTCATTGTCTAAAATGGGAGAAGTCCTGTCAGAAGGATCAGAGATGGTATTATTTTGGGCACACTTGAGACATTCAGTAAATAATAGCTAACATGTTTAACAATGTAAATAAAACGTTAACAGCACTATTGTTAGAAAGTTCCAGAACTGTGGACACTCACAAGACCACAAGTAAAACTATAGAAACCATAAAAAAAATGACTTTTTTTATTTAAGGCTGAACCGTACATGAGTATCTGAGTTGAAATTTGAAATGTCTAGAAAGATTGTACAATATCCACTGACCATGTTCTTATTGGGAAATTTTCACCTATTTTAGACCAAAGTCACTCACTCCAGATATCCAGCCCTTTCCTTCTTGTCCAGCTCTGAGTGAAATACAACATAAGGTACCATTATAGGTAGGAATAATAATGCTTCAGAGACATAATGCTTGTAATTTAGTTTGGGGATAAAAATAATCTCAAAACAGGCCTGTCAATGTCTTTTTTAGATTTGAATGGCTATCACTGTCTTCTATCACTGAAGACGGGGTTGAGTGGAAACATCCCTCCTCTTTTAAGACTCAGCATAAAGGATTATGACCTGGGAGGTATACAATGACATCCTGGCACAGTTAGATAAATAACAAGATGGCACCTGGAATGAGTATATATTGATAACGAAGAAGGGAACAGAATGTGCGGGGGGCTGGAGGGCTTAATCAGGCCATTGACACCTTGCCAATGGTGACTGGCTTGGGCAATCAAAGAAATGTGACAGATAATCCAATAAACCCAGTGAACCTAAGGATGCCCAGAGTTGGTCTTGCTGCCAGATGAACCATCCAAGAAACAGTCAAGTGGCTAAAGGCACATAAGAACTTATTTACACAGTGATTAACCCTCTGAGCCCCAGCGGCTGTGCGGTTTCTATGGGATCTTTGTTCTTCCAGCAGTTAATTGTGTGACTTTAGGCAGACCGTTTATCCTCTTTGCTCCTGAGTCTCCTCATTGCCAAACAAAGGGGTCACAGGGTTGGTGTGAGGATTAAAATAACCACTGGAAGTCAAGGGCTTGCTGTGCACAGTAACACAACACCCAAGGTAGAATAAGCTTTCGAAAATGTTAGGAGGTTTGGGAGCTTCCACTGCTTCTGAGTCTTGTGACATCTTTTAAAGAAAACCCTCTATTTGCTGTCTCAAATTCTGATATGCCCCTCTCCTGATACAATAGAGCTCTTATATAGAGAGCTTCCAGAATTAGGTACCGAACATAGAAAATATTAAATCCTCTGACAATCATTTCTCAAGAGCTCTCATGCACAGAGCTTGGGCTCAGTGTTGGAGACACAACACAGGATCTCTGCCCCCCAGGAGCTCACAGCCGTAAGTAAGCAGCAAGATTACTCCTAAAAGCGTCGGCACGGATTTACTATGTGCTGATGGAGAAAGGCGTTCAAGCTGCCTGAGGAGCAGGTCAAGAAGGGCTGAGGTTGAACTTAGGCAAGATGGGCAAATATGAATCGGCTAGGCAGAAAAGAAGGAGGAAGGATATAAGAGTACTTGGAAAGAAAAAAAAACCTGCCAGGAAAGGCCTGGCGGTTGAAGGTACATGTACAGTTCTTCAGGTGGTTAGAAGGAACATAGTTATGAGAGTCAAAGTTGCAGAGGTAGGCAGAGGCACAATTCTGAAGGCTTTCTGGGAGCTCCGACTTTACCCTGAGGGCAATGAAGAGTCTTGCTAGCTTGTTAAGCCAGAGAGCACCATGCAAAGCAGTTTGAAGAAAAGAATGAACCAGAAGCCAGAGCCTGGCATCTTCTACTTTCAGCCTTGATGCCACTGACACCAACATGGATTTCTGGACAGCTCCACGTAACAGGACTGACTGAATGATTTGTCCATCACCAGCGATATACTTACAAGTGGTGAAACACCTGTAAGCCACACCCTCTCTGTGGTCTGGGCCCTTGCTGCTTCCAAAGAAATAAGACAGGCTGGGAACAGACTTTTCCCAAAAGAGCTGTCACAATGCAAACAGATTGACCTGGATGTGTTTGCTGAGTCTAGCAACATTGTGTTTAAGAAGTAATTATAAGACAGTAAACAAAGAAGAGGGGGAAGATGCAGAACACTTATTTACCCAGAGGGCTTATTATCAGAGGTTAAGATGCTGAATTTCCTTTAAAATGAGTGCATGCGTATTTATGAAATGGGCAGCATGTGTATACACACACACACACACACACACACACACACACATATACACACACACCGGGAAGCTCTAAGATTATGGTTCTGCAAATATGGGAATTAAGTTATAGCAGTGGAAAGCACACCTGCTCTAAAGTCAGAGGCCTGCGTTCACCTCCCAGATCTGATACTTCCTATTACATAACTTTAGCACAAAATTACTTAATTTCATCTAAAATGAAAATAATAATAGCTAGCCCCAATACTTGGGTTTGCGGTGTGACCCAAATTCAAGATAGGATTTGAGTGCGCGTCTGCCTTCGGCTCAGATCATGATCCCAGGGTCCTGGGATCAAGCCCCGCATTGGGCTCTCTGCTCACGGGGAACCTGCTTCTCCCTCTCCCTCTGCCTGCCTCTCTGCTTACTTGTGTTCTTTTTCTCTGTCAAATAAATAAATAAAATCTTCAAAAAAAAAAAAAAGAAAAAAAGAAAGGGAACTTCTCAGATCTGGCCTTCACCTGCTATTCTGAGCTGGAAAATAAATCCCTTCCATTCCTGTTCTGAATTCCAAATTCAGTCACCATGTCTGCAGTATCCTAGAACTCATTATCCTTCTCCACTTCCCTTGGGGACGCCAACTAATATAGGGGTTTTGTACTTTCCTTCGAGAGTCTCTGTAAGAATCCCTCAACACCAGAAGAACTGCAGCCTTTTGAAGCCTGGTTCTTTGGCAGAATGACATAAAAGATAACACCCACGGTGACCCTTCCTGGTAAATGTGTTCATATACAAATGCCCTGGGTACATGAAAATTCCGAGAACCATGGTATGATGTTCTTCAACATTCTAACGGTAAGACATATTCATCTAAATGTACTTGGAGTCTGCTGGTTTATGACCTGGGTGCCTGGGGTATAGAATCTGAGTCTTTACCTTCAGGCAGTTTATTTTTTGTGGAGGGAGGAGGTGAAAATGGATTAAACAGAAGAAAATATAAGTATAATCACAGTGGTTGGGTAGGAGCTTAGGTGATAAAGCAGCTAGCTAACTTGAGTGGCTCAGGATTTCACAGAGTAGATGCACAAAGAAATGGTTTTATACCATCAAGTTGACTCCAGAACTTTTAATCATCAGGTTGACATTCATGGCCATCAGCACATGGTTAATATAAGTATCCTGTTCTCCCAGGTACAACAGATAATTTGTCCTTTGTTTACTCTCCATAGGGATCCATCCTTTTTATCCTCCATGGATTTACTCTCCATTTGGAGCTAATCTACAAATGTCTGCTGAGAGAAATCATGCTTTTGCTTACCATTCAGAAACATTGTATTTGATTTTTAAAAATCAAAAATAAAAACACAACTCTCAACAAATCGATAAAAGACAGGGAAGACAGGAAGAGGGTTTTACCCTGAGAACATACTAGGCAAAGAAGGGGTAAACTTTAATAGTTACCAAATAAGCTATATTTTTCCACCCAACTGGCAATTGGGAAGGATTTTTATAAAGCTAACTCTTTTTTTTTTTTTTTAAGATTTTATTTATTTATTTGACAGAGAGCGAGAACACAAGTAGGCAGAGCAGCAGGCAGAGAGGGAGAAGCAGGCTCCCTGCTGAGCAGGGAGCCCGACACGGGGCTCGATCTCAGGACCCTGGGATCATGACCTGAGCCGAAGGCAGACGCTTAACTGACTGAGCCACCCAGGCACCCCTAAAGCTAACTCTTAATTATTAAAAGAGATTTGGGGAGTCTCTCTGAAACACTAAAGTTGAGAGTGTAAGTTGATTTAACCTGTCTGAAAAGACAATTTAAGAATGTGTATCAGAAGGCTTAAACATTTGCATAGCCTTTATTCAAGTATTTCTACTTGTAGGGATTGATTCCTGGGAAAGTCCTTGGTGTACTTAAGATACAGACACAACTTTGCCCATCACTGTCTGTTTGTTATGATGGAAAACCAGAGACAACGCAAAGCACAAAAGCTCAGAAATCGAATGCTATGAAAAAAAAAAAAACAACAGTCTGGTACCCATTTAATGGTTTACTCTTCAGCTTTATGTTACTCTTACAGCCCTATTCTTGTAGAAAGAAGCTTTATAAAGACGGAAATTTTCCAAAATATATACTGTAGTTATACTTAAAAAATTTGCAAATATACAATGTACAGTTGATATAGGATGTGTTGAGCCAATCAGGGAGAGAAAGAGGGAGAAGGAGGGAGACAGCAAGGGAGAGACTCAGATGTCAGTTGGAGAAATACTTTCTCCTTGGGGATGTAGGTAAAATTGACACAGAGCTCCCATTTCTATGGCCGTTGGGAGTCTCAAGACTCTCCAGTTTTTGGTAAATCCCCAAGCAGCTTTTGTTCTTACTGCCTTCTTTGCCCTCCAGCCTCCTCCCATCATATTTATTACCTCCTTACTGCACCATTTTCTTTTTCAGGGTCCATCGAAAAACAAAGAAAGGAAGCAAAAGAAAAAGAAGTGAAAGAAAGAAAGAAAGAAAGAAAGAAAGAAAGAAAGAAAGAAAGAAAGAAAGAAAAACAGATCCATGCCTACAAAATATCTGGGAGTGTGGTAAACTTTCCTGAAGGGTTGGAGTCACAGAAGAAGGGTCACACCAAGTAACCCTTTGTTGTGTGCCTATCCTCCTCATCTTAGATTCCTTTCTTCCCTCCCCTCCCGTGACTCTCCCCCTCTCCTGTCAGCCCTGTTCCTGGAACTCCACATTTCTCTCCTATTATGCACAGCACTGTTCTCCCTGGCTCCCACTCCTAAACCTGCAAAATCAAACCTATCCAGGATTCCACAGACAAAGGGCCTTTCATTGAACAGGATGGAGGTATCTCTCCTCTTCTGGGGGCAGGCTATACATAGCAACATCTGCCTTGTTCCATATAGGTAAGATGAGACATACATATTATAAATAGATGATAGCTGAGCTGTTCCTCACGAAGACCATCGTCACAAATAGCATTTTTCCTGGAACATCTTTATCTAGATATATAGGAAAATAAATGAACTATAATGTTGTCTCACATTATCTCTGGATGATGAATGCCAAGTGATTCTAATGTTCTTCTCTGTGCTTATCTGCAGTATCCAAATTTTCATAATACACTGTATCGCTTTTGTAATAAGGGGATCAAAAACAAGTTAACTCTCCACAGACAAGAAATGCCCGGTTGAAGGGAAGGTTGGCTTGTGGCTGAGATAACAAGACCTTCAAAATCAACTAACACTTCCCAACTCTGGCCAACAAAGCCAACAAATCTAAGCATGAAAATCTCGGTTGAACCAGACTACTTTTCCCCCTGAGGGCTAAGAAATCATAAAAACGCCCACACAGGGCTCCTACTAAGACGTGTCAACAGCTGAGGAGTGCCAACCGTGCTATCCTTTATGAGAAGGGAAGGGGGGTGGTGGTGGGTAAGAAAGCAAGCATGAATTCGGGGAACCATTATGTGCCAGATGCCGTGTTAATGTGTTATAAGTCTTACCTCTGATCTTCACAAGGACTCTGTGACAGAACTAGTATTACCTCCAAATGATGGATGAAGAAACCAAGGCTCAAAACCAAGAGCTCATCTCTCTCTGATATTTACCTTTATGCAGACCTCTTTCCTGACTCAGGAGTTGTTCTTCCTTCTACAAGCACATTTTAAAATACCTAGACAGACTGCCCCAAGCTTACTCTGTGTGATGAAAATGTACAATAACATGAATTTAAAGAAGCTGTGTTTACCATGACAACTGAATCGAGAGATGTGCAACAATAAGCACTCACTAGTGTGTTCTTAAAATCATACAACTGCTGTGACAGGATATAAATTCATGTAAATATGACTTGTGAGATTTTAGTTGTTTTTAAGATAAAATCATTCATTAGACCCATATATTATTAAAAGTGTCATGCATTTGATCCTAGAGAAAAATAGTAAGCTATTATTGTTATTTTTTAAAGATTTTAGTTATTTGTTATTTGAGAGAGAGAGAATGAGTGGGAGGGAAAGGGAGAGAGAATCTGAAGCAGACTCCACACTTAGTGCAGAGCCCAACACAACCTGAGCAGGAACCAAGAGTTGGACGCTTAACTGACTGAGCCACCCTGGGCACCCCAGTAAGCTATTATTATTGATAATAATTTCAACTAACAATTATTGAGCAGCTGTTATGTACCTGGCACTCAAAACTCATTACATTATTTAATTCTTAGAGTGTGGGGGTGCCTGAGTGGCTCAGTTGGTTAAGTGGCTGCCTTGGCTCAGGTCATGATCCCAGCGTCCTGGGATCAAGCCCCATGTCGGGCTCCCTGCTCAGTGGGGAATATGCTTCTCCCTCTCCCTCTGCTGCTCCCCCTGCTTGTGCTCTCTCTCTCACCGAGCCCATGGGCTACAACAAGGAGTCTTGATTGAAATCTGGTTATAACTGGAAGCCCCCAGAAAGTTATAGGTACAGGAGAAAAATGTTCTGGTTATCTACTTCAGAAAAAAAATCCAATGGCTGCTTGGCTGTGGGCAGATTCCAGGGAGCAAGGCTAGAGACTGGGAGACCAGAGATGGGGCTCTTGGAACTGTCCAGGTGGGAGATGGTTGCACTGGATTAGGGTGGTGGCTGTGGAGAGGCTGAGGATTGTTTCCAAACTGATTCTGAAATTCAAAAACAGTCCTTACTTCCCTAATTCTAAAATAGACTTGGCTTCAGCATGCCTGGGCAAAACATTTACCAATTTAAGGGCCAAACTAAATTGTGAAAAATCTCTCAAAATATTTGCTTAGTAAAAAGTAAAAACACACTTAGCAGTTGTGAATTAGTCATTCGCCTAAGGTGGGTGATAATTTATGCCACACTTGTAGTCGAATAAAATTTACATTTACACTGAAATCTATACCTTTTTTTTTTTTTTTTCCAGCAATGGGCTAATTGTGTTTGTTGAATTGTTTCAAGTTGGTATGGACTGGGGGAATTGAGTATCTATTTGCAAAACTATAGGGATTAAATTAGATAAGCCCAAAGGGAAAGTAATTGGTAAACTGGGAAGTGCTATGAGTGTATGAAGTATTGTTTAAGGCACTATGAAAGATTAATGGACAGAGGGTCAACTTAAAGTTTTAAAAATTAAAAAAAACAAAAAAACAAAAAAAAAAATCCTTAACTTTGATACTGAGTACCCGTGAGCCAACAAAAAAACACCTTTCAAAAAACAAAAATAGAAACAAAAACATTATATACTTGTTCATCTGCTTCAGTTTTGCTATAGATCACCAAGAGATTAATGTGCCACCATTCAGAAGTTATAAAGATTAGATTTTTTCCTATTCTTTTTTTTTTTTTTTGAGTATTTTGTTTTGCAAATCATAATGTTCCTTATTGGTCTTAAACCAATGACCCAAATTGCAGAACGACCCCACAGGTGTGTTTTGTTTGGTCCAGGTAAGGTATTAAGGATTTCATTAGAAGTCTAATTTTTAAATGGAAAGATTTCATCACAAAAACAGATTTCCAGACTCTCTTTAAAAAGGGAATCAGATTGAGGAAGACACAAAGAAATGGAAAAACGTTCCATGCTCATGGATTGGAAGAACAAATATTGTGAAGATGTCAATGCTACCTAGAGCAATCTACACATTCAACGCAATCCTTATCAAACTACCATCAACTTTTTTCAAAGAAATGGAACAAATAATCCTAAAATTTGTATGGACCCAGAAAAGACCCCAGAAAAGAACAGCCAGAGGAATGCTGAAAAAGCAAAGCAAAGCTGGTGGCATCACAATTCCAGACTTCAAGCTCTATTACAAAGCTGTCATCATCAAGACAGTATGGTACTGGCACAAAAACAGACACATAGATCAATGGAACAGAATAGAGAGCCCAGAAATGGACCCTCAACTCTATGGTCAACTCATCTTCGACAAAGCAGGAAAGAATGTCCAATGGAAAAAAGACAGTCTCTTCAACAAATGGTGTTGGGACAATTGGACAGCCACATGCAGAAGAATGAAAGTGGACCATTTCCTTACACCACACACAAAAATAGACTCAAAATGGATGAAAGACCTAAATGTGAGACAGGAGTCCATCAAAATCCTAGAGGAGAACACAGGCAGCAACCTCTTCAACCTCAGCCGCAGCAACTTCTTCCTAGAAACATCACCAAAGGCGAGCGAAGCAAGGGCAAAAATGAACTATTGGGACTTCATCAAGATAAAAAGCTTTTGCACAGCAAAGGAAACAGTCAACAAAACCAAAAGACAACTGACAGAATGGGAGAAGATATTTGCAAATGACATATCAGATAAAGGGCTAGTATCCAAAATCTGTAAAGAACTTATCAAACTCAACACCCAAAGAACAAATGATCCAATCAAGAAATGGGCAGAAGTCATGAACAGACATTTTTCCAAAGAAGACATCCAAATGGCCAACAGACACATGAAAAAGTGCTCAACATCGCTCGGCATCAGGGAAATCCAAATCAAAACCTCAATGAGATACCACCTCACACCAGTCAGAATGGCTAAAATTAACAAGTCAGGAAATGACAGATGTTGGCGGGGATGCGGAGAAAGGGGAACCCTTCTACACTGTTGGTGGGAATGCAAGCTGGGCAGCCACTCTGGAAAACAGTATGGAGGTTCCTCAAAAAGTTGTAAACAGAGCTACTGTACAACCGAGCAATTGCACTACTGGGTATTTACCCCAAAGATACAAATGTAGGGATCTGAAGTGGTACGTGCACCCCGATGTTTATAGCAGCAATGTCCACAATAGCCAAACTATGGAAAGAGCCAAGATGTCCATCAAGAGATGAATGGATAAAGAAGATGTGGCATATATATACAATGGAATATTATGCAGCCATCAAAAGGAACGAAATCTTGCCATTTGCAATGACGTGGATGGAAGTAGAGGGTATTATGCTAAGCGAAATAAGTCAATCAGAGAAAGACATGCATCATATGATCTCACTGATATGAGGAATTCTTAATCTCAGGAAACAAACTGAGGGCAGCTGGAGTGGTGGGGTGTGGGAGGGATGGGGTGGCTGGGTGATGGACATTGGGGAGGGTATGTGCTATGGTGAGCGCTGTGAATTGTGTAAGACTGTTGAATCACAGACCTGTACCTCTGAAACAAATAATGTATTATATGTTAAAAAAAAAAAAGAAGATAGTAGGAAGGGAAAAATAAAGGGGGGGAAATCAGAGGGGGAGATGAACCATGTGAGACTATGGGCTCTGAGAAACAAACTGAGGGTTCTAAAGGGGAGAGGGGTGGGGGGATGGGTTAGCCTGGTGATGGGTATCAAAGAGGGCACGTATTGAATGGAGCACTGCGTGTTACACGCAAACAATGAATCATGGAACACTACATCAAACACTAATGATGTGATGTATGGTGATTAACATAACATAATAAAATAAAATAAAAAAAAAAGGAATCAGAAAATCTGGTGTATTCCTATGTTGAAAAAATGTTCCAGGGCTAAGTAGCAGAGGCCACTGTTAGACTGAGCTTGAGCTCTTCCGTCTTGCTCCCTACATCTCCCTGCTGGTCCCCTAACATGAAGGGCATGTTGCCAATTAGCTTCACACATGAAGCTTTTTTCCACCTATCATGTCAGAAGCGGGAACATGAGAACTAACCCATGTTGGCCATCGATGTTTTACGGCCCAGCCCGACTCCTTCAAGTATTATTACCTTCCAACTCCCGGGTCAATGCCTCTGATCTTTTCACAATACACAATATTAGAGGAAGATGCGTGAGAAGTGGAAGGAACCCATGGACAGCGAGCCACAGATTTATAGGTTTAAGCAGAGACATCGGTTGGATATTCACTATAACTTGAGCCACACTGTGACCCGAATAAAGTGCCCGTGCTCCAATAACATCACAACTGAAAGAAACTGCTGGCTCTGATTCCAATGGCAGGCTGCCAAAAATACACTCCCACTTAAGAAAATTGAATATGGTTTTGCAAAGGGGATGGCCAAATTTGATCTCAATATGACAAAGATGTGTGCTCAAATGGCTCGCTCAAGGAAAATGTCCAGTGTGGCCTACGAGGGCACATCTTCAGGGTTTGAAGGAGTTGCTCAAGTGCCAGCAACTTTCAAAATCAAGATGATCATAAAGACTACATTGTGGTTAATACAAAATGCCAGGGTTTTTCTTTCTTGTTGGATAATCTGGCATTTTCCTGGAACACATCCTGAGAAGGAGATGAAAGATCCATCCCCATGAATGTTTCTTTATATTTTTACTTTTTATTTATGAAGACACCCCTCAATGACAACGTTGCCATTTAAAATTAAGCCAGAGAATCACCTAAGAGACAGAAAAAAAGTTTGAATATATACTGATTATTTTTAATCTTGCTGAGGACACAAAGACCACTTTGAGATGCTGCTTTAAAAGCTATGAACATTTTATAGGAAAAAAATAAATAAAAATGAAAAAATAAATAAAAAGCAAGTTAGACACAGATAGAATTTTCCGTGTGGCTTCACAAGTTAAATGGATCTCCTGAATCCAACATTAGAAATTACCATCTGTGATCATGTGAAATCCAGTAATACAACGTCAGTTGCTAAGGATAAGGAGTATGGGGTCAGCTTCCTGGGGTTGCCTCTGGCTCAGCCATGGCTGTATGAACACTTGAGCCTTAATTTTTCTCATCTACCAAACAAGAATAATGTCAATCCATAACTCATGAGCTTGTTTGGAGGATAAGTGAGCTGAATTCATACCAAGTGCTGGAATAGTTACTGGCACATGGTAAGAGATCGATAAATGTTTGCTGAACATTCACTTTCTGATTTAATACTGGCTGTGTTACAATTTTAATGAAAACCTTCAAATGTATTTTTTATTGGCATTCCTAACATTTTAAGTTAATGACAAAGAATACATTTCTCCTTTCTTTCTTTCTTTCTTTTTCTTTCTTTCTTTCTTTCTCTCTCTCTTCCTTCCTTCCTTCCTTCCTTCCTCCTTTCCTTTCCTTCCCGTTCCTTTCCTTTCCTTTCCTTCCTCCCTCCCTTCTTTGTATCTATGTATCTGTGTATCTATGTATGTATCTATGTATGTATCTGAGTATATATCTATGCATGTATGTATGTATGTATGTATCTATCTATCTTTCTAAATAAAGCCAGAGCTTGACATTCTGAAAATCAAGTCACAAAAGCAAAAGGTGAAGAGACAGAAGAAGTAACAAGGTAAAGATGATAGAAAGGTAGGGCAGACCTAGCTCTACATATGAGGCAAGAATAGAAAGATGTATCCCTTACACCTGACCACAGACTCAACTCTCCCACTGGCACAGTCTGCCTCTGGCCAAGACAGTCAGGGCTGAAACAACAGATCGACCATTTGGCCGAGCTGTTCAGTCAGTTCTCCCAGGCAATTAGTCAGGCAACCCTATCAGTCATATGTGATATATGGCCAAAGTCTCAATCATAAACCCAGTCCAACTGGCTAGTGGAGGCACACCCAGCAGTGTTAACATTAGACCGGACTGCCTTAGTGCCGAGCACCGTGCAGCTATTACGTCTGATGGTTTGTTCAGCTCATTCTCAGCCAACAGCAGGGGACCTCCATGTGCCCAAGCTGTGTTGCAATTCAGCGCATCCTGTTTATTTAGTGGAGGTGTGACTCAGGCTGCTGGCCAAGGTTGGCTTTAGCCATGAATTCAGTGAGTGTTAAGATTAAAGGACCAACCCTTCCTGTGCCAAGAAAGCCTTCAACCTCTACAGATAGCCTCTCCTTTCATGGACAGTGGGTTCTAGAGCCTCCCATGGCCAGATAACCCCTGAAGAAATGCAATAGGATTTGACCTTTGGGGGACTAGCGTACAGTCAGGAAAAGAGCAACCGAGGGTCCTTCTAGCCTGCCAGTAATTCCTCTCATGCTCAGACACTGGGACACGTCTCCTTGTCTACATGTTAACCCACCTCTTTGCCACTTTCTGCCTTCTTCTGAGCCATTTTAAAAAAATTAATTTTGCCAGATAACCATGATGTCTCCCATCTCATAGATGAGGGAACTCAGGCTTGGAGAGGTCTGTTACCTGCCTAAGGCCACACAGCGGTCACGTGGCACAGCCCAATGTGTGCGTCAAAGGTACCTGCTTTCCCCATGATGATACACCATTCCTATCACTCGGTATTTATTTTTTATTTGTTTTATCCAGACATTTATGTGCAGTCATGTCCCTGAATTTGGGGTGAGTGCCTTTGTCAGTCTGTTGATAAACTACTCATAAAACAACGATTTCCATGCGTTAGAGTGTATATATGATATACATATATGAATGTGTGTGTACGTGTGTGTGTGTGTGTGTATGCGTGTAGAGCAATGGGCAGTGGTTCCCAGAAGCGGGGAGGCAATCCATCCCACACCCCCAACATTTGGCCGTGCCTGGGAGAATATTCTTTTATGGTTATGACTGAGGTGTCTGTGCTAATGGCATCTAGTGGGTAGAAGCCTGTTAAATATTCTATAATGCACAAGACACACCCTCCCACAACAAAGAATTCTCAATCCAAAGTATCAGTAATGCTGAGGTTGAGGAACTCTGTCTACATACACACATACATAGATACACTCATGTATTCATTTATATACATATCATAAATAAACCTGTTACACATACATATAATCTATATACCTGTGTGTGTATATATATTACATATACACATATGTGCATATACATATATGTGTGCATATATCTATTAATATATCTCTATCTATACCAAGGTGAGGGAATGTGGAGACGGATGTGTGTGAATGTGTTTGTGCATATGCATATATGTGACTGTATCTACCCATTTGTATCATATTTGTCTTCCAGGTATGGATTTTTCATAATGCACTATTACTGGAAACACGATAGAGGTAAAGAAGACTATTTTTTATTGACTATAATGTACAGATACACAAAAACATTTTAAGTAACTCTCTCAACAATGCCCCAACCAAAACCAAGTCCAAAAAGGCTCATGCCATACAGGTTTTTGCTGTGAAATTTTAATAACTTTAAAAATGTCCTGCTCAGAAACACACTAGTCATCTTGAATGAACCAAAGGGTTTAATTAAACAACCACGCTTAGATGTTGGAGTGCATAATTGACCCAGTGAACTGCAAATCCTCTAATACCACAGGGAATCACATACTTTTTTCAAGACAGTTCAAGGGCCCAGGAGGTGACTTGCTCTCTGCTTGGGCCACATCCATTACTCAAGCTGAGAGGAATTAAAATAAATACCAGCACTGAAACGGAGGTGCCAGAATTCAGCTAATGAGTACGAAAACACTCTGGCGATTTATGTTCCAGGTGGGGCAATATGTTTCGGGATTCTGAATAATCAGTCCTCTGGTGGGCTTCTCATTTTACACACATAAGAGATACTTCTTTCTTGGTCCTCCTAGTCAGAAATGGCAATCTGATATAAATACTGAAGCTCTACTTCATAATAAAATATCGCTTCCCCACCTAAACCCCATGGACTTAATTTTCATCATAGCCACAACTGATGTTGGCTGCACTTAAGGCAACTGCCTGGGAAGGTGTAGGAAAAAGTAAAATGCCTCATCGAAGCAAGGAAATTTTTGAGCTGTTGTTTTGAGAAGCTAACATAATATCAAAGCTGTAAGAAAAAGTTTAATAGAAATCAATATAATAAATTGACATACTTGTCTTTTGTCTTAAACATGTATCTTTAGCACATACTATATGTGCCAATTGGGGATTTTCAAAAAAGATTTATTTATTTACTTATTTGAGAGAGAGAGAAAGCATGCATGAGCGGGGTGGGGGGAAAGAGGGACAGAGAGAATCTCAAGTAGACTCCGCACTGAGTGCAGAGCTTGACGTGGGGCTTAGTCTCACGACCCTGGGATTATAACCTGAGCCAAAACCAAGAGTCAGATGCTTAACCAACTGAGTCATCCAGGTGCCCCCCAACTGGGGATTTTTTAAAACTGTCAGTGTTTTAGTTTCCTCATCTACAAAATATGGATGAGGATATATAAGTATAATCTAATTGTCTCATGAAGAACAATGAACAAATACATGTAAAATACTTAGAACAATGTCTGATACATAATATTCCATAAATGTTTTTTCTACTTCTTCTTATTTTTATATCTTATAATTTCAACAAGTATCTTATTTTGGGAGTTCCATGATATTTGAAGTATTAGTCAACATTAAGAAATATTCTCTTTGAACACATTGAACTATATGGACTCAATCCAAGCGGTAGTTTCAAGTAGTCAGATGAATACAAACAATATTAATTTTCTTTCTACAAGCCCCATGCCCCATTTTCATTCTTAAATGAGTTATTGTTGATTCAAAGGAACACACTCAAAACTTCAGCAAATTCCAGTAAGCTGTCTATAACAAGACTCCAGAATAGCAAAAAATACTCAAATATAAAACAAATGTGTTGTCAGTCTTAAAAGGTTGGCAATAGTAACTCAAAAGATTCTAGTGTTTTCTGATTTCATCTTACTCTTTCACAAACACAAAAACAATGTAAAAAAAAAAAAATGTACGTTTTGTGGCTTCACCCCAGCTGATTCTATCTTTCTCTGAGAACATGCCAGTATCCAGAGACTCTCCATAAATGGAGAAGCCCATGGTGGCATCCAACTGTTTCAGAAATGGTGAGGAAGAAAAAGTAATGGAAGGAAATTCATATGCATCTTATTACGGCTTTCGAATATGGACGATTCAGAAGGCGGGGAGAAGACGGAAATGGGGTTTCCTAATGATGCGCGACACTTGGGCCAGGATCAGAAGGACACGGAGGGCTTATCAGAAAAAAGAGCCAGGTAAAGGTTCTAGGCAGAAGAAAGAGCCCATGCAAAGACCCTGCGGAGGCAAGGAGAGGATCTGTTTCAAGAACTTCGAGAAGGGTAGTAAGCTCTGGCACAGAGAGCAGAATTTATTTTCCAAAGTCATACATACGGAAAGGAGAGGTGGACTTTATTAAGCCGGTCTGTCCAACTCCGGAGTCTGAATTATCTGCTTTTTTACTTTGCTCATTCCATTCTGCTTTAGGCTAATGAGACTCGTAGATGGATAACAAATATGTAAATGAGGCACGATCTGTGCAGCATCTAGAGTGGTGCCTGGTCCACAGACAGAGCTATGTAAGGATCCGTTTGTTATTATTAATTATCATTATGTACAGAACACTCAAATAAGGGCACAACCAAAGTCCATTCTACACTCCCTAGTGATCCATCCAAATGCTAAATGGACATGGAAGAAGAAAGGGCAGAGGGGCTCACGGTCCAGCATGTGGTCTTCTGGATGACAAGGCCAGTACCCAGATGCCAGGCAGGGGAAGTTATTTTCTATGATGGCGTCTGGCATGCTGGCCGGACACTGACATTTGTGTTGGTTGCTGCATTGCTGTCCCTGGAAAGTTTGGGAAGCAGCTGGATGCCCCCAAACCCCACACTGCTTTCCACCTCTCCTGAGTCAGGCTGACGGGTAATGCAATAACCTCTTCTAGCGAAAGAATCGCTCTCCTCTTCCCAAGCCAGCCTATCCTGGATCCACCTAGTAGCCAAACCACTACCCAGAGGCAGTCTGCTCATGCACAGTGATGTCGTTTGGGGTCCTACAAGCGTTCCAGAGGAAGAAGACTACTCACCACCACTCACACCCCTGTGCCTGTTTCCAATGAACCTACTGTTTGCTGAGAAAGAGAAATGTTGACAAACCCAGGTATGATGACTAGACTCTTCCTAAGCACTGATTGCATTTTCAATGACTGCTGAATAATTCAGGGCACTAAACCCCACTGCATGCTTGCAGTGGCTGAGGAATTAAAAAAAAAAAAAGTAAGGTTTCTAAATTACTTCTAAAAATAACTACCAAAAGCCTCATAGATATATCACTGTTTGGGAAGTTGACTATAATATGCTACCTTACAAAGGGTAAGCTATTCCTGGTTTAGAGATACCAGCTCACATGATAGTAATTGCCCACACAGATGGACAAAAAGCCAAAAGCAGGATCCCAATGGCAATGGGATGGGTGCACCTGGGAGCCATGGAACAGAAAGATATCCTGCCAGATTTTACAACAGGTGAGAGGAGAAGCGGTGTCTGTCTGTACTCTGGATACAATGGCAAGGGGGGAAACTGCTATACTTTTGCATATGTGACATTCTTCTTTCCCTAAAATTGAGTTAAAGCAATATGGTGTTAAATAGATCCTATTAACCCTGGTTCACCCTGAAACTATGGGCTGTTTGGGCTTCCCTTCAGAGATCTAAAATGCACCAGTTGAATATTTGCTTTGATTTTTGAGCTATTAAACATGAGAAAATCAATGCTTAATAGTAGCATTATTTAGGTGTCCAATAAGAAACACAAATAAGAAAATGCTGGAATTTCTGAGATCCTAAAGAGTTGAACTAAGTCCAGATAGACCATAGTCAGGATCTTTGTGATCTGAGGGGTTATTTAAACAAGATGCCCACAGTTTAGCTAAATCCCTCTGTCACTAATCCAGCTATGGTGCAATCCAGAAAATGTACCTTTCCTAATGAATATTGAAACTGGTTGTCATTAAGAGAGAACACTCACACAGGAGGGCAACAAGACAGTGATCAATATTCATATGGATCCACACTGCCTCATTGATTAATAGCTTTCAACTGCAAAAACTGGAATGGTGATAATAAAGCATTATTTTTAGTGAGGGCTGACAGGATGTTACTTAGATTTAAACTTTTTTTTTTTTTAATTTTGAGCAAGTCTTAATAAATAAATTGCCAGTAAGAAAAAAAAAAGGGACGGCTTTCCTGCATCCCTCAACAGGATGTTCTTAATGTCACACGAGGGGGTAGTATAATATTCATCTCAAAAAGGATTGTTCATCCCTAGTCATGGCTGCCTATCAACTCAAAGTGAGAAAAACAGCCCCCTTACTCCCATTACATCTGTGCCCATTCACTGAATATAAGTGAGAAACCTAGGAAGGCTCATGGTGTCGCAAATTACTAGCTTGTCTTTATTACTTTATGATGTCACCATTTAAGAAATAAAGATCTGCAGTCAAAATGGTTTGCTATGTATGTATCTCTATCTGTTCTTTTCAGCTCAGTCAGCCAGATACTGTTCCTTCTGCCCCCTCCTCCCCAGATACACATCCTACTCTAAGCCAAGACACAGAAATGCCACTAAGGATGGTCAGGCTGGCTCCTCCACCTTGCCGATCTTGGACAAGTTGCTCACTCTCTGTAAGACCTGTCCCTTAAATGTAAAGTGAAAATTCTTATCCCAGAAGTCTTCTCTCCTTTCTGAGGAACGCCAATACTTTAAAACACTTTGAAAATATATGATGCCAAATGAATGTTTATTATTAGTGTGACTACTACTGATGGGTAGATTTATATGCTTCTTAAAGAACCTTTGCTGCTTTACATTCTTCCTTCCAGTGAAGCATGTCTTGCAGAGAAGAATTCCACTATGACACTTTGACTTACCTAGCAAAAACTCATTAGACATTCCCTTTTTCAGACTGCAGTGGTAGAAATAAATTTCTTGGATCCAAGCTATAAAGGCAAGTCTACAATAGGTCTCTGAAAACGGAATTGGGAGATGTTCGTGAATAATTCTTATGGGATATATAAAATTTCTATCCATTAAGTGCTAAAAAATCCATGTACCAAAAATGGGGTGCCCTGATTTTTTTTTTTTTTTTGGAAATTGAAAATGATTTTGAATGTAGTCTATTACTGGCTTATGATTTCTCCATTCAGGACAAGGCGTTTGGAAGGATTTGGTGAAACAGCAAGTTTGCTTTTTTTGTTGTTGTTGTTTGAATCTAGAAAAGTCCATTTTTATGTGCTTAATACGACCCAGGATGCAGTGTTTATATTTAAGGCTGAAGGCAAAAGCTTGGGGATAGCCTCCCTTCTTTGTTGGGGATGAGGCTTAGTTCAAAGATGGCATCTTTCCCTCTAACCTTTCACTATCCAAGGAGAGCTCTTCTCCCCCTTGTGATTTTGCTGGCAAATGGATAGAATGCAAACCAAATCGATTTCTTGTCCTCGCTCACTCTCACACCCCCATATTATATGCAACATGAACTTGCTGGAAGACAAACCACTGAGGAGCTAGTTCTTGTGTGTGTGTGTGTGTGTGTGTGTGTGTTTTCTCAGAAGGGTTACCCTTTATTGGGCCTGAGAAACCCTTGCCTTCAACACAGGAGGCTTACAGTTCCTTTGCAGGGTACCCTAACTCAATGGCCGTGACCCACAAATCTGAGGAGTGCCGGACAACAGAATACACTTTTGTGAACAGAGCTGAATGCAATGGAAGTAAAATAAGCATTCTCATGAAATAATTTCCAGGCTGCCTTTTCATGGGAATATCACTCCTTGGGGTTGTCTCAGTTTTGCTGAAAATGAAAAGTATCAAAATAGAATTAAGCACCTTTATATCTATTCTCTTAGGACAAGCAAAGCCAGTCAAGATGGAAATTTGTCCATTGGCTAAACAGTCCCGCCAAGCAGTGAGTGACTTTTTGGCTAAGCTCAGCAGAAACGAAGCTTGTGGTCAATTAGCTTTTCCCTTAATAGGATTGTGTTGGGCAAAATAAAATAGAGAACGAAGTTGAAGAGAAAACTGTCATTTAATGAATTCCCAGATGTTGTCATGTTTCCCTGAGACATATATCATAAATAAAAGAAGGGTTCAAAGTTCAACGGGCTGCCACCTTGTGCTAAAGTCACATTCCCTGTTGAAGCGGCACATCCAGAAGGCAAACTATAAGTGTATCCCTTTAATTGCTCGACCGATTTGTACTTTAGGGGAAAGCAAGCTTTGTGGATTTTTAGGATGGTGATGATAATAATTATTATTATTTCCACACCTTGACCTCATTTAATAAGCACTGATTGAGGGCCGCTCAATGTGCCAAGCATTGCATTAGTCAGCAGACTTGCATTCACGAATGAGATGGACAAAGAGGAAAAAACAAGTTAATTTTTAAAAATTACAAACGACAATAATAAGAGCTTGAAGCAAGTGGGCAGGGTGCCACGACAAAGAATAAAGAAGGGTCACTGGTTTACAAAGGCTGGTTGGAAAAGGTCTTTGAGGTGACTTTTCAGCTGGGATGGAGCCCGTTTGAGGCGAGTCAGAGTCAACGGGATCAGAAGGAGAACAGAAGGGTGAACTCAGTGAGGTTGGTAAGAGCCAGACCTGGAGTATCAGATGAAGGGGCTTGGAATGAATTCTAAGTGCAGTGGGGTTTTCTGCTGGGGCAGGAAATGATCTTATGTGCATTCTGACACGGGCTCTTTGGCTGTTGGGAGAAGAATCTGGTGGAAGCAAAGGGAACAGAGCAGGGAGTGAAGCCCATTGCAGTGGCCCAGAAAGGGGGAAGCAGCCTTGACTGATGTGGAAGGTTTTGCTTTTTTTTTTTAATTAACTATTTTACAATGAACAAATCAGTATCAGTTAATACATTCACAATGTTGTAGAATCACCACCACTGTCTAGTTCCACAGTATTTCACCATTCCAAAAGAAAATGTCATCCCCGTTAAGCAGCTACTCCTCACCATTCCCATCGTGTCCCTGTCAACCACTTATCTGCTTTCAGTTTCTGTGGATTTACCTATGCTGGATATTTCCTATAAATGGAATCATACAATGTGTAACCTTTTGTGTCTGGCTTCCTCCGCTCAGCATGTTTTTGAAGTTCATCCACATTGCAGCAGGTGTGAGTAGTCTGTTCCTTTTTTATGGCTGAACAATATTCTGGTGCATCGATTCACTGCATTTTGTGTATCTATTCATCCACTGATGGACATTTGGGCTGTTTCCCCATTTTAGCCACAGTGAATAGTTCTGCTATGAACATTCACGTACAAGCCTTTGTTTGAGTTCTTGTTTTCAGCTCTTCTGAGTATCAGTAGAGGAGTAGAATGGCTGAGTCATGTGGCGATTCTATAATTCTATATTTAACTTTTTCAGGAACTACTCCTTGCCTTTTACAAGTCTGGCTAGGACAATGTGTGTTCTGGGTAAACCGCTTGTTCATGGAAGCCATGGAGTGGTAAACACAGATATTTTCCTCCATCATTACAATGACTAATTCTCTAATACTCCAGACACACTGACCACAGCAGCCCATTCCTGACTTACTCTGGTTGCTTTCAGGGATGGACACAAGGCCCAGAGAAAACCAACCCTAGTCCTCCTTTCTTGCTTTGCTCAGGTATAAAACAAACAAACAAACAAACAAACATGTCCTAACTTTCTGGGTTGTTCTCTTGGAAGGATGGGAGTTTTGAGCCATAGTGGTCTCTTTGGTACCATGTAGAGAAAACCCACAGATAACCACGTGTCTTCCACACTGAATCCTGGAGAGGTAGAGCATGCAGAATACTTTCCATTTAATAGGAAAGACCCCTGATGCTCAGGGAGCCAGAGTGCTACCTCCAGTTTCCCAGCTGGTAAATGCAGATGTTGGGACTTGGACCAGGTCATGTGGACCCCACAGCTCCAAAGACCAGTGACTGGTTGTCTGATATTAGAGGGTAAAATTATAGTCAGCAACTTTGGGGAGAACAAACTTGTTTCTCTAAAATGAGAAACTGTCAGTTGTCTAGGAATAAAATGACCTGGTCATAAAATGACCAGTAGCAGTTCTGTTGGGCAAAAACAAACTGATCAAAAGTGCGGAGAAAGTTTAAGTCCAAAGAACAAAAACCCAAAAGCGTAAACTCATGCTGGCTGGCATAGGTGACCTTGGGGTCACTTTTAGCTCCAAGTGGCTCTCTGTTTTATATTTAATGCCTCCACTGATTTTTCAGGAAGAAGTTCGAGGATGAACACATTGGAAGCCAGGGGTAGAACGCAACTCCATCACTTGGTTGGAGAAATAAAACCAACCCAGCTTTTCTCTCCTTCACTGATTGGGGGGTGAACCTGTCAAGCAGTGTTTCATTATGGCCTGATGGTGCCGATCCAGTGCCCCAAATACGTGGGGTCTGAGAGCCAGGCTGGTAAATTAGTTAACTGTTTCAGCTGCCATGTTGAGCCAGAAATGAGGGGTGAAGGTGAAAATATAGACCCTGCCCCAACACATGTAGCAGTGATTATTGGATTCTTTTTGTTTGTTTGTTTTTGCCTTTCCTACTAGACCATGTACCCCATGAGCGCTGGTACTGTGTTTGGTTTTGCTTACCATTGTCTTCCAAGTGGCTCACACAGTGACTGGCACATAGTAGATGCCCAATTAACACAACAGTGGAACGAGTAAACAAATGAATGGAGGAGAAAAAGACGGTGAAAAGAGGTATTTCTTTTCATTTCCCTCCCTCCCTCCCCCCTTCCTTCTTTCCTTCCTTCCTCCTTCCTTCCCATCCTATGACACTGATATTTTCATCTATCAATTGCTGAATAATGGAGTTACCACACAGGGAAATGTAACCAGGCTCCCTCCATATGTCGTTTATAGGACAAGGTCCAATACATCATTATCTTCAAGGTTAATGTGAAGAAAGCCTAGTAGTTTCATTTCATTTTTTTAAGGAAATTTGGACCATCTCAGGGACTCACCAGCTTAGGGGGAAAAGGTACATCTTTGTGAAATACTTTAGTGTCTTGCAGAGGATTGCAGTGAATTATTGGGACATTGCAAGGTTTAAGACTGATGCTTTCTGAAGCATGAAAGAAGTATCTGTAGCTTTTCCTTTTTATGTTTAAATTACTTTGCTTCTTACTTGACTACTTTTTCTGACCTTTTAGAGTGCTGCCTTCTTTATATTTCTCCTTGAGTTCCTTAACCATTTTTAAAAGTAGTTTAGATACATCTCTTATGAGTTCTTCTTTCTTAGCCTGCTGGTCCTCATCCTTTCGGCTCATCCTCTCATCACTTGACCCTTCCATATAAAGCCTTGCAATATTATTATGCTCTTTGCCCCACTCCATCCATCTTCTTCTTTTTCTCACAATGCAATAGATAATGTGAAGCTATGGATCTATAAAACACTCACTTCTCATTTTCAAGTGAACATGAAGTTATGACCAAGGGGTTCTGTTTGTAATCCATTTTCCCCCAAACTGAATGTAATGGGAAACTTGGTCAAATCCACTTAACCTTTTGCACATTTCACCTTGGGATTAATGTTCTTCATGTTGTCCTGCATTGAGTTTTGACAGGATAGAGTGAGCCAATAAGGTACAGAGAGAAAAGAAAAAATTGATCTGAATCAAGTCTCTAGTACTTTACAGCTGTGTGGCCACGGGCAAATTACTTGACTTCTCTGGTTTCCATGCTCCCAATCTGTAAAATTTGGTTGATATTACCTATCTCAATGAGTCACTGAGGAAATTAAATTAAATGATGACACCTATTTAGAACTACCACGTAATGGATACTCAAGTTATGAAAGCCATAATGATGATTTAGGCTTTTAATCAGCAAACATTTATTGAACTTGTTTGATAATGGCAGAGGGAGGAGGAAATGAAAAAGAGCCCTTGATTTCCTTTCTCATATGTGAGTTACAATCACTACAGTTTTTGCATTTTATCTTGGGGATAAATATACTCTTCAGCTCTGACCAACAGTAAAGTCTTTTATCCATTCAAAGAATATTGGGAATTCACTGTGTGTTCACAAAACAATGAGCGAAATCAGACATGATACCTGATCTCCCGGAGCTCATCTGTGCTATGTTCCTAGAAAGCAGTGGTTCTCAACCAGGCAAATTTTCCCATTGGTCAAGGTCAGGGGAAAGGTTAGTTGTCACAACTGGATGCTATTGGTATCTAATGGGTTGAGGCCATTGTACTGTTAAGCATCCACGGTGCCCACAACAAAGAATAGTCTGAATGTGGAGAAATCCTGCTACAAGGGAAGAGATAAGGATAAGATAATCCATCATTAAAGCAAGGAGTTAAAAACTGCCAAGACAGACTTCATCATTGCTTTGGGCTCTCCCAAACCCTAAGCTGCAATCGGGAGATTAGGATTTCCTGCAACTGCCATAGGAAGGAAAGGGTTCCTGGTTGCTGAGGCTACCTGGTACGGCTCAGCCCAGAGGCAGGGGGATGGACAAAATGCCCACTTCAGTGCCTGTGTTTGCCTCCTGCTGCAAAGGCTGGCCTGGGGACGCTTGCGTGTGAGGGTGGCATCCTTGGCTTAGCACTGCAGTCCATGCTTTCGGACTCCAAAGGCTGCCTCTAGGGAGACCACTGCATATGAGGAGCTTTAGAAGCAGGACTTCAGTAGAGATAGTTAGATAAATAATCCTGAAGAAAACTGCATATTTTTAAGTGCTTTATTAATACGGTTGGGTAGAGAGCATGCTAAATTCCTACATTGTGGAGGTGAAGGCTACAAGAAGAGGATTATGAGGAGAGCTAAATGAGAGGGGGCAGGGGAAGGAAAGGACAAGGCAAAGGCAAATTGCTCCCCTGTGTGTGTGTGTGTGTGACACACAGTGAGAAAAGATATAGATACATGGATACAGAACACTCGATACGCTTTGTGGCATTTCAGAGGAATGGAGTACGCACTGCGGAGGCCACCATGTACATGAGTGAAGTGACATGATACTATTACACCAGGATTTGCAAACTCAAGCGTCTCCAGTGCTGAATAGATCCCGTAAATGACTGAAGCTGGCCAGGTGGGAACTTTGGAGGGAATGCAGAAAAAATGCATTGCCAGAGGGGACACAATATCTCAACTCCAGTCATTTATCTTGAGGCGAGTGGGAGAAGCCAGAAATTCGTATTTTCACATGAAATATTATTTGCTCACACACACACAATCTCACACACACAAACAACATGAGAAAAAAAAAAAGGACCATATCTGCAAGTTGTAAAGTCTTCCTGCCTTGTGAGCCTCGAGTTTAGAATCTCCAGTTTGAATTTTGTTTTAATGACATAATGTGTTCACTTATTCATTTTTGGAGGCTTCCTATACACAGGAACATAGGTTTTGAAGTGAGCTGGGAGTTCACGTAGTCTTCCTGGTTAGCTAAGACCTTAGACCCATTGCTGAGTTCCTCCATGCCTCCTTTTCTGGCTTGGAAGTTTGACTCTGGACAATCTACTTGACAGAGTCCTTGTGAACAGAAAATAAGCTAACTGTGTAAGCACTTAGCATTGTTCCAGTACCAGACAGAGCTACCAGATGTTGGCTCCTTTCTCCCTAAGGAGATGTAGTTGAAAGCAGCTGTTATGGCAGGCAAGAGAAAAATCCAGAATTTTGTCCTCAGAATGTACATGCAGGCAGGTGGAAGGTCAATGCAGACTGACTCCCTACGATTCTTTCTACTGATTCCCTTAACTGAGGCCCTATGGCGGACTCATGTCCCCCTATATCTGCCAATAATTCCCTTCCCCTTCTGATAAGAATAACATCTTATATTTTTTTGAAGAAAAGCTCCTTCTCTAGCCTTAGTCTTATAAACTATAGTACAGAACTTATTATTCATATGGGGTCATACTCATCCTTGGAGCCAAACCTGTATAATCAGAATATCCCATGTTTCAGACCAGAGTAACTGGTTCAAGGAGGATATGGGATACATGAGAGTTATCTCCATGATGTTGCCTTGTATGATTCAGAAAGACATACTCCTTTACACTGGTCTTGATAAACTGATAAGGTCTCAGTCCAGAGTTGCAGGTGAACATTTTGCCACCATTTAGGGAGAAGGTGCCATGGAATGAAGTCAGCATCAAGAGAAGAAGAGCCTAGAGATACTTCAAGGCACATTCCTAAGGATATCATCATTTGGTCACCTTGATCCAGCCATACCTGAAACTCATTTTGGACCATGAAATTCAGAGTTTTAGAAGTACAACATGTTGCACTTTTGACTAAAGGCAGTTCTATTTGGATTTCTGTCACTCATAAACTAAAGAGTTTGGGGAACAAAGCACCACTCCCCCACCCCAGCATAGTTATCTTTTAATGCAAGTCCCAATCCCATTGTTTCATGTGGTTTGTGGAAGGGAGACAATCTGCAAACTTCCATCTAGATTCATACTTCCTACTCTTTTACAGTATGACAAATAAGCTAAGTGTGTGGCTTTGGAGAAAGATAGTTGGCAATCTAGCTCTTTCTCTACTACCTAGGGACTTTGAACAAGTTACTTACAATTTCCTTATCTGTATAAAAGCTACAAGATCACCTTCTTTATAGGGTCATTGTGAGTACTAAACAAGATAATAAAAACCCAGTTTTTGGAACTCTGTTTGGGATATCAGACACTAGGCTTACTGCTCTTTATGCCTCACTATTTCTAGAACAGCTTAAAGATTTTATTTATTTATTTGAGAGAGAGAGAGTGCATGTGCACACATGCACGAGTTGGGAGAGGGGCAGAGGGGGAGGGAGAGGAAAAGGCAGAAGGAGAGAAGCTCAAGCAGTTTCCCCGCTGAGCGTGGAGCTGGACACAGGGCTTGATCTCACATCCCTGAGATCAAGACCTGAGCCAAACACCAAGAGTCGGGGGCGCCTGGGTGGCTCAGTCGGTTAAGCGTCTGCCTTCGGCTCAGGTCATGATCCCAGGGTCCTGGGATCGAGCCCCGCATCGGGCTCCCTGCTCAGTGGGAAGCCTGCTTCTCCCTCTCCCACTCCCCCTGCTTGTGTTCCCTCTCTCGTTGTGTCTCTCTCTGTCAAATAAATAAAATCTTTAAAAACAAAACAAAACAAAACAAAACCAAGAGTCGGATACTTAACCAACTGAGCCACCCAGGCACCCCTATTTCTAGAACAATTTAAAGAGAAGTGTATCCCACAATGTCCTGACCTAGTGCCTGACGTATAGCAGGTGCTCAACAAAACAGACTGTCAACATTATCACTCTCCTCACTACTGACCTCTAGTGTGCTGCTTCTCTAACTCAAAGTGCACTAAATCACCTAGGGGTCATGTTAAATTTCAGATTCTGATTCAGTGTGTGGGGGAGGGGTCCTGAAATTCTGCATTGCCAGCCAGTCCCCAAGTGATGCTGACGGTGCTGGGCTTTGGACTGTAACTTGAATAACAAGGACATAGGACACACACAAAGCCAGGGTAACCCCAAAATGAGAATCCTAAGTGATTGTAGAATGTTCATGGCTCTTCCAAAACACAGCTTATTTGATCCTCCTATTTAATTTTAACCAAATAAACATCTCTATTTGGAGACATGATCTCCTCCACATCCCAACACATGCTCAACTAAAAATCTAAAAGCTCAAACATCTGCATGCCCAGACTTCTCCTATACCAGTTACATGAGAAGCTCTGAGGGTGGGGCCCAGGCAGCAGCACCTTTGCATCTCTATAATGTGAAGGCGAGACTGAGACCCGCGGGACTAGAGAGTCCTTGGAGAGGGATATCACAGGTCCAGGGTGATAACAACTCCAACAAATCCCCTGGGCAGAATTCAAATGGCACCAGGGCTGCTGATGACTTTCAATAGAGTGAATATACTGACATGAAACAGCTAAACTTTACTACTAACATTTAGAGAAACACATTTCATAACTTTTGCTTATACTAAGACTAATGTAAGTCACTTTATAATTGGAATATTAGCATTGTGGACCTGTTCCCATGCATTAAGCCACTTCTTCAACTGAGACTTTTTTTTAGAAAAGGAGGGAGTCAGGGGAGAAAATGTTATTTGAAAATCTACTTTCTGGGGGGCGGAGCAAGATGGCGGAGGAGTAGGAGACCTGGATTTCGTCTCCTCTCAGGAATTCAGCTGGATAGGGATCAAACCATTCTGAACACCTACAAACTCAACAGGAGATCAAAGAAAAGAAGAGCAACAACTCTCTGAACAGAAAAGCGACCACTTTCTGGAAGGTAGGACGTGCGGAGAAGTGAATCCGAGGCGTTATTCGGGAGGATAGACGGCGGGGGAGGGGCCTCCGACGGCCGCTTCTGGCAAGTGATAGAGCCGCGGAGCACAAAATCGGAACTTTTAAAAGTCTGCTCCGCTGAGGGACGTCACTCTGGTGGCGAAGTGGGGGGTGGAACCCTCGCGGGACAGTGTGGTCTCAGGACCCTCGGGGTCACAGAAAGACCGGGGGTGCCTGAGTGCGGCAGAGCTCCCAGGTATCGGAGCGGGGAAGCCGGCTGCAGAGACGGAGCCCAGGCGCAGGCTCTCAGCTCGGGGTTGCTATAAACCGTGATCCGCGGCACAGTCGGGCCACTGCTCCTCCAGCAGGGACCCAACAAGCGGCAGATCCGGGGAGACTCCCCTTCTTCCCCCGGGAGGAGAGGCGCGGGAGCGCACCGCGGGGATCTGCTGGGTTTGGAGACTCCACCCGGGGTCGGGTGCCAGATAGAAAGGCGCGGTCACAGGCCGGGTGAGCGCGGAGTGCGGCCGGAGACCGGGGAGACGGGAGTGACTGACGGCTTTTCTCTGGGGGCTCGCTGAGGAGCGGGATCCCGAGTTCTCGGCTCCGCCGGGGCGGAGACTGGGAGGCCACCATTTTCACTCTCCGCCTCCAAAGCTGTACGGAAAGCTTGCAGGGAACAAAAGCTCCAGAGAGCAAACCCGAGCAGATTACTCAGCCCGGACCGGCAAGGGCGGGGCAATTTGCCTCCGGCAAAGACATTTGGGAACCACGGCAACAGGCCCCTCCCCCAGAAGATCAGCAAGAACAGCCAGCCAAGACCAAGTTTACCGATCAATGAGAACGGCAGAACTCCAGCGCTAGGGGAACACTGCACATAGAATTCATGGCTTTTTTACCATGATTCTTTAGTCTTTCAAAGTTAATTATTTTTTTTAACTGTCTTTTTTTCTTTTTTCCTTTTTTCTTTTTTTTTTGAATTTTTCTTTTTCCCTTTTTCAACCAACATCTTATCAATCCCTTTTTTAAAAAAAAACATTTTTATTTTTCATTTTTAAAGTCATATTCTATCCCTTCATAGTAGTTACCCGTATTTTTGGCATATATATATAAGTTGTTCTCTCTTTAAAATCTTGAGATAGTTTCTTCTAACAGATCAAAATATACTCTAAATCTCTAGTGTATGGTTTTTTTCTACTCCCCTGCCTGATCACATTCTCTCCCTTTTTTCTTTCTTTTTTTTTTTTTTAAGCCTCTTCTTTCTTTTTTCAAACAACTTATCAAATCCTTTTTTAAAATTTTTTATAATTTCCATCTTTACAGTCATATTCCATCCCTTCATCATATCAACCCTTATTTTTGTACATATATAAGTTTTTCTTTCTTTAAAATTTTGAGAGGGACTTTCTTTTAACAGACCAAAATACACCCAAAATCTAGTGTGTGGCACTGATCTATAATCCAGCCTGATCATATTTGATCACATTCTATTTTTGTTTTGTTTTGTTTTGTTCTGCTTTTGTTTGTTTTTATCTTTATCTTTTTCTTTTTTCTTTTTTTCTTTCCTTTTCTTTTTTCTCTCTTTCCCTTTCTTTTCCCACTGCTTCAGGTCTTTTCTGATTTGTTTAGAGTATATTTTCTGGGGACGTTGTTACCCTGCTAGCATTTTGTTCTCTCATTAATCTATTCTCCTCTGCACAAAATGACAAGACGGAAAAAATCACCTCAACAAAAAGAACAAGAGGTAGTACCGACTGCCAGGGACCTACTCAATACGGACATTAGTACGATGTCAGATCTAGAGTTCAGAATCATCACTTTAAAGATACTAGCTGGGCTTGAAAAAAACATGGAAGTTATTAGAGAAACCCTTTCTGGAGAAGTAAAAGAACTAAAATCGAACCAAGTAGAAATCAAAAAGGCTATTAATGAGGTGCAATCAAATATGGGGGCGCTAACTGCTAGGATAAATGAGGCAGAAGAAAGAATCAGTGAGATAGAAGACCAAATGATGGAAAATAAAGAAGCTGAGAAAAAGAGAGATAAACAACTACTGGATCACGAGGGCAGAATTCGAGAGATAAACGATACCATAAGACGAAACAACATTAGAATAATTGGGATCCCAGAAGAAGAAGAAAGAGAGAGAGGGGCAGAAGGTATAATGGAGCAAATTATAGCAGAGAACTTCCCTAATTTGGGGAAGGAAACAGGCATCAAAATCCAGGAGGCACAGAGAACCCCTCTCAAAATCAATAAAAATAGGTCAACACCCCGACATCTAATAGTAAAACTTACGAGTCTCAGAGACAAAGAGAAAATCCTGAAAGCAGCTCGGGAGAAGAGATCTGTAACCTACAATGGTAGAAACATTAGATTGGCAACAGACTTATCCACAGAGACCTGGCAGGCCAGAAAGGACTGGCAGGACATATTCAGAGCACTAAATGAGAAAAATATGCAGCCAAGAATACTATATCCAGCTAGGCTGTCATTGAAAATTGAAGGAGAGATAAAAAGCTTCCAGGACAAACAAAAACTAAAGGAATTTGCAAACACGAAACCAGCCCTACAACAAATATTGAAAGGGGTCCTCTAAGCAAAGAGAGAGCCTAAAAGCAACATAGACCAGAAAGGAACACAAACAATATACAGTAACAGTCACTTTACAGGCAATACAATGGCACTGAACTCCTATCTTTCAATAGTTACCCTGAATGTAAATGGGCTAAATGCCCCAATCAAAAGACACAGGCTATCAGATTGGATTAAAAAACAAGACCCATCGATATGCTGTCTGCAAGAGACTCATTTTAGACCCAAAGACACCCCCAGATTGAAAGTGAGGGGGTGGAAAACCATTTACCATGCTAATGGACACCAAAAGAAAGCTGGGGTGGCAATCCTTATATCAGACAAATTAGATTTTAAACCAAAGACTGTAATAAGAGATGAGGAAGGACACTATATCCTACTTAAAGGGTCTATCCAACAAGAAGATCTAACAATTGTAAATATCTATGCCCCTAACATGGGAGCAGCCAATTATATAAGGCAATTAATAACAAAAGCAAAGAAACACATCGACAACAATACAATAATAGTGGGGGACTTTAACACCCCCCTCACTGAAATGGACAGATCGTCTAAGCAAAAGATCAACAAGGAAATAAAGACTTTAAATGACACACTGGACCAAATGGACTTCACAGACATATTCAGAACATTCCATCCCAAAGCAACGGAATACACATTCTTCTCTAGTGCCCATGGAACATTCTCCAGAATAGATCACATCCTAGGTCATAAATCAGGTCTCAACTGGTACCAGAAGATTGGGATCATCCCCTGCCTATTTTCAGACCACAATGCTTTGAAACTAGAACTCAATCACAAGAGGAAAGTCAGAAAGAATTCAAATACATGGAGGCTAAAGAGCATCCTACTGAAGAATGAATGGGTCAACCAGGAAATTAAAGAAGAATTAAAAAAATTCATGGAAACCAATGAAAATGAAAATACAACTATTCAAAATCTTTGGGATACAGCAAAGGCAGTCCTAAGAGGAAAGTATATAGCAATACAAGCCTTTCTCAAGAAACAAGAAAGGTCTCAAGTACACAACCTAACCCTACACCTAAAGGAGCTGGAGAAAGAACAGCAAATAAAGCCTAAACCCAGCAGGAGAAGAGAAATAATAAAGATCAGAGCAGAAATCAATGAAATAGAAACCAAAAGAACAGTAGAACAGATCAACGAAACTAGGAGCTGGTTCTTTGAAAGAATTAACAAGATTGATAAGCCCCTGGCCAGACTTATCAAAAAGAAAAGAGAAATGACCCAAATCAACAAAATCATGAATGAAAGAGGAGAAATCACAAGCAACACCAAAGAAATACAAACAATTATAAGAACATATTATGAGCAACTCTATGCCAACAAATTAGATAACCTGGAAGTAATGGATGCATTCCTAGAGATGTATCAACTACCAAAACTGAACCAGGAAGAAATAGAACACCTGAACAGACCTATAACCACTAAGGAAATAGAAGCAGTCATCAAAAATCTCCCAAAACACAAAAGCCCAGGGCCAGATGGCTTCCCAGGGGAATTCTACCAAACATTTCAAGAAGAATTAATACCTATCCTTCTGAAATTGTTCCAAAAAATAGAAATGGAAGGAAAACTTCCAAACTCATTTTATGAGGCCAGCATTACCTTGATCCCAAAACCAGACAAAGACCCCATCAAAAAGGAGAATTACAGACCAATATCCCTGATGAACATGGATGCAAAAATTCTCACCAAAATACTAGCCAATAGGATCCAACAGTACATTAAAAGGATTATTCACCACGACCAAGTCGGATTTATCCCTGGGCTGCAAGGTTGGTTCAACATCCGCAAATCAATCAACGTGATACAATACATTAACAAAAGAAAAAACAAGAATCACATGATCCTCTCAATAGATGCAGAAAAAGCATTTGACAAAGTACAGCATCCTTTCTTGATCAAAACTCTTCAGAGTATAGGGATAGAGGGTACATACCTCAATATCATAAAAGCCATCTATGAAAAACCTACAGCGAATATCATTCTCAATGGGGAAAAACTGAGAGCTTTCCCCCTAAGGTCAGGAACGCGGCAGGGATGTCCACTATCACCACTGCTATTCAACATAGTATTGGAAGTCCTAGCCACAGCAATCAGACAACAAAAAGAAATCAAAGGCATCCAAATTGGCAAAGAAGAAGTCAAACTCTCACTCTTTGCAGATGATATGATACTTTATGTGGAAAATCCCAAAGACTCCACCCCAAAACTGCTAGAACTCATACAGGAATTCAGTCAAGTGGCAGGATATAAAATCAATGCACAGAAGTCAGTGGCATTCCTATACACCAACAACAAGTCAGAAGAAAGAGAAATTAAGGAGTCGATCCCATTTACAATTGCACCCAAAACCATAAGATACCTAGGAATAAATCTAACCAAAGAGGCAAAGGATCTGTACTCAGAAAACTATAAAATACTCATGAAAGAAATTGAGGAAGATACAAAGAAATGGAAAAACGTTCCATGCTCATGGATTGGAAGAACAAATATTGTGAAGATGTCAATCCTACCTAGAGCAATCTACACATTCAATGCAATCCCCATCAAAATACCATCCACTTTCTTCAAAGAAATGGAACAAATAATCCTAAAATTTGTATGGAACCAGAAAAGACCCCGCATAGCCAGAGGAATGTTGAAAAAGAAAAGCAAAGCTGGCGGCATCACAATTCCAGACTTCCAGCTCTACTACAAAGCTGTCATCATCAAGACAGTATGGTACTGGCACAAAAACAGACACATAGATCAATGGAACAGAATAGAGAGCCCAGAAATGGACCCTCAACTCTATGGTCAACTAATCTTTGACAAAGCAGGAAAGAATGTCCAATGGAAAAAAGACAGTCTCTTCAACAAATGGTGTTGGGAAAATTGGACAGCCACATGCAGAAGAATGAAACTGGACCATTTCCTTACACCATACACAAAAATAGACTCCAAATGGTTGAAAGACCTCAATGTGAGACAGGAGTCCATCAAAATCCTAAAGGAGAACACAGGCAGCAACCTCTTCGACCTCAGCCGCAGCAACTTCTTCCTAGAAACATCGCCAAAGGCAAGGGAAGCAAGGGCAAAAATGAACTATTGGGACTTCATCAAGATAAAAAGCTTTTGCAAAGCAAAGGAAACAGTCAACAAAACCAAAAGACAACTGACAGAATGGGAGAAGATATTTGCAAATGACATATCAGATAAAGGGCTAGTATCCAAAATCTATAAAGAACTCATCAAACTCAACACCAAAAGAACAAAGAATCCAATCAAGAAATGGGCAGAAGACATGAACAGACATTTTTCCAAAGAAGACATCCAAATGGCCAACAGACACATGAAAAAGTGTTCAATATCACTCGGCATCAGGGAAATCCAAATCAAAACCTCAATGAGATACCACCTCACACCAGTCAGAATGGCTAAAATTAACAAGTCAGGAAATGACAGATGTTGGCGGGGATGCGGAGAAAGGGGAACCCTCCTACACTGTTGGTGGGAATGCAAGCTGGTGCAGCCACTGTGGAAAACAGTATGGAGGTTCCTCAAAAAGTTGAAAATAGAGCTACCATATGATCCAGCAATTGCACTACTGGGTATTTACCCCAAAGATACAAAAGTAGGGACCCGAAAGGCTACGTGCACCCCGATGTTTATAGCAGCAATGTCCACAATAGCCAAACTGTGGAAAGAGCCACGATGTCCATCAACAGATGAATGGATAAAGAAGATGTGGTATATATATACAATGGAATATTATGCAGCCATCAAAAGGAATAAGATCTTGCCATTTGCAACGACGTGGATGGAACTGGAGGGTATTATGCTGAGCGAAATAAGTCAAACATGGAAAGACATGTATCATATGACCTCACTGATATGAGGAATTCTTAATCTCAGGAAACAAACTGAGGGTTGCTGGAGTTGGGGGTGGGGTGGGAGGGATGGGGTGACTGGGTGATGGACACTGGGGAGGGTATGTGTTCTGGTAAGCGCTGTGAATTGTGCAGGACTGTTGAATCTCAGATCTGTACCTCTGAAACAAATAATGCAATATATGTTAAGAAAGAAAAAAAGAAGAAGAAGAATGTAGCAGGAGGGGAAGAATGAAGGGGGGGAAATCGGAGGGGGAGAAGAACCATGAGAGACGATGGACTCTGAAAAACAAACTGAGGGTTCTAGAGGGGAGGGGGTTGGGAGGATGGGTTAGCCTGGTGATGGGTATTGAGGAGGGCACGTTCTGCATGGAGCACTGGGTGTTATGCACAAACAATGAATCATGGAACACTATATCTAAAACTAATGATGTAATGTATGGGGATTAACATAACAATAAAAAAATTAAAAAAAAAAAAAAAAAAGAAAATCTACTTTCTGTAAAACCTAGAACAATCAGCTTAAGAAATCAGTGATTCATTCCAATAGTCATAAATTTTAAAAATATATATTAATAATATATATTTTTCTTATGTACTTATAATTCATATTATTTCAGAAAGTGCATAAGGCATATAAGAAGTAATTACATGTCCCTATCCTGATATATGTCCACTTCAACTCAGTACATTTAAACTATAAGGTGTGCGAACCAACCAGCCATGAGAGATATATGGATTTTAATAAAGAAATTGCTACTTCTAGGAAAAAAAAAGTGCTCATTTGGTTTAGGAAGTATCCCCATTTCTATTAGACAAAAACAAAAAATTACCAGGGACCAGTTATCTGCTTCTATGGACCTTGCTCATTTCCTTCCACACTGAAGGCTCCACTGAAGGCAGGATTTATGTATTCTGCACTTCTGTATGTCCCATAACATCCAGCACTGTTTGCCCATAGTGGGGATTCAATATTTCTGTAGCTCCTCGGCATGAGACACAGAAATGAATAATGAAACCTGGAAGATCACAGTTTGGGAGTTAAGCTGACCTGGATGGACACTTGACCTCCTGCACAATTCTTGGCTAAGTGAACTCACCTATAAAATGGGACTTCCACTAAGTACCTCCCATAGGTAAAGCTCTTAAAAGCATAACCTATCATATTATCATATTAACATTACCAATGCTAATTTATCATGAGTGAATGAAAAAGACACTTGGTCTTGGTTTCTCTTTCCACCTCTATCAATGGAACCCACCATAGACACCCATCAGATCCTGGAGCCTTCTCTGCTGCTGACTGTCAAATTCCAGGCTCACAGAAAAATCCTTCTCCATGTTCTGAGAATGGGAAGCACACGTGGTTTCACCTGGCCCTGTGGAGACTCCCCTGGAGGTCTTCCCTCCTCATTACTCTAATCTCAAACTTGTATTCTTAGGCTGACCCACCCATTAACAATAACCTTCCTGGTCCTGCCTAATCCATCCTGTGCTCCAGCCTCTAACCCATGTAGATGCAAGTGACCCCACCTCGTCCAGTTCGGTAGCTAACCTCCCAGGCTGCTGCTGACATCTGAACAGAAATCTGTCCTTCAATCAGGCTTTAGCCCACGAGTATGGGAGGAGGAAGAAGAATGGAGTGTGAGCCGGACTAGCACAGCCATACTGCAAAGAAGTCTACACTGAGTAAGGCGGGACCCTCCTGGAAAGAAATTTACCATGAATGAGAAGTCTGGTTGGGCACAGCTAAGTGAGTGAGGATCCTGGACAAAGACCCTTTTCTGTAAACCACCGAATAATGCCTCTACACGGAACACGCGATCTTTCACGGTGGATGCCCTGGATAGCTGCTTGGAGCTGCACTGGTCTCTGCTTCTGATTTGAATCCTAGCTGCTCTAGAGCACGAATTGTGTGTCAGGTATTGGGCTAAACCTGACACATTATCTCATTTAATCTACACAACAACCCCACGAGGAAGAAAGGCTGACAAGTGCTAAGAAACGTGTAAACAGCACACAGTTCCCAAGCAGCGGCGGGTAGATTTGAACTCAGGCAGGAGAACATAGAATGCCGGCACCCAGATGCATAACCCCTATGGGTGCTGCCTCCTGGCCTCCCCTGGGTCCCGTTATCGAGAGAGCTTTAGCATGCATTAGGTTGTCGCTTCCCTGCCCTGCCAACGTTTCAAGGGGGATAACTCATTCTGACAGAGCTCTGGGATGCCACATGCCCTAAACAGTTCTGTAAGAATGAACGAGAAAACCCTCACTGCTGAGGAATGTATTAATAATTGGGACTGACACAGAAACTACCTATACAGCCAGCCTGAGACTTTGCACATTAGGGCTGTTTGAGTGTCAAACGCAGCGTTATAACTTCAATTGCTGAAACTCACTGCATTCATGGAAAATAAACAAGAGCAAAGAGCAATGTGCGCTCCTCTGTGGGCCACCTCCCCTCTGCTCCGGTCATTCCTGTGGCCCTCTCTTGCCTCCAGCTGAGCTTTTGAAACGAGGAATCTTTTTTTAGCTGGAATATTCACTGCCGCCTTTCATAACATCAGCTGGAAGGAGTGACACGCGGTATTCAAAACTTGGCTTTGTGTCTTCATGAGGAAATTTTAACTGACTGACAGGCTGGCTAATAATGGTAAAAAATAAAATGCAGTCTCTCCACTTCTCCAGCAGAGAAGAAAACCAAGACTTAGATACCTCTTCTGAACTGTATTGCTTTCTACCCATTTTGTGGTTGGACATGCTGAGACGTTGGTCCTTGTGCATTATGAAAATAAATCAGGAACTCCTCTGAGAAAAGAAATCAATTTTTTAGTGTGTTTGCTTTCTTGGGTCTCACTTCTGAGAGATGTGACCATTCTAGGACAGTAACAAACTTCAGTGAGCAGTGAATAACCATGCTGAAATTTTAAAGTGTATACGTGGGGTGAAGGGTAATGTAGAAAGAAAAGAGAAGTTAGGATTCTCCTTTTATAATTTGGCCACCTTGCCTTCTGAGACCTGCCTGGTGGCTGTGAGGCCCTTATTCTGACAATTTCCAAACTATTTCTTGGATTCTTATAATGAGCAAAGCAGCTGTTTGGGGTCACACTCTCTAAAAAAGCAAACGTAGTTCTTATACAGACATCTAAATAGGAGCCACAGTATGAAATGCAGCAATCAAATGAAAACTCAGCAGTCACAACTATTCTGGCCTCATCTTTCAGGACAGATTGAATACATACCTAATAGTCTGACAACAAACCCAATAAACCAAACTCTTCACTGTTGAGGTTGTAGAACAATGGGTTGTTTTCTTAGCTGGATAGGTGTCTCTTTCTCATCAGTCTCCGATATGCAAATTCATTTAGATTTCCTGAGCACACATCCAAGAGAACAGTCCCAGAAGTATACTGCGTCATGACAGACAGAAAGCAGAATGGGATCTCAATGTTTTTACAGATCAGAAGAGCATGGGGATACTGGGATGCCCATTAAGCATGTTGATTCTAGGAATACTACTGATATAATAGAATCAAAGTGGGTTTGGGAATTCCACTTAACACTAGCATCCAAGATGATTATGAGGCAGGTCCAGAGACCACAATCTGAAAAATACTACCAACAAGTCATTTACAGAGCAGATAACTGAAAAGCATAAGGAATAGTTCTCAACCGGAAGAAAGATGAAGCAATCATACCTGAAAATATGTAACTGAAAATGGTGTGGCTTCCAAGAGACACATCAACATTAGGGTCACATCCACAGTGGGCCCATAAAACAGAACACACATGTGGCGAAATCTTAGAAAATTGCTTAGCAAGATACCATGCTGGTACCAAGACACCGTCCTTCAAGACTTGTGATGGCGGTGTCTTCTCTAGGGTTCTCATGCACTGCTCTTTCTTTGAGCAACAACAGATAGAGCTGTTGGCCTCTGTTGCATGAATGATATGCAATTTGACAACAGCACCACACTCGGTGTGGTGAGATGCCTGAGCCAGGAGAGATGAAAAGGAACTGAAGCCCACTGAGGGGCGCCATATTGAGTCATCTCTCTCTTGCTCACTTCACAGCATGCTCTCCACTAACACCAACAATTTCCCTCCTGCACTTTTGCTATTATGGTTGTTGGGAGCAGGGAGTTGCGGGCTATGCAGAATTGTTGAGTTTTATTGGCCTGGCATACATAATTGAGTTCTCTCGGGTTAAATACATGAATGATGTGACTCCACTGTAGGCACTTTGATTGCAAAATGGAGCTTAATTGGACCAGATATACCACATTAACAAAAACTAACCAAACTCAGAATTTTAAAAATTCCTAAAATAGGGGCATCTGGGTGGCTCAGTCGGTTAAGTGTCTACCTTTGGCTCAGGTCCTGATCCCAGGTTCTGGGATCAAGCCCCATGTCGGGCTCATTGCTCAGTGGGGAGTCTGCTTCTCCCTCTCCCTCTGCCCCTCCCCCTGCTTGTGCTGTCTCTCAAATAAATAATAAAATCTTTAAAAAAAAAAAAAGGAAAAAAGAAAAAGAGAAAAATTCCTAAAATAGCTAATGAAATCTATTGTGTTTCTATTTTTTGATCAAATGGATTTCGCTTTGGTCAGAAAAACCTCTTGGTACAAATGCACTCACTCTTTCAGAAACAATAAGAAACCTTTCGGTGGAAGGTCATGTTTTAATCTTATGAACACAGAAAAATAATTAAATTATCCATCTGGCTTTCTGAAAGGGATGGAATAGTTCCAACACCACTTCTAAAAATCCCCTTCCTTCCCCTTCCAGGGTGTACACAGAGCTGGGATCCACAGCTGAGGAGCCCGTTTTTGCTCTGAGTTTGACAAAGACAATCCCATCAAGTGTGAAAAATCCACCACAGTAATTGTTCTGGAACGGCGAAGTCTCCTATTTTCCAGGCCCTACAAAATGCCCAGTCTATCATATTTGTTTCCGACTGCACATTACATCCTTTAACATATCTAACAGTTACTTTCAGGGGAAAATACATTTATAAATGAGCATGGTTGCAGCACCCGACAGTCCCTTTTACCCCGCAAACTTTTAACTATGCTCATCAATTACTCTTAACGGTGCAAAGAGTTGGCAGTGTTTACCCACCATCCTTTCTGAGTTATTCAGCTCGATCTTGTGGCTCATTAAAAGCATCTCTATTTATTTGCTGTGTGTTACAGTCCTTAACTTTGGCACAACACGCCAAAAGAAAGCCCATTTTACTTTTCCCTGTGGTGTTAATTGGTAGAGCATGCTGCCTGCCTCTTCATTAATTATGTCAATGCCTATGAAACTTCCATTTTCATGGGGGTGAATTAACAAGGCTTCTCTGAACAGGGCTGACAAAAAGCCAGCCCGACTGCCTGTGACGATGGGGATAATGAAGGCTGCTGGTGGTCAATGCCATGTTCGGTTGCAAAAGCTCGCTTTGTCTGGCCCCAGAGCCCTCTCACCCTCTCCTTCTCTTGTGACCACCAGGAGGAAATAGGCCCTTTTGTGAAGCCAGGGATAGCAGCTCTGCTAGGGACAGCCCAGACACATGCCCAGACCCCAGAGATGGGATTGTGCCTCACACACTCCCTGCATGGGGCTGAAGGAGGCAGGAAGGTGGGCCAGTTCAAGCCCACCCAATGCAGCCGTGCCTTCTGATGCTTCCAGACACGTTCCTGATTACCTCACTGCAGGGGAAGTGAGAAAATAAAAGGCAATCCCTGCTGAAACCCCCCCCCCCCTTTTTTTTAATCACTCTGAGAGAGAGATGACTTGTGAAAGGCTCACAGCTAGGTAGGAGCAAAAGAAACACACACACGCACTGCGTAACCCTAAAAACCTTGAGCCAAATCATATCCTCTGGTTAACAAAACCGTTCTTTTATTTTTGCCTACTTCTCTGCTCAATTACTGCGAAGGTTGGTAAAAGAGTGACACCTAGTTACTGTTTTACTATTTTCTCTCTCAAACATGCATCCTCCTCCTGAAGCTCCCTGAGTGGGATCAGATACAGAATTCAGTCTCTCGGGCTCTCTCTCTCTCTCTCTCTCTCCCTGGCTTCCTCGCTCTCTGACTATGTCATTTTCATCCCTCTTTCCATCTCCCTCCATGTGTCTTGCATGACACACATATTGAAGGGGAGTGAGAGAAAGAAACGTACATGGATGAAGGCCTCGGTTGACTGTACGTTTTAATTGCTACCCCCAAACACATCTTTAGAAGGTAAAGGATAGTGATTTGCAGAGGATTTAGCTATAATCATGAAGAAAAAGAACATGTAAGGCTTAAGCTCATTTCCCAACTCCCTGGGTAAAAAAAAAAAAAAAAAAAATCATAGGGTTAGAAAAATCAGCAAGATGGAATGATATAGCCTGGCCTCCTAAGAGGGGAGCTGTGGTCAGGTGCATGTGCACCCCAGGACCCCCTCAGCAATGTACACGTGCAGACCAGTGCCAACATATACACAAAACACATATACGCATATATGTACGCAAACACTCGTACATACATAAAGACACACAAACACACATACATACACAGTCAGTGGAGATAGTGATACAGACTAGAGACTGTAGAAGAGCTATCCAAGATTCCCAGACCTTGACTATTAGGGAGTTCTTTCTGATGTTTCATTGCAGTCTTTCCCACTGTATATCAGCCTTTTTCTCAGAAGAAAGTGATCAGCTACTATCCACCAAACACTGCTTCCCACAGCTAAGGAACATGTCTACATTTTCTCTTTGAAGCTAAGTCCTTGATTATACTCCTAGAATGAGCTGCCTCACCCTTCGTATGCCAAGGGGGGCAGATGCGGGATTGGGAGTCAAGTGGAGAACAGGTTCCAAACACCAGAAAATGCAGGTTGCAAATACTCATCGTTTGGTTTTGGCCAGAAATCCGGCTGTACTTTCATTCACCGAGGACACATTCCTGAATCCTCTCAGACTTAGTTTCCTCAAATATAAGAAAACAATGACTCCATCACAGGTTTACTGAAAAGAATGAATAAATGACTAGGGCACAGTAAAAATTAAATAAGTATTCGTGAAAAACTAATAGTCGTCAGCAACCGCTCCCCTAAGGATTCTGGCCCGACAAAAAATGGAATCGTTAGAAGAACAGTGCAGGTTTATGGAATGCTAATTATGTACCAGATGCTAGACTCAACTCTTTACTCACATCGTTACAATTGATGATCACAGGACCCATGAGGTAGATGCTGTTGTGCTTCCCATTTTATAGAGAAGAAAACTGAGGCTTAGATGAGTTGCATGGCTGGCTGCGTTTCTGTTGGTAGTACATGGCAGAACCTGGATTTAGTGATGCTCCTAAATGACATGCAGGGAATGGCATGATTCACACTGCCAAAGAGTGGAAATAACCCAAATGTGCACCAAGTGGTACCTAGATAAATAAAATATGCTATATCCATACAACAGAATGTTCTCCGGCAATACCTGCCCCAGCACGGATGAGCCTGGCAAACGTGATGCTAACTGAAAGCAACCAGACACGAAAAGCCACCTATTGTATGATTCCATTTACATGAAACACCCAGAACATGGGGACCTATAGACGCAGAAAGTAGATTAGTGGTTGTCGACGGTTGAGGGGAGGGGTAAATGAAGGCTGATATGTTCGAGGATCTTTGGGGATGGTGAAAATATTCTCCCCACCCCCCGCCCCCAGCTTTAATGAGGTGTAATTGACAAAAATTGTATGCAGTATATTTAAGGTATACAAGGTGATGATTATGTATGTATACATCGTGAAATCAAAATGTTCTGAAATTAGTTGTGGGGATGGCTGTGCATCTCTGCAATATATACTAAAAGAAACAAAACAAAACACTGAACTGGTGAATTTTACGGTAAGTGAATTATATCTCAATAAAGCCATTTCACGAACAAACAAAAGTCCTCTTTCACCATAAGTAACAAGATACCCAGACCACTTTACGTATAATCTCATGTGTGCAGGCAGGAAATGGAAGGAACATTTACCCACTTAATTTTGCAGAAGTAGGAACCAACGAGCAAAGGAAATACTGGAGAACAGAAGGAAAAGACCATGCTGCATGGAGTTGGTTGCATGAAGAATTCTGGACTTTACTTTCAGGGCTCAGAGAAAGGTGTTTTTGTGTGCGTGTGTGTGTTCACATGTGCATATGTTTGTGTGTACAGCTGACCCTTGAACAACATGGGTTTGAAGTGTGCAGGTCCACTTCTATGTGGATTTTTTTCAATAAATGCGGTACAGTACTGTGAGTGTATTTTCTCCTTACGATATTCTTAATAACATTTTTTTCTCTAGCTTATTTTATTGTTAAGAATACAGTATATAATACATACAACATACAACATATGTGTTAATTGACTGTTTATGTTATCGAGAAATCTTCCAGTCAACAGACTATGGTAGTTAAGTTCTTGGGGACTCAAAAGTTACATGTAGATTTTTGACTACATGTAGGGTTGGCATCCCCAACTCTGGGTTATTCAAGAGCCACCTGTATGTGTATGTGTGTGTGTGCATGTGTGCATTTTCAACACTCGGAGAAGAGTCTGAAGTATGGTATGAAAGAGTATGACTCCAGTTGCATGGGAGGGGAGGGAGCTGGGGCCTGAGCAAGCAGGAGCCACAGTGGTTTCCTGTCTGAGAGAGACATGAGGTCTGGAACGGAGATATACATGGTAGACAGGGAGAGAACAGTGGCCCTGAGAGGCTTGTTAGGACACGGTGACTGGCTGGAGAGAGAGGAGAGCAGGTAGCACAAGAGGAAGGGATGAAGGAGGGTGCTGAGGTGTTCAGCTTGAACAACTAGGTCATGCCATTTGCTAGCACAGGGATCTGTGTAGGGAAACATATTTGCTGGGTAAGATCATTGTGTCATTGTGAAGGACATCCTCCTCCCACATGCATGAAATTAAACTTCCGAAGTCCTTTGGGGAAGAGAGATTGAAGAAAACAGGATGAAAGACATGCTCGGGATTAAATGAAGGGTCTACATCTGCTTCACTAGAAAACTTCCTTGTTTGAGATACATGGTCAGAGAGTAGGAAAATAAGGCGGCAGGGAAAAGAAGCAAAAAAATAGTAATAATAAAAGATTCCCCATAAAGAAGTGTAGAAGTTTCCAGAAAGGATCAGCTTCCAGGCAAGAGGGAAATGTCAAGTTCTTTCTCTGTTGCTCCTCAGGACAGTGGAGATTAATCCTGAGCTATACAGTGCAAACTTGGAATATTTTACTTCCTTAACAATGCACCACTTTAGAGTTCCTGCATGCCCTCTGGCTGACAAAGCCCTCTAGCTGTCTTTGAGTCCATTCCCCTATTTCTGGGCAAGACTTTTTCAATGCTTATCCATCAGGGAAGTCTATTAGGAAGAACTGGCTTTGGCATTAAACAGACTTGAGTTGGTTTATGGCTCAATCCTTTATTCATGGTGACATTCTGGGCATGTTCCCTGGCCCTTTGGAACCTCAGCTTCCTCATATATAAAATAGGACAATGCCAGAGCTGTTAGAATGATTAAATGAGATAACCTGTCCCAAGAGCCCATTCTAGAGCCTGGCACACAGTAGGCTCTCAACTGAAGGTAGTGATGGTTACCATCATTCTCCAAGGCAATGATTTCCCATCTTTTTTTGGCTTGTTTGTCAGCATTAGGGGATACCTTTGAGAATCAGGAAAAGCTATGCCTCCATCCTCAATAAATGTTCATGCACGTAAACTTTGAACAGACCTATTGAAGTCTGGCCCATGGACCACATTTTAAGAATCTTTGATCTCAGGAAGTCATTCTCAACTCTGGCTGCCCATTAAAATTAGCGGGGGAACTTAAACAAATACTGATCATTAAGGTCTTCTTCCCTAAAATTATCTTTGACTGGTCTGCAGTTGGACACAGGCAACACTATTTCTTGAGGTATCCCAAGAGACCCTGATGTGAAAGCAGAATGGAGAACCACTGATGAAGGGGGAAAATACAGGCGCCTCCTCCCCTCTGCTCACAATATTCCAAGTGCCGTGCACTTCCCCTGATTCTGGCAATGTTTCAAGGTGGTTAGGAGCTCAGCCTCCAGGCTCCAGATGACCCACAAACCAACCACTCTCGACCCCCATTAGCAGCATAATCTTGGCAAGCTATTCAACAATTTGGCTCTCATTTATTTCTTCTCATCTGTAAAAGCAGGAATGGGACAATCATACTGTCTTCCAGGATTTGGGGGAAGAGCAAATGACGTGTTCTATGGCACGGTTCTCAAAATATGCCTGGCAAAGCAGTAGCTCAGTAACAGATCATATGTAACTGTTACTGCTTCGGTGAATAATAAGGCCACCATCATCTTCACCATCTTAGCATAGTATCCCTTTATCATCAATAAAGTCCTCAAATATTGATGCTGTTCTCTTCTGCTTTCTTAAAAAACGCAGCTGGTGAGAATGCCTTATGACAGAGTCCTCAGCCTCCCAGGGGTATGAGGCTCCTCTGCTTGGAAAAAGGTCAGTGCCCAGGCCCTAGGGATCCTAACAATGTTGAGAAACCCTGTTCTGGAGTATACCGCGATTTTGAATTCCCTACACCCTAAAGTAGCTTCCGCATAGATTCAAGTATAGCCATACATTTAAAATAGTGTGTTTGTGGGGAAGTGGCTAATAAAACAGGTGTTCCTCAGTCATCAAATACTGAGCTGTTGATGGTACAGCCAACAGATTATTCTCCCTGAGAGTAAAGGATTGTGCCAACACTGAACAAGCAGAAACAAAGGAATCATGTACAAAGGTGGCTGATGTGATGACAAAATCTAGCAGCTTGTGCTTCTCTCTTCCTCTTGACCCTAAATGACAGATGTCACTCAAGGTGTCGGCTCCAAGCAGCCCTTCTGGACCCACCACCCACACAGGTTAATCACATCACCTTTCTTCTGGTACATTCACTTTTCACTGCTGATCCTCAGCTAATCATCATTCCCTTGACTTGTCTGGAACCTCCCTGGCCCTGCTTTTCCAGAAACAGTGACTCAGCCAGGCAAGCCAGGTTATTCGGGGTGGCTTGATGGGGGTGAGAGGGGGTAGGCAAAAGGGAGGAGGGGTAAGAGGGAAAGGCAATTTACGGCTCCTGTGGGTAGCTGGCTTCCCCCACTGGCACATTTCTAATTTTATTTCGCTTGCATTTATATTAGGAAATGCTGCAACCACAGCGTGCTAAGGGCGGGGGATGGACTGGAGGAAGATGTGAAGCCTTACGGCCGCTTAGAGACAAGGGCCCAGGGAACACCCTCTGAGGCTTCGTTGTTCAGGCTCCTTCCTGCCCACCTGGCCTGGGAGCTGAAGAGGAAATGTCCCCCAGGCCCCAGTGTAGGAATTACGGTAACTTAGGTTCTTGCTCATTTCCCCCTGGAAACGAAAGGAGTTAGCTTTGCTTACCAGGTGTGGCTCTAGATTCCAACAACAAGCTCTTTCTCCCTCATTTCAGATTCATGGGATGCTTTTTACATGGAAGATGCTCCCTGGGGTTTTTACCATTTCCTGTATTTATTAATGATGGAGCCCTAGAGCCCAGGACTTCTGTCTCTCTGACAGTTACCAGCCCGGGGGTTAAAAACTTGGATTTGGAGATCACACAGACCTACTTTTTAATCCAGTGCGACTTGGGACATATCATTTAACCTCCCTGAACCTCCTTATAGATAATAGGAGGATAATAATTGGGATAAAAATGTAAATACTGCATGTAAGAATCTTAGTGGCATGGCTGACGCCTATGGAGAGTACAATACAGAGGAGCAGTTACCACTGCTGTCATTATAATGGTCAATTTTATGTGTCAACCGGGTTAGGCACCTAGTGATTTGATCAAACACTAATTTTGGTGTTGCTGTTGAAGGTATTTTGTTGATGGGATTAATGTCAGCTATCAGGTGTCTTTAAGTAAAGGAGATTATCCTGGAAATTTTGGTGGGCCTGATCGAATCTGTGAAAAGCCTTAAGAGTGGACCTGAAGCTTCCTTGAGGAAGAAGAAATTTCACCTGTGCACTGCCGTCCCTGCTCCTGCCTGAGAGCTCAGACTGCTCCTGCTGACAGCCTGCCCTATGGGTTTCAGACCTCCAGGCCTGTCTGGCCAGCCCCCCACCATCCTGTCAGCAAGTCCTTGCGATAAGTCATACACACACACACACACACACACAGGCAGAACAGCTGTGTTTTCATGTTGTGGGGTCAGCTTTTCCGCATGTTCCACGGAAACACATTTGGGGGGGTGGTATATGACTTTGCCAGAGCTGCCGTAACAAAGTAGCACAGACTGGGGGGTGTAAACAACAGAAATGTGTGTTGTCATGACTCTGGAGCCTGGAAATCTGAGATCAAGGTGTCGAAAGGGTTGGTTTCTGTTGAAGACTCCCCTTCGCTTGCAGGCAGCCATCCTTCTCCCCATGGCCTCCCACGGTCTTCCCTCTGTGCCTGTCCGTGTCCTCATGTCCTCTTCTCATGAGGGCCCCAGTCCTACACCGATCACCTCATTTAGCCTTAATTACTTCTTTAAAGCCCCTTTCTCCAAATATGGTTTCATTCTGAGCTGCTGAGATTTTGGACTTCAACATACGAATTGTGGGGGGGACACAATTCAACCCATAACAGATGGCGAGAGAATTGGTGGCAATTTCATACCTCAGCTCCAGTAAGATCCCTGCCTCCAAAAGCCAAATTCCAGAGAGAAGTAACAATCCTCGGTTTTCCTGTAGCCATACCAGTCTCTCTTGGTTATTCGCTGCAGGATTCCTGATGCCTGAAGTTCCAGCTTGCTAGAAAGGATGGCATGCACTAAGTTCCCTGGGTGATGGGCAAAATAGATTCCACTTACAAGAGGCCCCCAGTGGAGGGAACTGATGTGCTTCCCTAAGACAGACAGACAGACGGGGAGGGGAGGGAACAGAAGACTCCTTGGAGTTGACCTTCCCCGTAGCAGCACATCTTCTCTTTGGCTCTGTCCCTTGAATAAAGATGTTCTCTGGTGACAGATGGTGCCCGGCAACAGATGGTGGCCAGCTGCCTCAGTGGAGGCTCTAGCACAATGCCATCCGAACTGGGTCCCACGGACAAATTAGCCCTGGATGGGCCGGAAGCAAGTGCCATACAGAGAACCCCAGGTCGCTACTCAGCTGTTGGGTTCTATTAAAAGAGGTAAGAACTTTCTTCACTACCGTCCATCTTGAGGTTACAGAAGCAATTCCTAGTGCTGAGCACAGTTTTGCTGGAAGACTCTGTAGTGAGGTTGTTGTACCTTCTACTGGCACAGATTACCCAGCTGCTCCAAACTTGAATGGCCCTATTTCCATTTCATTACTTTTGGTAGCAAGATCAGTAATTAATTCAACCATTTCATCATTCAGGCAATATTCGCTGGATCATCTATCGTGTACCAAGTACTGTCAGGGGCTAATCTAGCATATGTTGGATGTCTAATTCTCTTTTAATAAAGTTTCTGTTAGGGCTTTTATATATATAGATATAGATATAGATATAGATATAGATATAGATATAGATATATAGATATAGATATAGATAGTAGCCTCCACACCCAGCATGGAGCCTAACTCAGGGCTTGAACTCATGACCCTGAGATCAAGACCTGAGCTGAGATCAAGAGTTGGATGCTTCACCAACTGAGCCACCCAGGAGCCCCTGTTAAGGCTTTTTTATGCTGTGGAGTTCCTCTCTCTACCATTCATGTGAATCTAATGGCAAGAGGAGTAAAGATTCTTGGAAGGGACAGTGAGGAAATAATGACAAGCATGTTCCGTCTGCTCAGAAACATGCATGGCTGATCAACCTGAAGCTAGCAGAACAAAGGGCCAGAGCATGACCAGAGGAACCAGCATAAAGCCTGGCTGATGATGCAGAACACTTGGAAGTGGGCAGCTCTGTAAGAGACAAAGGTAATGAAGATGCTGTAAAAGAAAATACAATAAACCTCTGGCTGACCAGTGAAGAAATGCCATTAAGATGGATGGGGTTATTTGAAGGCTCTACAGAAGCATGTACACATTTGTCTGGTTTCCATAAAGCCCTTGAAGTTGCTGTCCTCAGAATGAGATCATGATGAGCTACAAAGGGCTAAATTGGCTGCAAAAGGCCATGGAACCCTGAGCACCATAAGCGAGCCGAACACAGAGAGGGAACCGACCATGGCAACAGAAAGAAAGAAACCAATGTTCCAAGTCAAGATGATTGCTCCTGCCTCCCCAGTTTTTTTTTTTTTTTCAGATAAGGGTATTGTTTGATTGTTTAGAAATCCCCACTTAAACACAAAAAAGGAACTGCCTGTCTTCTAAAATGTGTCCACGCTAACATGCTCCCTTTCAAACTCTTCCATTGCATATTTCTTCTTGGCCAGGGGCTGGGAATTCAGTTATGGGAAATCTCATAGTAAATGTCGTGGTCATGTGTTTGTCACTTCGTAAATCCTCACTCTGTGCTTGACAGAACTCCAAGATCACCTTTTAAAGCTAATCCAGCTGAGGGATAAGACAGCATTCTTAGCACTTCAACTGGAGTACAATATGACTGGCAATAAAATCTGCCTTAACCCAGATGATTGGCAGAGGGTTATGGTATGGTGGCCAACTTGCTTTGGACTACTTGCAAGTTTCTTTCTTACAAAAAAAAAAAAAAAAAATATATATATATATATATATATATATATACACCAGTAGGCAAATATCCTAATTGCTAAAAATGCATGTAATGCATTTGAAAAGGGTCTTTTACATGTATTGAGCAATGTAAAGTCAGACCCATTACACAGCATACGATCTCAAAACTCCTACTTACTCCCCATCTTTAATTTAGCCAGATCCTTGCAGTGCAAACACCAAATATTAAGATGTTACTCCCTACTAAATCTATTTTACCCACTCAGTTTGCCTAGAAAGATAATCAGTCTGTATCACCTGGCTTACTCTGACAATAAATATTACTCTACAGAAGGGACTATTTTTCCAAATTAGACTGTAAGTAAGCATTTACCTAAACCTGCTAAACATTTTATTGAGGTCCTGATGTTGGTTCAACTAAAACAAAGCATTCTCCTATGATCTGGTGGCCAAGTCACACCTGTGTTCAAAGAACACCATCTGCTCTAGACACATCGTGCTGTCACAGAATCATATGAAAAGCCAGATAATCTCCCTGTATTCCACCACAAAAGCTGAGGAGTAGGCAGTAATGACTGTCTTGCTTTTGGATATGTAAGCAGAACATTACTGGCTCCTCAGTAACTGCTACACACAGTTCCCGTGTGGTGAGGTGCCAATTCACCTCCCCGAGATAATCACTAGGGTCCCTGTACTCACCTCTGCCCTTTTCGAAGACTCAGGGACCTCCTTTTCTTCCTGGTCATTCTGCCTATCACCAAAGACTGCAGGTTGAATGACCAGGTTTATATCAACACTATTAATGACCAGAAAGGCATGAAAATCCAGTTTATAAGATGTGTCATATGTTGTCAACACATCTGGCAGAAATATAAACATGGTGGGCAGAGACATACCATCAAAGGTTTTGTATTTATCTCCATACGTTTGTACTCAGTTGGAATTTTCCAAAATATTCACCTGGACAACATTCATCTCTTAGCATTTTCTCCACCTCTCATCCTCTGTCTTAATATCACTGATGGTGGCAGGGGCGGGGGGGTGGTGCAGAGAGGAAGCAAACAGAAGGGAAATTAAATATTCCACATATAGTTTCTACCTCTACCTCATGGGGGGGTGGCATGATGCCTCCCACCTCTCTCTCTCTCTCACACACACACACACGCATACACACGAGCTTGAAGATAAAGCTGCATTATTCTTCATAAGAGGAGCCTGGAGTCCTGGTCAACTGAGTCCCTGAGAAACCATGAGCACAGGAAAATGGAGAAAAATAGGGAAAATACGAGAGGGGCAGTAGCTTTCCATTGAGCCATCAGAGTGATATGCTTTTAATATGCATGATGTCATGTTAACCCCCTAACGGAAACAGACCGACAGTGAAATCTACATCTGATGGGGCATCAGAAGCCCTACAAGGTACATCTCTGTCTGCCTCTTCCGTCCAGCTCCTGTCTCTTTTTGCCCTCATGTCACCCTGACCCTCACCCGTACTGGCCTCCTTTGTCTTTCTGGAGCATGCTGAGACCCTCCAGCTTTAGGGCTTTGTCCTTCTGTCCTTCCATGTAGGCCTTCCCTCACCCTGACCTTCACATGGACACATCTTCCCATCCCTCCACTTCAGCTGATGACCCTTCATAATTCCTTGAATATGTACCATTATCTCTCACTGTAGCAAAAACAATTTATTCACTGATTTTATTTATTGACTTTTGGGGGATATCTCTGTCAACACAACACTAAACTTCAGGAGGGTAGGGACTCGTACGTCTTATTTACTAGCTCATTAGGCACCATATGCGTGTCTGTGGGACCACATGAATGCTCACCCGTGGTCCACTGAGAGAGAAGAGAAAAGAGAAGAGAGGGATGGAGAGGAGGAGGGAGGAGGAGAGGAAAGGGGAGGGGAGAAGAAAAAGGATAGAGGTCACCATGTAAGGAGGAAACTTCCAGTGAACACTCCCTGAGAAGACTGAGGAACTCTGAAAAACAAGGATGCTAACATTGACTTCTAAATTGCTTCCTCCACAATCTCCAACTCAGTATTAAGAGTTGCTACTCACAACGGCCTGGGTGGTGCTGTGTGCTTGGGGTTGGCCTGAGAAAGGGGTGATTGGCTAGAGGTGGGAATGGAAAAATGGAATGAGTGGTAACTCTGAGGAAGGATGGAGCCCCTCCAGGCATCCGAAGCTACACGGGAGGGGCCCTGGACTTCCCACCACCCATGGATAAAGGATGAAGCTGGTTTAAACATAGAAGGCTGGAGAAGTTCAAGGCACCCGGGCTGCAGATCTAAATGTTAATCAGAGATTGCGACAGTCTTAAAATACAACGTGAGTGATGTTTGAGAATACAGCACAGCTTGTGCAGCCCTATGTAAAGCAGATGCAAATCATATGTAAATGTGCATGTGTCCTCCTTGACTACTTCTGACTTCGGCCCCTTCTGAGGATTAGCACTCTGGACATCCTTAGATTTCTAGTGAAATCAGTGGATGGGGAGTCACTCTCTCACTTTTCAAGGCAGAAGGCTGCCTTTGCTGGGTTTGGAGGGGCTTTTGAGAAGGAGTCACTAATGAGCTGATATTTGCAAAGGGAAATGGGAAACTCAGAGATACCATTTGCCAGTGAGATGCTAGACTGGGTCTCACAGATAAAGGGACCCGCTTCTGAGCTGTGAGAAGGATAGGCAAGGTTGTGCTGGCTGAGAACTCATTGCAATCCCAGGGGCAAGCAACCTATATTGATTTTTTTTTCCTTTTTTAAAAATTGTGATAAAATATACAGGATATAAAATTTCCTATTTAAGCTGGTTTTAAGTGTACAGTTCAGTGGTATTAAGTACATTCAGATTGTACAACTATCCTCTCCAGAACTCCGTTCACATGCAAATGTGAGACTCTGTACTCATTAAACACTAACTCCTCATTCCCCTTCATCCCCTGGCAACCTCCACTCTACTTTGTCTGTGATTCTGACTTCTCTAGATGCCTCATATAAGTGTAACATTGCAGTATTTGCCATTTTGTGACTGGCTTCTTTCACTTAGCATAATGTCTTTAAGGTTAATTCATGTTGCAGAATATATCAGAATTTCCTTCCTTTTTAAGGCTGAATAATATTCCATTGTATGAATATACTACATTTTGCTTGTCCATTCATCTGTCAGTGGACACTGGGTTGCTTCCACATTTTATCTACTGTGAATAATGCTGCTATGAACATGGGCATACGAATACCTCTTCAAGACCCTACTTCAATTCTTTCAAGTACTCACAAGTTGAACTGCTAAATCATATGGTAACTCTATTTTTTTTTTTTTTTTGAGAAACCGCCATACTGTTTTCCATAGTGGTTGCACATTTTATTTTTATTTATTTTATTTTATTTTATTATGTTATGTTAATCACCATATATCATTAGTTTTTGATGTAGTGTTCCATGATTGCGTATAACACCCAGTGGTCCATTCAATACGTGCCCTATTTAATACCCATCACCAGGCTAACCCATCCCCCCACCCTCCCTCCCCTCTAGAACCCTCAGTTTGTTTCTCAGAGTCCACAGTCTCTCATGGTTCATCTCCCCCTCCGATTCCTCCCCCCCCCCAGTTGTTTTTCATTTTTTAAAAGATTTTATTTATTTATTTTAGAGAGAGACAGCGGGGGAGAGAGAGGGAGAGAGAATCTCAAGCAGACTCTATGCTGAGCACAGATCCCGACACAGACTTGATCCCAGGACCTTGAGATCACGACCTGAGCCAAAACCAAGAGTCATACGTTTAACCGACTGCACCACCCAGGCGCACCATAGTTGCACATTTTGCATTCCCACCAACAGGGCACAAGTGTTCCAATTTTTCCACATCCTCACCAGTATTTGCCATTTTCTGTTTTTCTTTTCTTCCCTCCCTCCCTTTTCTTTTCTTTCTCTTTCTTCTTTCTTTCTTTCTTCTCTTTCTTTTCTTTCTTTCTTTTTCTTTTCTTTTCTTTCTTCCTTTCTTTCTTTCTTTCCTCTTTTTCTTTCTTTCTTTCTTTCTTTCTTTCTTTCTTTCTTTCTTTCTTTCTTTCTTTCTTTCTTCAGCAACCATTCTAATGGATGTGAGGTGGTATGTCATTGTGATTTTGATTGCTATTTCCCTAGTAATTAGCGATAAGGAGCACCTTTTCATGTTCATACTGGCCATTTGTATACCTTCCCTGGAGAAGTGTCTATTCAAGTTCTTTGCCCATTTTCGATTCAAGTTTTCTGTTGCTGTTGTTGAGTAATCCAACAGTGTTGGTTTTTTTGGGCGGGGGGGGTTGGGAGGTTTTTTGTTTGTTTTTTTTTTGCACACAGTCAAGTGGCTCTAGTAGGAAGACTGTTAGAAATTCTTCCAGAGGCAATATAGACACTACATCTATGCTAATTCTTCTAATATCAGCTGTTTAGGTTTTAACTGGCTTTGCAAATTCCTCTAAATTCCATTAGTGCTCCCTCCATCATCCATCCCACAATTGACTCTGACCTGGAGGTCTACAGTCACCACCTAAAAGATTGTCCTGACTCCATGCTTGCTCTGACCATTTTCTACATGGCAGCTGGGGTGAGCTTTGTAAAGACATATCAGATCATCATTATCCTGCCTACATCCAGCTAAGAACTTCCTCATCTGGTGACATTCTCTACATCTTCTACCACAGTCCGACCATTCTGACCGTCTTTCATTTCTCAGTTATTGATCACTTCAGTATGTGGCTTCCCATTCTGGAGTAGCCTCACACTTTGGCCAGTCCAACTCTCTTCAATCTCTCTGTTTTGTTGCCTACAGAGGAGCTTTTTCTTTCCTTTGTTTTTTCTTAATATTTTATTTATTTATTTGAGAGGGGGAGAGAGAGAGAGCACAAGAGGAGGGAATGGGAGAAGTAGATTCCCCGCTGAGCAGGGAGCCCGACAAGGGGCTCGATCCCAGGATCCCAGGATCATGACCTGAGCCAAAGGCAGACACTTAACCGACTGAGCTACCCAGGTGCCCTGAGGTTTGGCTTTCTGGAAATGATTCTGTGGTTGTCTTTTCTGCCTCAATCTCACAAAATTGGGTTTGGTTGCTATTTACAGAGTCCTGAAATCACTGTGGCTTAAACAAAACGTAAGTTTATTTTTTCTCTCCCATAAAAGAAGGCTGGGGCTAGGCAGTTCATCAGAAATCTCGTTGCTCCTTCCCTTTTTTTGTTCCACCTTTCTTAATCCTCAAAGTAGCCTCAACATCACATGGTTTCATATAGCAGGAGAGAGAAAGGGGGAGAACACATGGATGATGCTGGCATTGTGAGTCAGCCCCTATTAAAGGGTTTTCCCAGAAACCACACCTAATAATTTTCATTGCCATCTTGTTGGTGATCCCTCTCTGCTAGGAAAGCTGGAGATCACAGTATTATTTTCCTTTAATTTGGACATCTTGGCGATGACTAAGGGGCCCGTTACCAAGGGGTCAATTATTAAGAAAGAAGGGATAAATGGCTATTGGAAAGGTAGCTGGCAGTTTCTGTCACAATTTCTTCTTGAATGTTTTTCCTCTACCAGAAAATATGAGCTCCATGCAAGCAGTGATCTAGTCCATGTGGTGTAATGCAGGATCCCCAGCCCCTGTTTCAGTGTCTGAGGGTGCCTCATACACACTTGATTAAAAATGAAGCACAGTGGTGGCTTTTATTTTCCAACATGACGTTTCAGAACATACATGGATCCTTTCTGCCTTTCAGATTCTATCATAAAACAGGCTAATTAAGTATTGCCAGAGACCCATCCTCTTCCCCATTCCCTTTCCTGGGAAAATCCACCTGTCTTAAATCTGAAAGTCATAGGATCGTTTTTATTATCTGCAAGAAGAGTGGGCTTCCTTTCTAAAAATTACTGCTGCCTAGAATTTAGCATTATGGTCCACATGGAGCCAATTTGCAGGCCAGAACAAGTCAAACCCCTTCTCATTGACACCATGTGTTCAAGTCCCCAACAATAAAATGTTGCTATGGCCTGGCTTTTAGGTTTTTCTCTGGAATTTTCCAGAAATCTGGCTCTCTGACTGTTGCTGTCTACATTCTGAGCACATTTAGGACCAGCTGATTGCAAAAGTGGTCCCACAATGTTCTTTTAGTCTAAATTTGTTCCAACGCACTCAGACTTTTGGCCGATGCCACGTGTGGATGTGGCTGCCATCTCTCCCCATAAAAGCACACAAAGGCGTGACGAGTGTGTGGTTGCGCTGAAACTTCCAAACCTTCAGGCACCGGTTACCTAGAACACGCAGACATCCATTTCCAAAGACATTTTCAAGTGCACGATTCAGGGCCCATCTCAAAACATTTCTCATCTATTACTTTTTAACCGATTACCATTCGATTTTTCAAATGATAAAACAGAAAAACCTTTAAACACTCAGTGGATCCTGAATTATTAAACATAAAGGGGCACTTTGGTGTATTTATTATCACACGGGAGGAAATCTTGTCTGGTTTAAGCTCTTAGCTCCTTAAAATGTCCCCTCTATGCCGAAGTGCAGTTAAAAATGCATTGCTGTAAAACTCCATCCAGTTCCAATTTTCTCATCATCGGTTTCTGACATTATGAGCTGTCACCTTCCCAGGCTGCAAATTCCCTGGGGAGGAGGATGGCCATGTGATGTTGTTGGTCATACTTCACTGACCTCTTGGAACTGGAAATGAGCCCTGGTTCTCAGAGCTGCCTCCTTTTCCACTCTCCAGATGGACTTAGCTTCTCCAAGGATCAACTTCTGGGGGCTTGTCAAAAGCACGGTTTCTACTGTACAAACTGTGTGCAGTGCAAAAACTCACTTCCTGGGGACCTGTGCTGAGTTTTGCTGGTGCTTTTTTTTTTTTTTTAATGGAGGTGATATTCACATTATGTGAAATTCACCATTTTACACTGTGCAATTTCGTGGCATTTAGCATATACAATTATGATACAACCACCACCTGTATTTAGTTTCAAAATATTTTCATCATCCCCAAAGAAAACCCCATGTCTATTAAAGAGTCCCTCCCTATCTCCCCTCTCCCAAGAACCACCACTGTGCTTTCTGTCTCCATGGTTTTTTTTTTTAATTCTGGACATTTCATATGAATACAATCACCCAATGTGTGACTGTCTGTGTCTGGTTTGTTTCACTGAGCATGATGGTTTCAGGTTTTGCCCATGTTATAGACCATATCAGAACTTCATTACTTTGTATAACTGAGTAATATTCCATTGTATGGATATACCACATTTTGTTTATCCATTCTCTCACTGGTGGGTATTAGGGTTGTTTCCAACTTTTGTCTATTGTGAACAATGTATGAGCCCATGTGTACAAGTGTTTGTTTGAGGACCTGGGTGCAGTCTTCTCGGGTGTATGCCTGGGAGTGCGGGTGCTGGTCAGATGGTAACTCTGGGCTTAACTTTTTGAGGAGCTGCCAACTATTTTCTATACAGTGATAGTACTTTTCCTTCATAGGTTTTAACTCTCTCTCCTACTGATGCCATTTTTAAGTTTGTACTCAAGAAAAGATCACTCCAGAAACAGAAAGTAGCTCTGGAATTCCCAGAAGCAGGTGTTAAAATCCACAGCAAGCTCACCTCTCCCTGCTTCAAATACAACAGGAAGCATGAGATGCTCAGAACCATATTTTTCCTTATTCCTTTTCTCTGTCCCATAGGAGAACAGTTGTGGGAGAGGCTTAAAGGAACCACATCTGTACTTAGTTCCAACAGCCTGGAGAAAGCAGAGATGCTGGGTAAAAGGCCTGTTGAAGGGAGGATGGAGGGAGTAGGGACAATTAGGTGAGACAGAGAAGGAACAATGCATGTGTTCAGGTGTTAGGAGACAGGGAGAAACAGCCTGGTTACTCAGTCTGGCTATGGTGTACACCTTTGAAATGGAGTCTTTTAAATCCTTTCTTTCTTCCTCCCTCCCTACCTCCCTACTTCTCTTCCTTCCCTCCTTCCTTTCTTTTTAGAGAGAGATAGAGCATGAGTGGGGCGGGAGGGGCAGAAGGAGAGGGAAAGAGAGAATCCTAAGCAGGCTCCATGCTCAGTGTGGAGCCTGATGCGGGGCTCGTTCTCACAACCCTGAGATCACGACCTGAGCTGAAATCAAGAGTCGGACGCTTAACCTACTGAGCCACCCAGGCGCCCCTAAGTCCTCTTTAAAATTACTCAGACTTGCATACAAAGATGATGCCACTTGGCTTTATATATTTCAGATAACCCAACTTCCCCTCTGCACACCACTCTAACTATATTTAGTGGTACACATTTATCCTTGCTCAGAATTCCACTTCCCTTTCCCTTTGCAAATGCTGTCCTCTTTGCCTGAAACATCCTTCCATAAATCATCTGTCTGAAAATGCCTACCTATCCTTAAGACCCTGTCCAGGAATCACCTGTCTCCTCCAACCTTCCAAGACACCGTTCTCAGCATAACTCTTGTCCCCATGTACGCAGACGTCATTCAGTTTCACTTGCCGTTACACATGCCTGACTCCTCTTCATAACCAGGTGTTCTTTGAAGGGAGAGATACTGGCTTCCTCCCTTAAAAATGGGGATAAAAGTATTTACTTCCCAGAGGTGTTGTGAGGGTGAAGTGAGAGTACTACCTTGCACATCGTAGTGACTTAATAAATGTTTGTGAAATGGGTGAGGCTTTGGGTTCCTGCTCTATCAAGGTTGGCAATGGTCTGAACAAAAGACTCCTGAGTGTGCACGGCTAAGCAAGTTGGGCAAATGGGGCTAGGAAGAGAGTAGAGGGTAACAGGGCACGTTGGAGAAATGATCTGCTGAGAGCTCTTTAGGACGGAAGGTGACAGTGAATGTAGCATGACCAGCACCATGAAGCGGCATATTGGCAACACATTACACATGCTCAGTATTGAGCGACAGTAATTATTGCTATCACTATTGCCACTCTGACTACAGGACATACTGATTTAGAGTCACAATTACTGGACCAAGCCTGTCCTTTGCTTTCTTTGGATGAATAAAAGAGGGAGGAGGAGGAGGACGAAGGAGAGGAGGAGGAGAAAGCAAGGGAGGGAGGGTGAGGACCAAAACAAAACAAAACAGTAATCAATGAAGCTTCAGAACTCCCTCTGCAGGGCTGAGCAAGATGATGCTCACATTCTTCAGATGCTCAGAGCCCAGGAGAAAGTCCTTAGATCCTGCCACAAACAGCATCGCAGCTAAGAATGAAAGGAGAAGCATGACCCATGTGCAAAGCTGCACTCAGTAATCCATTTATAAGAGATATAAGCCAAGCACTTTTCTTTAAACTGTGAGCATCTCTGGTACCCATTAACTCTTCCAAACTTGTGCTGTTGAGTCATGCCTTGTTCTACCCTATCAGATGCCAGATGTTGTGCCAGATGTCAGGTGCCTGCCCCTGCCCATGCAATAATGCTTATCTCCTCTGACCTGGGTAATTTATATGGTGGACCACAAGTTTGCACATGAGTTCCTTGATAGAATTGGTTAGGGTTGATAGCACAACCAACATTCTCACAAGAAGCCATATCCTGCAAGTGTGTGAGATAAGAAGCAGTATAACAGGATGAGGCTCAGTAAGAGACATTCTTACTGGGAAAGCTGGACCAGTAGCAGAGGACAGGCTCGGCTCCTAACACGGCTAGTCCAACAACATACAGAGCACGAAACAAAGTGAGGTTAACAGATAGTACGGGGTTTTTAATAAAGGTCTTAAAGTAGGGATTTCAGATATTTTGTTGCTAGAATTAGCAGAACAATGAACAGCAAATTAAGAACCAATGGATTTAGTTAATACCTGTCAAATTTTAATGTTGGTAAGATGTTACTCGTTTGTCTTTGAAATCTCCACTTTCAAAAGTCAATGAAATTCTTTATTCTGGTGACAAGGTGGAAAACTGAACAGATTTGAAGGCAGTTGCGGGCCTTGTAACTTAGTGATGAACTTTAGAAATTAGAGCCAGCACTTTGAAACCTTCAGCCCTGAAGAATCAGATATTCCCAAAGCTTAGCCATCCTTCTGCCACTATCACTGAATGGCCATCATGTGTCATAATGATAAACTATCAGCTTAATATAACTTTACACTGATGTACTTTGCTTCCACCGAAACACATTATTTTTACAAGGCAACTTTATATCAATACTATAAATGGAAAAGAAAAAAAAAATACCACTTATTCCAAATAGAGAGTAACCATAAAACAAATACAACGCAATCACAGGTTATCAAAATCTTGCCACCATTACCTGCGGACATTGAGACTGAGACCTCTATTTTATTGTTAAAAATGGAGATCATCAGTATTAGAAAGATGTTTAAGACACCCTAGCACCAAACAAAGACTTTCTCAGTGACATAAGCAGGAAAATGGAAAGGCAATTCAGAACAGAATAACTCGGTCCCCAAATGATTGGTTTAATGTTATTTAGTAGCATCTCTGTATGTCACCTAAGTCCATAATAATCAGATGGGACTCACACTTTGGGAAAGGCAGTTTCCACCAATGCTTTTCTTTAAAAAAAAGATGGATATTACTATCTTTTCAACTTCTAATATAGTATCTTGTATTTCTAGTTATCGCTCCAAGAAAATTTCAGTCTCTCACTCTCTCCTTCCTGTGGCAACATTTCTTCCAGTTTTAAGTTAACTAAACATACAACCATGATCTCTGCTAAGCTTTGCTATGCCAGCGTAAAGTGCTAATATACCAGATTGTAGTTTCAGAGCATGGACCCTATATCTGTAATTCCCTGCCCTGGTACACATCAGCTGTGTGACACTGGGCAAGCTAACATCTCTCTGCAAAGTCTCCTCATCTATAAAGCAGGGTACCATGTGATACCTAACTCATTGGATGGAGTCCATGTAAAATGCTTATAACCATATCAGCATTTGCTATTATATTGATTTGCTATTATATTGATACCTGCCTGTATTTGCTTCCTGTTCCCGCTATCACTAATTAGCACAAACATAATGGCTTAAAACAACACAAATTTATGATCTTACAGTTCTGTAGTTCAGAAATCTGATGCAGGTCTTACGGAGCTAAAATTAAAGTGTTGGTGGCACTGTGTTCCTCTCTGGAGCCTCTAGGGGAGAATCTGTGTTCTTGCTTTTTCTGGATTTTAGAGGCTGCCTGCATTTCTTGGTGCATGGCTCCCTTCTATGTTAAAGATGCCAATTGCCCATCAAGCTTTTTTGTATTTTGTTTTTTGTTTTGTTTTGTTTTGTTTTTTGCAGGGCACTTCCCTCTTCCACTTATGAGGACCTTTGGAATCATATTGAGCCCATCCAGATAATCCAGGAAAATTTCCCCATCTTAAAGCCAGCTAATGAGCAAGATCAATTCTATTTGCAGCCTTAATTCTCCCTTGTCACGTACTCTAACCTATTCACAGTTTCTAGGGATTAGGATGTGGACCTAGCTGGTGCGGAGGGCATTATTTTACCTACCACACTGCCAAACTGTGAAAAAGCTATCCACATAAAGAAGAACAGAAGACATGGTCTTTCTCTCTGCTCTTATGTTGTTCTGAGAGTGTGTGAGGCTGTCCCAGCGGGATGTCTCAAGCAGGTGACCCTTGAATGTAATCTCTTCCTACCAGTATGTTTGGCATGTCCCACACCTTGCTTTTATTGCTTATAAAAATATTTTTTAAGATTTTATTTATTTATTTTAGAGAGAGAGCGCGCAAGCAGGGTGGAGGAACAGAGGGAGAGGAAGAGGGAGGGGGAAAGAATCTCAAGCAGACTCCATGCTGAGCACAGAGCCCAATGCAGGGTTTGATCTCACCACCCTGAGATCATGACCTGAGCTGAAACCAAGAATCAGACACTTAACCGACTGAGCCACCCAGGCGCCCCTATTGTTTATAAAAATATTTTTAATTTGAGATAGTTTTAGATTTACGGAAAGACAGCAAAAATATCGGAGAATTCCTGTGTATGTCTTACGCAGCATCCCCTAACACTAACACCTGACTTCATCACAGTACAGTGATCCAAGCCAGGATATTCACGCTGGGACAATACTGGTAACCAAACTGCAGATCACACTGGGAATTCATTTGTTTATTCCATATACCTCCCGTTTCTATGCCAGGATCCCATCCAGGGTCTCCCCTTGCATTTTGCTATATTTCTCTTTATTCTCCTCACAGTTGACATTCTAGCAAGTCAACATTTGGTTGAGCTGAATGCTGCCACCAAGTACCTTGTATAATAATCTCCATCCAGAGTATCTGCGGGCTCTGCAGGCCTTTGTTATCTGCAGCTTCTAGGTAAGCATTGCTAGGATTCTGAGAAGCCCCAGTCCAGCAACTTTCAGACCCCCGAGTCTCTTAGATGAACCCTCCCTGCCGAATACGGCATTTCCCCTAACTTCAGATTCACAAGCAAACTCTTCCCTTCCACAAACACCAGCAAGTTCCCATGACACTCAAACAACAAAATGGCAGGAAAGCACAGGACAGTCTGAGATACTTGGGACCACAACTAGAACTGCTGGTCAGTGTTACTTCTCACCCTCCTCCATTTCCCCCCTTCCTTCTGGTTTTGAAAAGAGCTCATGGAATTGTACAGAAAGGGCATCAATAGATTACAAACTGTTTCCCTCTAATAAAATGTTAAACGATGTTGAAAATTAATCACCAGGGCCGTCGTGCTGCCCTCCTCAGAGGGACCACGGCTCGGGAAATTTAATAAATTATTATCACAATGATGTTCCTATTATAGAATTTGCATTTCATTCCCAAGGCTTGCATTCAGTCTCAAAGTTGCCTGATGATGGTTAATAAAACCAAACGGACTCTTTTGCCTCAGTGACTAGAGAGCTATGCTTACAGTGGTCCATCAAAGGGTATTCTTTGGGCTTCATACTTAATTATTTCAGTTTCTGCTCTAACCCCCTTCTTTATAATTTTGGCTTCTTTAAGACAACTAAAGACAGTATTGAATCGCGAGAGTGCCCTCCTGCCGGAAACATGCGCTGTAATGATATGCCTAGCTTAAAAGGAAATCTAATCTACTTGCTTATTAAATTTAAATGTGTTTAAGGCTGATATGGTTTGAAGATGATATGTAAAATAACAGCCTCCATGGTTATAAATGTCAACTCTAAAAATTATATGCAATATAACATACAAAATAAATGCTGCTTCATCTTTACATTCCACTGTGATCAATTCATTAAACAATGTATTACAAGCCATGAGGACGATCGTACAATGCAAGATGCCATTTGTCACAGCATATTCTAAAGCTGTAGAGATCGTTTTTGTCAGCAATGGATTATAGTCCTTATTAGAAAGAAGGGAAAAAACGGCTTTCTGATGTACCATGACCAGAATTACTTCTCCAGTCAAATATTAAAGACTGAGGAAATCCATTCTTATGGCAAAGTTCCATATTAAAAAGTGGGAGTGGGATAATGGGGTTTCCTTAGGAAGACAGCACTGGCTATAAACAGTAAGTATGATGGTAAAGAATGAAGATGGATTTCCTTCTGGGTTATGAATCACAGTTTCATAATGTTCAAATCATACCCTGGAGTCCCTGAGCTGGACTGATCACAGCGGATCCTATGCGAGTGTGAGGAGGGGCATGTAATATACATCCTGGGCCCCTTCCTCGAGGTTCTAATTGAGAAGATTGGGGAGAAGCCTGGGAATACCCCTTCTTTCTTAAAAAAAGACCTTCCTTCGTAATCCTCTGAATTGTTAACATGCTCTGATGCATAACCGAGCCTTGCTTAGCACACATGTGCATGTTTTTGTATGTCTGTAGACAAATCTGTTCTAACTCTTAAAACAAATGAGTGATACAGTGAATATGGAGAAATCTGTCTGCCCCAACGAGCAACCTGCTCTACACAGTTAGAACCACAGAGGCCAGAGAATAACACTCCGATCCGTTGATGGAATACTTCAAGTGCTGCTGACTTCTGGGCAACTGTATCACTCTGTATGCCCAACCTCCTCAATTTTCCCTTCTGACTTAGGTCACTTCCCATTTCCCTTTAGTTCATCATCCAGAGATCAGAGTTTTATTCAGAAAAAAAAAAGCATCTGGCTGAGAAGTCAAAATCTCTGCTGGGAATTCATTGAACAATGAGAAGCATCAGTGATTATAAAAGCCTAACAAAAAATGAGGGCAGTTGACTCTGGCTGGAAGGATTTTTATTTTAATTTTTTAAAAAAAATTATAAATGTATTTAAATTTAACTGTGCTAAGCACATGCTACTTTAGCAATAGTATTCTATTCCTTAGTGACCTTCTAAGAAGTCTTGAGATTTTTTTTCTTTATCACTTAACAGAGAACTCTGCGTTTGGGTCACTCATTGATGTCCTGCTCAATCCTATTTCAATTAGGATAACGATCCTTTTTCCTTCTGCATTTGGGTTGGGCCTGTCCAGACACACAGGTGGTCAGGATATAGATGGGCTAGGAAAGATTCTTCCAGAAAACTGGTAGAAAGAAATAAAACTTTACTCACCAGATGTAGTGGGAAAGTTATGTAGGAGATTGCCCGCAGGCGTCGGGAAGTCGTGAGGTTGGTGACCTAGACCTCCTTGGTGATTTATAACATACAGCACCTTCCTCCCAGTGGTAGGTTAGTTTATAAATTAACAGATTTAATTGAGAGATTTAATTAAGAGTTTGGTAATGGGATACAGATAATTATGTCTTACAGAGTGCCTTATGTCCTCTGGGGCGTGTGTGTGTGTGTGTGTGTGTGTGTGTGTGTGTGTGTGTTGGAAGGAGGTGTTTTGGAGTGGGGGCAATACATTCCTGGAATCCGGGAAACTAACTGAATCAGTGTGAGTCTTTAGAGCATGATCACTATGGAGATGCCATCCTCCCAGACTTCATCAACTAAGGAATACACTCAGCCTTCCCTTTAAATGCCCTAAAGTCTTGACCTGCCTCTGACTAGAGTTTCGTGAACCAAACCTTCACTGGCTGGTGTATCCTTCCCAGGCTACAGTTACAGCCTCCAGAGTGTCGGAGAACTCCCTCTAATCCCTAGCTGCCTACTGCTCTCTATGCTGTTTCCATAACCGTTTCTTTGAAAGCTCCTCAAACTCTGAAACTTTCAACAGCACACTCAATGTCATTCCTTTGTTCCTTTGCAGAATGCCTTGTGCCATCTCTCATGGTCATACTTTCTGCAGTTGTGAGACAGATCTGCATCAGAACCCCAAATGACACAGGGACATATTCAGCTCAGGATGGCAATACGGAAAGTGGTATGCTGAGCCAACACTCATCAGACAAGTCTGCAGCGAGATCTGCTGTCGTCTGCTTAGAGTATAAAAGAACACTCAGGGAATGGAGTGGGAGAAAATTACACATGCATACACACACACACGCACACACACACACACACACAGCAAAACATTTCCTTCCTGCATGACTTCAATCAGGGTCCATATTAGACCTCTGTACCATACAGCTAAAAGCTTCCTCCAAATGGTATTTTAAAACTAATTGCAATGCAAATTTCAACTTTAGAGTTTTTAACAAAACCCTACTCAGACAATATCAGAGTGTTTCAACACATGACTTACAAAGCCAAGGGAAATACAGAAAGACACGCTATGGCCTCTCTATTTTAGCCTAAAGCACTTGAGTTACCTTCTCCAGCTTTGCAGCCATGGTCCATTTCAAGGAACCTACGCTGAATACATGGCCATAAGGATGTTTTATTCCATCCCATTTGCACCTCTGGTTTCCTTTCCATCTAGATAATAACACATCTCTAGCTGAATCGGCTGCTTCGTCAAAATTCTCTAATGCAATCAGCAAAATATTCCACACTTCATTCAGAAAATGCAAAAATTAAAAAAAAATCATAAAATGAAATAAAATGACCTATAATCCCACTATCCAGAGATAACTATGGTTAAAACACCAAAAAAAATATTCTTTTTTCGAGATTTCTGTTCTGTGTGTGAGCTAATTCTTAAAGTCCTGTGATTTTGCCCATGCCATACTGTGGAATGTGCTTTGTTCACTTGACAATACATTGTGAACACTGTCCAATATGAGCACCATAAATTAGCCAATTCTGGGTGTCAGAAATTTAGGTTATTTCCAATTTTTCACCATTAGGAAAAATGCTGATAAATATTCTTTTATAGGGAGCCATATTTGTTTCCATGATGTTAAAAGGGTTTTTAACCCATAGTGCTAAATTATATGTAGACTCCTTTTTAAGACTTCACACCATTTTAAAAGTGATTCATAATCTCGAAGAAGAACCAAGGAAGGACAGGTGCACTATAAAGAAAAAAAATAAATATTTATATCCTATCTTATGCCACCTATCCCCTTGCTCCTTACCTATAATTTCAGTAGTTCAAAGTGCCTGGAGAACTATGTTTTTAAAAATAAGTTATAACAGATTATCATTGAGACTACTGAGTACATTTGAATATAGATGATACTTGATGATAGGATCAATTTATTAATGATATTGTGGTTTTGTATAGTATCATATATATTTTTTAGACATCTCTTTAGGTACTTAGAAGTAAGTTTCATGATGTCTGGAAACTTTCTTTAAAGTACTGTGCATAACTTTGCAATTATTAAATCCCAATGTGAGTATATGATGATCATTGTATTACTCTCTCTCCTTTTCTATATGTACAATATTTTTCATAATAAAATAGTTTTTAAAGTGGGACCAGAACATTCTTCTCAGTGGGGGTGGAAGCACACAGTAGGGTCTAAGTGGAAGAGACTGATAGTAGATTGGCAATAAGATTAAGTCTCTATTGTCATCATGCCACAATGCTGTTCGGGAATATGGCTGCTAACAGAGGGCCATGAGTAGCCTTACAGGACATTCTGTGAAATAGTAGCATCTGTATTTCCTGGGGGCATCAGAGTTCCCCGACCCTGACTCTCTGGCTCTGTGGATCTGTACTGAAGCACATCAACCAAGCATGGGGGCTAAAGGCTGGCAGCCACTTGAGAGGAGGAGGAGAAAGGGTCAGGAAGTGAGTCTCCACTGGGCAACTGTATCTTTGTTGAGAATGTATTGGGATTGTTGGTACTTAGGGATGAAATGCCATAGAACCCCAATTGCCGTGGCTCACCAAGTACCTGTGAGGCTCCCTGATGCTCAGATCTTCACGTGCCGGTGTAAGGCTTTACAACCTAAAAAGGAATCCAATATCTTGACATGTGTGCTCATCATTTAACACTTTCAGTCATAGTAGGAAAAAGAAAAAACAAGTGTGTCTGAAGATAAACTGCATAACTAGGCCTATCTCTGAGGACTAAATTGATTTATGATTCTGACACACAAATATCTGCCCAGATGTTTCTCAAGGTGTAATAAAAGTGGCAGGGTTTCTTGCAAATGGTATAGCCCATCTGCCCAAGAATGTGTGTGTCCACAAAGATGATCCATATTATCATGGGAATTATTAGAATGCAATATCATCGGAGGCACTAGACCCAGATAGCTCTAATCTAGTCTTATCACTTGCAGACAAAAGCATGGGATCCAATGGTCTTCCATGCAATCCATCTCTGTCAAATGCATTAAGGAAATTACCTGTCAGAAACATCATGGCTGAGATTCTGTGATTAAACACAAACGTGGAAATGCTCAAGGGTACAGTGGAATCATTAAGAAAAAAAATTACACACAAACACCTCCTTCAATTTACTTTCCTTAGAATTAATTCTGGGGTCATAAATATTTGAAATCTGCAGAGCGATATATAACATGAAACTTATCAAGCACTCACTCTGGCTGAAGCTATGCCAAGTGTTTCCATACACTGTCCCATGAAATCCCATTGTTCGGTAGAAGGCACGAGATAAACCCTATGGATGCTCTTCTATGTACTTACTGCACAATTTCAAATATATTACTTATTACTTAATCTAAGGTTTAATTTCCTTATCTGCACTGTGGGGCATTAATGTGCATATCATGTGGTCACCACGATGCTTCAAAGAGATCATATATATATATATATATATACATAAAGTTTCAGGCATACATTTGGCACAAAGTAAGCATTCTTATACTATTAATAAGTAACAATTATGAGAAAGCATTATTACCGTGTTTAATTAGTATCTCCTTAAACACAAACACATACTTAGAATTTAAGAATCTTGTCTAAGGTTTTGAATTTGATAAACAGATGCACAGAAATTTCAAACAATGTTGTTCTGACTCTAAAATTCAAGCTCTGTCTGTAGGTCCCCATTACTCCAGGTCTTAAAAAAATAAAGTTTCACAAGAGTTCACAAACATTTGTGGGGGTTCATATCTCTTTATGTACACCCATGTGATCAAGACCTGAATATTTTGACCCTTCTAGGATATTGTGTTACCACAATACTTGCTAACCTGGCAAGGACAGCCATAAAGGCATACTAGAGGAGTCACACTTAGATCATTTAGTTAATTTTTGACCATAAGATTAGGGTTATGGGTAACTATGGGGAAGTAAAAACCTACATGCAATGCAGATAAACAAATGCCCTATGTCATGTGGTGAGTTTGTGGATATATTGTCATCGCCATCATCTCTCCCCTGGTATTCTGCTAAAACCCGTTGGCTTATCCCCCTGCATCCACTATTCCCCTCTCCAGAGTCTACTCTCCACAAAACTCCTGTAAACTGTAAATTGGCTGATGCCCCTTCTCTTAAGCCACGTCAATGGCGGGCCATTGCTCTGAGACTAAAATTTCATTTCCTCACCATGAGTGAAGAAGTTTCCTTGATCTGCTTTTCCTCCACCCTCTTCTATCTCCCTTATTCTTGGAGTTCATTCCAGACATGCACTGCTCTTTTTCTGCTGTTCAGACTCACCACACCCTTTCTTGCCAATGACCGTGTACATGCCTTCATGCTCTTGGGCTCCCCTCACAGATCCTGTCTTCCTCTCCCCGCACTCTTGTGTCTGCACCACCCCTAGTCATTTCAGTTCAAGTCATCCCATTTCACTGTCTTAATGATACCATCACAACCTGAAATTTTATCCTCTCTTTACTGGTTTACTTTATATCTTTTAAACTACTCCCTAAATTAGAATGGTTGTTCCATGAAGGCAGAGACCTGATAACCTTCAAACCTAAAACCATACCTGACAAGAGGAGGTGCTAAGTACCTCTTTGCTCAACAGAAATTAGATGAAAAGTTCTCCATACATTTTATCAATTTTATTTGAACAGTAATGCTGAGACCTTGCTTACTTTCTGTGTGAGTCAACTATTCCATGACTCCTGCTTGGAGATGACCATTTGGCCCTGTATTCTGAGTACATCTTCCTGCATCAGGACCCTATGAGATCATTAATGCAGGCTTCTGGGAATCTTGGAAATAACATACATGCACACACACACACACACACACACACATTATTTTATTCAGAAGTATTGATGAAATAAAGGGGGAGAAAAAGCACAAAGCATCTATTGTAGTTAAAGTTTGGATTGACCTATGAAGGTTTCATTATTTAACAAGAGTAAATAAATAAAAGTCTTTGGGTTCAGGGGCGCCTGGATGGCTTAGTCAGTTGAGCGTCCAACTCTTGATTTTGACTCAGGTTATGATCTCAGGGTCATGAGATGAAGCCCTGCATCAGGCTCCACACTCAGTGTGGAGTCTGCTTGTCCCTCTCCCTCTACTCCTCCCCCAGCTCATGCTCTGGCTCTCTCTCTTTCAAACAGATGACTAAATAAAATCTTTAAAAAAATGTCTTTGGGTTCAGGATTCTTCCATGTTGGCCCGTGGGCCTCAGCTGCTGGCATGAAATTTCAAGCAGAAAAATTACCCCTGTTTTTTTTTTCTTCCAATTTAAGCTCAACCCCTACCTTCACTATCCTTTGCAAACTCATAAACACAATACACTTGTAGTTCTTTGGGGATACATCTCCTTCATCCATCACGGCTCCCCAAAATCTAGTCAATCTCCTCTCAGACAGAGACACCCATAAGAAGTAGTTGTTTTATGTAATTCAACCCATTGTACTTTAATTAATATGTCCAGTGTTGAATACCAACCCCAGCTGGGTCAATTTAATTCTTTCTCCTAGAGAATTTAGAATTGAGGATGCTGTATCTCTTATTTATACTTTTATATAGTCAAAAACATTCCCAAGTGTCTAATATGTGTAAAGCATTGTTTGGAAGAAGTTTTTGCTCTCAGAAACTTAGGTTCTAGCAGGAGAGGCATACAGTAAATGAGTCAACAAAGAAAGTAAAATAATTTATGGCCACGGCATGTGATTGGTATGGCCAGGGAAGACCTTTGAAAGAGGTAACATGAACTGAAATGCAATTAACATGAAGGAACCAACAATGCAAGGATCTGGGGAGTGAATCCCAGAAGGATTTTGGGCAATGTGCAAGGTGGAGAGAAGGACAAATCTGATCGGTTTGCCATGAGCTGCAAAGAAAAGAGTGTGTAGTTTTGAGGGTTGAGGACTCATACCTTTCCTGGTCCTCCTTTCATTCCACTGGGTCATGCTGTTCTTCCTCCTCTTGGTATACTCTTGGCATCTATGGATTATTTTGAAACTGAATTCTCCCTTTTTACTTAAGTGAGTCTGAAGGGAGTTTCTGGGTTTTCTTTTTTTTCACCCAGAAGAATTAGAATTACCTCTTATCCCCACATTTCTAGAGCAACAGCTCATAACAGAATATCCAGAAAAGGGCAAAAATGTTCAGAACAAGGAGAGAGAATATTCAGCTGCTGCTCAGCCTTTCAGAACCAAGAAAAAGAGGGAGCTCAGGCAAATCTGAGCGTGAGATCATTTCATGAAGAACTCAGGCTTGGGGGGGGGGAAGGAAGATACTTTTTACCTTTTGTTTTTATTTGTGGCTGTAGAATTCAAGCCAGGTTCCCTATAGAAGAGCATCACTGTTGACAAAGCAAGGAAAAAATGGCAACCTTTCAACAGCTTCATGTAGCTTACAATTCGGGAAAGTTTCAAACTCTCTGACCCCCAAAGCTAATTATCTAGGTCAAAGATACCTCAATAAGGCTCTTCTTACGAGGCAGCTACAAACCGCTGACAGTGACTAATGAATTGCCATGAACACACTATCTGGCTCATCAGCAAAGACAGTTGTGATCATCCAGTGGTGTGTGCCACGGATGTTGGGTTGCAGAAAAAGGTGGTGTGCTCTTCATTCGCTATTTCTGTTCCAGAGGAATTAACCCTTTTTCTCCCCTTACCTTTCGTTTCCTAGCAATTTTTCAAAACCACTTCACATACAATTATTGAGAAAGATCTCCTCTGGGGGTGCATCTCTAACACTGACAGAGCCCAAAATAAAAGCACTCTGAAACTCTCAGGCAACCATAACTAACTGTGATCACTTATTAACTGGTGAGCAGAAGGTCGGAAGAGGGAGCAGAGAAAAAGAGTCTGAAAGAGAGCAGAGAAGGATTAAGTCTGGTGCTTCACTCATTCAGTCGTGGTGCTCTCGCAACGCTCGTGCCCATGCTGATGGGTGAGTAGCCATTTCACTATTTAGCAGCTGGGGAGAGTGGGGCTCAGAGAGGTTCGGGGACTTTGCCAGGGCCATTCAGCTGACAAGGGGGAGGCCAGCAGAGAAACCCAATTGCTAAAACTCCTGGCTATTCCCTTACCTCAGAGGGTCAGTAAACTGTGGCTTGTGGACCAAATCTGTCTCGCTGCCTGTTGTGAAAAACAAAGATTTATTGTTTACGGGTTGCCTATGACTGCTTTTGCTTCATACACAGCTGAGTCCTTCTGATGAGACTGTATGATCCACAAGCCTAAAATATTTACTGTCTTACCCTTTACAGAAAAAGTTTGCCAACCAATGCTTTTATGGCATTGTTAGGAGCTTTAAGCATAAAATCCTCAACCTGATACACGCTTCTTTTTCACCATGGTGCTGAAAATAAACTTTCCCTGTGGAAATATGGTGCCTAAATATTTTCACCTTGAAGCAAGTGTTCTGGCTTTTCTTTTCTTTTTCTTTCTTTCTTTTTTTTTTTTTGTCATAATAACTCACAGTACAAATGGAGCAGAGGAGTAGGAGAGAGAATTTTCCCCAAGCAAATCTCTTGCAATCCTTTCTAACACCACAGGGAACCATCATACCTTTTACAGAAAAGGGAAGAAACAGTGTCCCTATACTTAGTGGCAACTCATCTATCAGCCTGTAAAGTACCATCCAATAAAATCAAAGGGCTCTACCAGATAAATCCATACTAGCGCGTAAACATGTTTCTGTCTGCACTTTTTGAAAACATGCCTCCAGAACGGAGACACTCGCCCTGCTCTGTACCTGATGTGAAGAGTATCCTGTCAGGAGGAAACAGGCTTCCAGAAACTGCCCCTTTCTGGCTGTGTGGTAACAATCACTTACTTAACCAACCTGAGCCTATTTACTATCTGGAAAAAAAAAGGAAATACTACTCATACCCTTCCTCCTTATAAAATTACATAATAATTTACATAATTAATACATGTAAACTGCATGAAAGGACTGGTATACAATAAGTGTTCGTGAACAATATTACTATTTGTTATAATAATAGTGCTATAAAGCAGAATTTGAAGGGCACCCTTTTCACTGAGAAGACTGGGGCTATTGTGGACAAAACATAGAACTTTTTCTCTAAGAGAAATGGACCCTGGTGCCACATTTCTGAGAAAATTGTGAATTTGTTCCACAGATCCTGTATACAAATGAAGGACAGAGTGCACCTCCATGGAATAGTGTTGCTGTTGGTTGGAATCACCCCTGTATGGTCAGCTTGGGTACTTAGGAAAAACAAAAACAAAACATGTGTGCACGTTAAATTTAAAATGTATGACAAAAAGGAAATGCCAGCATCTAATAGATAGGCCCAACAGCAAACATAATTAATTAGTCTGCAGCTTGGCAAATTCTCCCACAGATTTTGGTGAATCGTAAATCAGTTCAAGAGGGAACCAGACAAATTGTGGAGACTGAACAAATCATTGAGGGAGATGAAAGGCAGAGAAAATTATTCTCTAAGGAGAAGATTTTTAGAACTGTGTTCTCTTAAGTAAGGGGGGGGGAAGTAAGGGGGGGGTTGACTTGAGAAAGTCTGAACCTAGAATTACTTTACATTTTCAATGGAAATGAACTCTGAAAGCAAAGGTAATTTAAGGATCTTCCTTTCAAAAAAAATTCCTGGTTGAGCATCTTTCCATATAAAGAGCTGTATTGTTTTATCTCACTCTGTCACCCACAAATGCAAGAAAATTAACACCTCAGAATGCATCAAATCAACTGGGATCTGACCAAGAAAAAGTTGAACCTTGCACATTAATTATGGATCAGATTAAAGAAACAGCCATAAAAAGAAAAGCAGACCTATCCTCCATGTGTCAGCTTTATTAGTTAGTTTATTGTCCACCATATGTGCTGCCATAGAAAATTATAATGGGCCAGTATCGTTAACCATAAACAAAGGAGGCTGGATTATTATTTATGGTCTTGTTAACTAAATTAGTAAAGTCAACCAAACTGGATCAGTATACGAAATGAAGATGAGTGTTTGTTAGACAGGACTTCTAGAAGAACAGTTGAAACCCAATGTCAAGAGATTTGGTTAGCATGAATGTGCTTGACTTTCAGGCATGGGATTAGTAACACTGACAATAGCTTTCAACATCAAGTACAAGAATATAATAGGGTAAGAAGCGTCTGACCCTAAGTCTAGACTGTTCTCCTTTTAGATTCCCCTCAATGTATAAGTGGCCAAATTCTGGTGATGCAAACAACATATCCCCATGAACATAACACAGACAGGTTCTTCACTGGTGGGCACATCAGATTGCTTAGTAGTGACTGCCAATCAATTATTCAATCACCCAATTGATCAAAAAACAGAAAACTTTTCATGCTTACCCATATCTAGTTCCCCTTTCCTTTTGGACACATGGGAAGATTACATTTTCCATCTCCTTGCAGCTGGTTAGGACCATGTGATTAGCTATTGCCAAACTGTTAGTGACTTAGTCATGTAAATGCCATTGCAAGTCCTCCTACTCTTGGTCTTTCTCAGCCACATCAACCAAGAAGGCCGTGTGTTCTCAAAAGTGAGGTACAGGGGTGCTTGGGTGGTACAGTCGGTTGGGCCTCCAACTCTTGGTTTCAGCTCAGGTCATGGTCTCGGGGTCATGGGATGGAGCCCTGCGTCAAGTTCTGCCCTCAGTGCAGAGTCTGCTTGGGATTCTATCGCCCTCTCCCTCTGTCCTTCCAGTTTGTGCTCTCTCTCTCTCTCAAATTAATAAATCTTAAAAAAAAAAGTGAAGCTACAGGTTGATGGTGCTTCCATCAGATTGAATTGCCAGGTAGCCACCTGTCCGGGAGAGTCATCCAGACCCGTGGGAGACTTTACATGAGCAAGAAACAAACTTTTGTTTTACTGTCACTGAGATTCTGGGGGTTGTCCATAACTGCAGCGTAATCTGGCATATCCCGACTATCTGTGAGAGCTTCGGCACAAGTGCACACGGCTGGCCTTTACTCCTAGACGTCAGAGTCAACAGGTCAGGAGGGAGGAGACAAAGCCTCTGTGTGGTGCACATGCTCCCAGTTAATCCTGTGAGCACACCTGAGGAGGAAAAAGTACACTAGAACATGGGCTGGCAAACCATGACCCCCGAGGCCAAATCCTCTCTGCTTTTGTAAATAAAGTTTTATTGGAACACAGCCATGCTCATCCATTCATGTATTGGCCAAGGCTGCTGTGTGCTACAGCAGATGAGAGGAGTCGTTGCAGCACAGACTCTAAGACCTGCAAAATCTAAAATATTTACAATCTGGCTCTTCACACAAGAGGTTTCCTGACCCTTGCACTAGAATTTTGTGGAAGCACCCTGCTTCCTGCTACCATCTTGTTAATAATGCAACTTGCTTGCATAGCAGCTGTGAGAGCAAGCCACCTGTTGTACAAAAGGTGACCACTGTGAAAACCCTACTGACAATAAGACACGGGGCAGGAAAGCTTCTGTAGCCTCCCTGACCTACTTCTTATTCCTCTTATCAGCAGCTCTCGAGGCCCTGAGAGCTTTGTTTGTAGAATAGATACTTTTCAATTTAGTCTGCCCGGAGATGAGCAGCCTGGAAGAGGGAGCAAATGCCGTTCCTCTGTCACTGGAAGAAGGGATGTCCTCCCTGTTCTTTATGTGGGGAGACTTACTTAGGGGCAGAAGTATATGTCAGTCAGCAAAATGCCATGTGGCTGTTGCTCAGTTCCATCACACTGTATATGAGGTCTCTCCAAACAAGCTTTTTACAGTGGGCTGCATCTGGATTCACTGGCAGCCTGGGATGATTTCTTTCTTTTTTTTTTTTTTTTAAAGATTTTATTTATTTATTTGACAGAGAGAGAGATAGCGAGAGCAGGAACACAAGCAGGGTGAATGGGAGAGGGAGAAGCAGGCTTCTTGCAGAGCAGGGAGCCCGATGTGGGACTCGATCCCCAGGACCCTGGGATCATGACCTGAGCCGAAGGCAGACGCTTAACGACTGAGCCACCCAGGCGCCCCGGGGATGATTTCTGAATATGCCCAGTGAGACTTCATGAGCAGTGAGTGTTTGTTTTGCTATTGATAAATCACCTTGTAAATAAATTACAAAAGAGAAACTTTGAACTTCAAATTTGAAATTAAAAATTTAAATAGAAAACGTTGTTTTTTCTTTTTAAAAATAATTCCTCCCATCCTTGTCCCTGACTCTTCTCTATTCTCTCTCTCTCTCTTTTTAAGATTTTATTTATTTATTTGTCAGAGAGGGAGAGAGAGAGAGTGCAGCAGGGGGAGTGGCAGGCAGAGGGAGAAGTAGGCTCCCCACTGAGCAGGAAGTCAGATGCGGGACTCAATCCAGGACCCTGGGATCATGACCTGAGCCGAAGGCAGATGCTTAACAAACTGAGCCACCCAGATGTCCCTCTTCTGTATTCTCTTATACTTTCTTTTTATTTATTTATTTATTTTGCATTGCACTTACCACCACAGATATTTTATGTTTATATGTGTATGTAAATATGTATTTATTTTCTGTTTATTGTCTGTCTCATCCTGACTATGAAGTGAATAAGAATATCACCTTATTATGTTCACTATTTTAGTCTCAGGATCTAAACCAAGAGTTGGAAAACTTTTCCTTAATGAGGACAAACAGTAAATATTTTAGACTTTGTGAGCCATACAATCTCTGTCATAGTTATTCAGAGCTATAGGCAGTATGCAGATGAGTGGGTGTGACTGTGTGCCAATAAAACTTTATTTACAAAAACAGGTGGAGGGCTGGATTTGTAAAGTTTCCTAACCCATGACCTAGAACACTGTCTGACACTTAGTAGGCACCTCCTAAATACCTACTGTATCAATGAATAAGCAGAATGAACTCATCATAGTATTACTGAATGAATTAATGTATGAATGGGTGAATGAATGAATATCTCAACTGTGTGTGGTTACATAAAAGTCACCGAGTGCACCCTGTGTATCAGGCTTTCTTCCAACTTCTAATGATATAAAATCAAATATAACATAAAAATGATAACAGCTAAAGAAATTCAGAATGATGCTAAGCACTTTACATGCATTATCTCATTTAATCCTCTCAATGGTTTTAAGAGCCAAGTATTATTATTAATCCCATTTTACAGCTGAGTTAACCCAAGCTTCACATGCTTAAGTAGCTTTTCCCCAAATCACACACACAGCACGTACTGCCAGGATTACAAGTGAAGAAATCTGATTGAAAGTACATGCTTTAAACCACACCAGTGGTCTGTCACTGGGGACTTCTGCTGACAGAGGTCCACCTCTGTTAAGTGTCAAAATGAGCTGGCTGCTATGCACTCACCTCCCAGGTACTTAGTCTTTTGTTTTCAGAGTAGTCAAGGTCTGAAAACCTATATACAACAGAGGAATTGGTATCTTGGGCTCATATGTGCTCAGGGGGCAATGTATGAAACTTGAGTCTTTTCAACCCTCTAAGAAGTGACCTTTTCCTAGAAAGCACAGATTACTGCATCCCAGCTGAGAAACATGTGCAGAGAACGTGCTTTCCCCTGATAGGGAGCAAGTCATTTTATCAAAAGATAAAAGAAATAACACCAACTACTGTGTGGCTGGAAGAGGTAACCTCAGAAAGCTTGTTCTAATAGGGTCATGCGTTGCTTTCAAATGCCACAGGAGCAAGCAGCAAGGGTGGGGTGATGAGCCCAGGTCCTACCCTCTCCAAAGCAGAGTTCTTGAACAAAGTGCGCCTTGTCCGCAAATGGGATCATCTGCATATGAGGTTCGTGTCCCCACCTACGCTTTGTTACCACAGCTAGCAGGAAGCTATGATCGTAACAGGGCAGGGGAAGATTCAGTCCCCAGTCCTACCCTTCTGCCTAAAAGGGAGGGAATTATTTCCCCCACTTCAGCCACTCTACCCATGTCTTTGCTTCCTTATTTACAAGAGGAAAGGATGTAAGACTCCTCAAGATTCATTAAGTTCCATTTCACAGGTGAACAAGGTTATTTCGTGAAAAAGTAAGGAACATGAAAAGATATTCACCATTAAACATTAGGGAAACAGCAAGATAAAGCCAGAGTGAGATACCACTACATATTCACTAGAATGGGTATAAATCACAAGACAGCTAATACTGACAGTAGACAAGGATGCGGTGCCACTAGGACCATTGTTTGTTGCTGGTAGGAATATAAAATGGTGGAGGCACCTTGGAAAACAGTTTAGCGGTTTAAGTTCAACTTAAACTAATCATGCGACCCAGCAATTCCACTCCTAAGTGCCCATTCAAGAGAGGCAAAAGCATATGACCACACAAAAACATGGAAACCAATGTTCATAGCATCATGATACATAATAGCCAACATCCGGAAACAATCCAAGTATCCATCAGTTGGTGAATAGATCAACAAAATGTGGTATATCTATTACTCAACAGTAGAGAGAAACTACTGATACATGTATCAACACAGATGAACCTTAAAAACATTCTGCTCTGGGGGGCGTCGGGTGGCTCAGTCATTAAGCGTCTGCCTTCGGCTCAGGTCATGATCCCAGGGTCCTGGGATCAAGCCCCGCATCGGGCTCCCTGCTCAGCGGGGAGCCTGCTTCTCCCTCTCCCACTCCCCCTGCTTGTGCTCCCTCTCTCACTGTGTCTCTCTCTGTCAAATAAATAAATAAAATCTTTAAAAAAAAAACAAAAACATTCTGCTCTGGGCGCCTGGGTGGCTCAGTTGGTTAAGCGACTGCCTTCGGCTCAGGTCATGATCCTGGAGTCCCGGGATCGAGTCCTACATCGGGCTCCCTGCTCAGCAGGGAGTCTGCTTCTCCTTCTGACCCTCCCCCCTCTCATGCTCTCTCTCTCTATTTCTCAAATAAATAAATAAAATCTAAAAAAACAAAAACAAAAACAAAACAAAAAAACATTCTGCTCAGCTGAATTAGAGTTAAGAAGACAGGCCCAGGGTAACTCATTAGGGTGATGGAACTATTCTAAATCAGGATTGTGAAGATGCTTGCATACCTTTAAGTTTGCTTAAAATTGAATTGTATATTTATAATGAATGAATTTTGTAAGATGAAATTATGCATCAATAAGCTACAAACAAATAGAAATTCCAAATGCATGATTGCCCTTTCTTGGGTTCTATCCCCTCAACTGGGTTGTTATGTCTTATGGCAAGATTCACTCCATGCATGGGTTTTTAGTGGAAGCTACAAATCATAGATACAGAGGTGGGTTTATATGACTCAAACCTAGAAAACATAATACTCTTATTTCCTTGCATAGGATATAAGCACAGCCAAACAATGTTTTTCTTCAGGATTTTTCTAAGTGGAGTCACCCAGGAAAAGCCCCGTGCGTTCTATTGTCTTGAGATGTTTATCAGTTAGACTGTTTTGGGTTGCAAACAACAAAGATCCATACTAAAACTAGCTTAAACCCTAAAGGATTAAGTATTGCACACTGCAATAAATCAAGAGCTAAGATTAAACATACTTGCTTTCAATCTCATTGGGCCCCTTTTGGCCAAATGCCCAACTACCAACCAGTTGGGTTATCATCCAATGATAGCCAGGAAACTGGTTTCCAGAATGAAATGTTGACAAGGGTGGGGTTGGAGGGGGGTTATTATAACTGGCTTAGAGCAGTTAAGTCTGTCCCACTCCAGCTCCAAATGGGGTTGTGGTCAGATTCTCCACTGTCACATGAACTTGATGGAGAGAGGTGGATATGTGAGTATCCATGTGAATACAGGAGCAATATCAGTCCTCTGCTAGGAAGGGGAAGAACGTTATGGGATCTAGATAAACAACCAATTGGATTCACAATAGAACTATGAGAATAAAATCCCAGAGCTGCCTATGTTTTGCCACCTGCCTGGTACAGAAAACCCACCTTCAGTGGAAGGGAATGAAGCCAATACGGTAATACATGAGAGGTGTAGAGTAACAGACCAATGACTGTTGTCATTACTTGGTTCCAATGATCTCCTGTTCTTTTTGATCATAAGACCTAAGAAATGCACCTCCCTTCATTTAAAACTCAATGCAAGTGGAGTTTCGATTAATAAAAAAGCCAAGATTAATTCAGTTACAAAGAGAGTAAACTGACTTTGCATGGGGAAGGGACAGTAAACTCCTTACGGATAAGTGCCATATGCACTTTATTCACCGTCCAGCATATAACACAAAGCAGGTGCTCAATAAATACTTGTTGAATGAATAAACCTCCACCAATCTGCTCACTATATTTGACTGAACTTTTTCTTGGGAGGAAACCGAATGATTTGTCTTTCATTTTGTTGCTCAGCGGGATCCAGGGTGGGGAATGTTTGTTTCTCGCCCTCAACTCTCAGAGAAGCAAATGGGAATCGTAAGTTATTTGAACTTGTATAATATAACAGTTACGACACTGTGCTAGAGAATATGACTTTATTCAGTTTTATGATGCTTTGTGCTGTAAGTGGGACTTCACTGTAGATGAGTCTATGGAATTATTTCTTTATAGATGATTAAAATAAAAAATGTCCTAAATTTGTTTCACCCTCTTGGAGCCGTTCTCAGTCTTAACTACCACCTCCTAATATCTTTACTGCTCTTTCCCTAGTGTTTCTGGAAATTGCATTCGAAGTGTAAAAATAGGCTGCAGTACTGTAATTGAAATGACAAATGCTGAAATACAAGGAAGGAAGCAAGAAGTAAAGAGACAAAATGGCTTCTGAGAGAAAAAAAAAATTGCCACTCAAATTGAACTCAATTTCACACAAAACATTTGAAACCAGCACCCTCCTCTCTGAACCTTTCAACACAGATTGACACCTATATCTGGTTGTTTCTGAGTTCTGTTTCATAGCATCAGAGGGAGGAGCGGGGTTTGGGGAACCCATGTCTCTGGCAGTGGCACTGCTAAGGGTCCCTTACAAGAGTGTGTTCTAAACGCAGTTGGCTTCGACTAAGTTTCCACAGCCTGCAGTGGGACCTGAAATAAAAGAGGGGGCTCAAAGTTGTGATTGTTTTCTTTTATTTTTATATAAAAAAATAAGATAATTCTGTAATTTTTGGCCATTATGAATTAAATAAAATAATATTTCGCTTTGTCAATAACTATTATTAATGAGATGTATCCAATATTAAGCACTGTGCTTTATTCTGAGCTCATATTCTTTCTTCTTGTTGGGTATTAAAATGTCGTTTCTATCATGGCATTCTAGGGAAAAGAGATCTTTGTTTTTGTTTGTTTTGTTTGCAGTTCTTTTGTATTGAAACAATATGTGGGGGGGTCCAAAATTTAGTTTTGAAATGTATTGTTCTAGGATATTTGAGTCTTCTGCTTTGGAACCCCAGGGCAGGTCAGCTTTAAATGGAGGGAGATGATTATCTCCCCATGTTCCCCAAACCTTCATGTCAGAAGACAGTGTGCCAGATGTTCAACTCTGTGTGGACAAGACAACATTCACTTTGAAAGCCAAAAATTAAGATTTTGATTCTGCGACTTCTGCCCCCATGAAGTGAATGCATAGTTGTGTGTTAAGACCCTGCTTCTGGGCTCACCCCAACGCTGCGGGGTAACTTGGGATGATCTGTGTTCAGGGTAACTCAGAAAGAGTTTTTGTTTGCTTGTTTGTTTGTTTTGCAATGTAAAAGAAACAACAGGAATGCTAATTACAGTTAATGGAACTTGGCACGAGTTCTCAGGAGGCGGTGCTAATTTGCAGAAAGTAGCACTTCTGATTTGTTGATAAAAGGCTGAGGATCAAAGGGTGGTTTCCAGAGAGAGAAAAGTACACATTTTTTATCCATCACCACCACGGTGGGAATAACAATGTCTTCCATATTACAAATACACCAGCCGGAAGATTTCGTTTTATTACGTACTTTATTAGGAAAATGTGTGGAGCATTGGGGAATAAAAAGTGTGTGTGTGTGTGTGTGTGTGTGTGTAGCAGACTTTTTAAATGGGATCTGAAAGCCCTACTGTGGGAAATTAATTGTGGGGTATGTGGATTCTAAGTAAAACAAGGAAAAATGTGGAATTATTGGCTCACACAAATGAACTTCGATTCTGGGATGCAGAATTATAGAAATGAAAGGTAATTCATAACTTATCTGATTTGGATGCTTCATTTTACAGATAAGAGCATTAAGGTGCACAAAGATTTTTCTGAATTGCCCCGAGTCGTGTGAATCCTGAGAAAACTGGAACCAGATACCGGCCTGTTCGTGAAACACAGCGCTCTTTCCACTGCACTGCACAACCTCCAAGGCAGGACCTGGGACCTGAGTCCACATCTTATTTCTGGAAATTACTCTCCTAGGGGACCTATCCCGCCTTAAGTGACACTTATAACTGGAGATGTGCCTCAATTATCAACCCTCTTTAAGCTACATGGTAAGCAAAATTTTACAGATATAAGAAGACATTGGCAAAGCCATGGTTCAAAGGACTCTGACACGTCAATGAAGCACCATGAGAGACAGATAATGCGCTATTTTACAGTCCTGATGCTTATATGCTCAGAAAGCACAAGCTGATTGCCCACCATAGGAATCAACCCATTTGCAGTGGCCCTTCTGGTATGGTGAAGTAAGCAGGAATAGCCTCTTCCATGTTATTGATAAAGACACTGGACTTCAAAACGCAATGAGAGAAAACTACGTTTTGAATGTTGAGGACACCGTTTTACCTGTTGTTCTGAATTCACAGTAAAGATCCTCTCTGAATGAAATTTCTTCTTTTTTTTAAATTTAAATTTAATTAGCCAAAATAGAAGACATTTCTTTCTGTAGTCCTGCAGTCTAGTTGGGGAGATGAGCTATACAAACATAAATCAATGAGAGGATATAAAATATAGTGTGAAAGTGAATTAATGGCAGTAATTAATTAAGAACATACTAAGTGTCAAGGGCTATGCTAAGCATTTTCTCCTGGAATCCTCAGAAAACTGGAGTGTCCAGCAATATTACTGCTCTCATTCGACAGTGCAGGGAAGTGGGACATCAAAGAGTCTACGTTGCTTACCCCAGATCCTACCTCTTAGAGGGATAGGCCTGGGATTTAAACCAAACAGATCTTTGTAGATTGCTGGCTGGCAATGATAGCAAGCTTCCTGCAAGGCACTGAGAGGTCAAGGATAAGGGAAGAATGTTCCAGAAGTTTGTTGGGACTGCTCTGGGCCTCAAAAACTAAATAAGATTTAGACAAATAGAAATGAAGGAGGGGCGCCTGGGTGGCTCAGTTGGTTAAGCATCTGCCTTAGACTCAGGTCATGATCTCGGGGTCCTGGGATCAAGCCCCGCATTGGGCTCCCTGCTCAGCGGGAGGCCTGCTTCTCCCTCTCCCACTCCCCCTGCTTGTGTTCCCTCTCTGCTGTCTCTCCCTCTCTCTGTCAAATAAATAAATAAAATCTTAAAAAAAAAAAAAAAGAAATGAAGGAGACATTCTAGGTAGAACAGAGACTGAGCAAAGGAAGTGGAGCAAGACAGGAGAGACAGTACTTGTCGCTGTCACCAGCGAGAGAAAAATGGAAGACTTTGACCTGAAAATAGTCGTGAAAGGCTGGTTCAGTGGGGAGCAGAGCTGGGGCAGCTCGGATGAAACCAGTGACCCGAGCCACAGTGGGTAGCAGTGGAGGTTCTGGGCTCAGATCACCTGTGTCTCAGTTGAAGATTTATCACCGCTTCAGCAATCTCTGTATTTTCCATAAGGTTCCATCCCCTCTTAAGTCACTCATTCAACCCACATGCAAGGCACTCTTGGCAATGCTCAGGATACAACACAGAACAAAACAAAGCTTAATCACACTGTCTTGGGTTCAAGGCTAACCAAAGTAGGTACCTCTCAGGTAAGGGAGTTGTCCAGGTAGTCCAGGCTAATCCCTCAGACTGCCACATAGAAAGTGTTGGAAAAACAGTGCTAGGGAGACACAAGAGGAATTGCTGCCATTATTATTATTATTATTATTATTATTATTTTTGTTGAAACAATGAGTCATTTTGTCATCATGACATCTATACTTTCCATATAAGAGGTTTCAGGGATTTGAAATTATCTATGTACAAAACATAAAATAATATTAATTATCCAGTGCACATATGCCAAAATAATAATGATGTCATATGTATTTATATATGACATATATAATATAAAAATATCCTCCAGGCACAGGGAGAAGGCAGATGAACTGATACTCCAAATCATCACATGCCACAAAACAGCCTGAACCTCAGTGTGGCCATAAAGCCTACACCAAGTTATGGTTTTATCACTTACTCTGAGCTTCTATATCTTCATGTGTAAATGGGGCTCATAATGCACTTGTTGTGAAGGACTATTATGAAGATGTAATTAGTCAAGCATATTAGCAGTTCTCAACTTGGGGGGGTGGGGAGGGTTGTCCTCCAGGGGACATTTGGCCATGTCTGGAGACATTTTTGGTTGTCACAACTGGGATGGGTGGGTGTTGCTACTGGATCTAGCAGGTAGAAGTCAGGGGGTGCGGCTAAACATCCTGCATATGCACAGGGCATCCCCCCCTTCCCAACAAAGAACTATCCGACCCATATTATCAATATTGCCAAGGTTGAAAAACCTTGATATATGGAAAGCCCTTAGTACAAGGCCTAGCATATCATAGGAATTGAAAAAATGTTACTGATCCATTACAATTATCCTCTTCAACATCACCATCAAACTGTACCCTGTGCATGTAAGCAGGAGAAGACCATGGCCATGGGTGTTGGCAGAATTTGAAACAATGATTGGCATTGCCTTCTTATTAGAAGACTCCACATTTTCCCTACCCTGAAATACTGGCTGATTTGCCCCTTTTTCTACCACATCCAAACACCTATTGTCACTGTAGCAAACCCCATATATAAATTCAGTTGTGATTCTGTGCCATGGTTTATTTCTTTTAATTAGAGTCTTAGAATTATTCCCCATGGAGTTCAACCAAGAAGGACATCACAAAACCTTTAAAAAATATTATGTTAGCAAATGAAGTTAAGGCTAAAATAGAGCCACACTCCTCCCATTTGAAAGTGTATTTGTTCATGTCAGGAGAATGAAGGCTGCATGAATTATTCATTAGAATAACAGTTTATTGGCAAAATTGTTGTCTTTGGATGGTATGCATTATGGGGTGAATAAATAATGTGGTACGGATATTTTTAGGGACTGAAGAGTGAATCCAGGAAGAAAATTCGTAATAGGAAGGAGAGGAAGTTATGGCTAGAAGTGGCTGAGGCTTCTCAGTAAAATATGCGAAGGACATAAAAATGGCCTCGACGAAGATGTAAAGTAGAAAAAACAAGTAAAACCCTTCTAACTGCTTTGCTCTTGCATATATGTGGCTGCTTCTATTCAACTTTTAATTGAAAGTTTTCTGTACCAGTATGAACAAAATTAATTAGGTTTCCTATGGCTATCTTCCTGAGCTGGCCGATAAGGTTCACAAATTCACATTGATTGAGAGCTGGAGTACAATCTGACCACTGTGTTTTTTTTTTAATGAGATATAATTGACATATAACATTGTATAAGTTCAAAGTGTACAATGTGTTCATATGATACATTTTTATATTGCAGTATGATTATCTCCATAGTGTTAGCTAACATTTCTATCAGGTCACACAGTCATTATTTCTTTTTTGTAGTGAGAATATTTAAGATCTAGTTTCTGAGCAACTTTGAAGTAAATGACACAGTATTGTTGACTATAATCACAGTGCTGTGCATTAGACCTCCAGAATTATCTCATTCATCTTTTATCTACAAGTTTGTACCCTTTGACCAACATCTCACCAATTCCCCTAGCTCCCAGCTCCTGATAGCCACCACTCTGCTCTCTGTTTTTACAAATTCAACTATTTTACATTCCACATATAAGTAATATCATAAAATATTTGTCTTTCTCTATCTGAATTATCTCATTTAGCACAATATCCTCAAGGTCCATCCATGTTGTGGCAAATGGCAGGATCTCCTTCTTTTTCATGGCTAAATTACATTCCATTAAATATATATAAATATACACATATATATCTTCTTCATTCACCCATTGACAGACACTTAGGTTGTTTGCATATCTTTGCTATCGTGAATAATGCTGGGATAAACATCGGAGTGTGGGTATCTCTTCAAGACAACAGTTTCATTTCCTTTAGATACATATTCAGAAGTGGGATTGCTGGATCATGTGGTCATTTTATTTTTAATTTTCTAAGGAACCTCTGTACTGTTTTCCATAGTGACAGAACCAATTTATATTCCCACCAGCAGAAGGAATTCCCTTTTCGTCATACCCTCTCCAACAGTTATCTCTTGTCTTCTTGATAATAGCCATTCTAACAGGTGTGAGATAATATCTTACCGTGCTTTCAAATTGTATTTCTCTGATTAGTGATGTTGAGCATCTTTTCATATACCTTTTCATCATTTGGATGTCTCCTTTGGAAAAATGTCTATTCGGTTCCTCTGCCCATTTTTTTAAATAACACTGCTTGTGTTTTTGTTATTGAGTTGTAGGTGTTTTTTATATATTTTGGATATTAACCCCTTATTGGATATATGGCTTACAAATATTTTCTGCTGTTCTGTAGGTTGCCTTTTCATTTTGTTAATTTGACCATGGAGTTTTGGTGCTTACTTTTCTCCCATCTCTGCCTGGCTTTGCTTGCTCAGTTTTATTCCGGCATATATCAGATGGAGTTCATCTTCCTTCACTCTCCAGGCCGCTGCCGATCAGACCTTGGCCCATTTCCTGTTCAGAGTGAAGAAACTCACTCGTTCTACAGACCTTCCAGATCAAACCTCAGCTTGCTAGGGAAACCACACTCCCATTAGCAATAATGCTGCTCATGTAAAAGCTGCCTTTGGTAAGTGAACTTTAATGCTGATTGATTGAAAAGAAAGGAGACAATTTTGTTTCACTGAATCCCTTTAAACGTAGTTAATGTTGTAAACTATTCCAGAGCTTTTCATTTTCGTGTTTTTCCTCTGGGGAGGAAAAAACCTGCTTCTTGAAAAATGAAAAGCTGAGTTAAAAAAAATAAAACGGGGTGCCTGGGTGGCTCAGGTCATGATCCCAGTGTCCTTGGATCAAGCCCCGCATCGGTCTCCCTGCTCAGCAGGGGAGTCTGCTTTTCCCTCTCCCTCTGCCCTTGCTCGTATGCTCTCTCTCTCTCAAATAAATAAATAAATAAAATATTTTTTTAAAATTCAATAAAATAATTAAAAATCCCCACCTTGTGTGGTTCTACCCTGTTAAGAACAGTTTTTTTGTGATCCCCAACATCCCTAGATATGCACAGAAACTAAACACTTTCCTAGAAGAGGGGTTGGCACACTTTCTCTGTGAAGCGTCAGAGAGTAACTATTTTAGGCTTTGAGGGCCATCGGGTCTCTCAGCTCTGACACCGTAGCTTCAAAGCCACCATCAACAATATGTAAATGAGGGGCTCCTGGGTGGCTCAGTCGTTAAGCTTCTGCCTTCTGCTTATGTGGGATCAAGCCCTGCATTGGGCTCCCTGCTCCGCCGGAAGCCTGCTTCTCCCTCTCCCACTCCCCCTGCTTGTGTTCCTGCTCTCGCTGTGTCTCTCTCTGTCAAATAAATAAATAAAATTAAAAAAAAAAAAACAACAATATGTAAATGAATGAACAATGAATAAGTAAGTATTTATTCACAAAAATAGGCAACAGGCTGGATTTGGCCCTCAGACCTTAGTTTGCTGACCCCTGGTTGCTGAAACAAGTGACTACTAACTTAGTGGCTTAATACAACAAACATTTTCTCTCTCAGTTCTGGAGGGCGGAAGTCCACCTCAGGGTGTTGGCAGGGCTGTGTGCCCTCCCAAGGCTCTAGAAGAGAAATCTCCCCTCCCGCTTTCAGCTCCTGGTGGCTCCCGGTGTTCCTTGGTTTGTGACTGCGTCCCTCCAGCCTCAGCCTCTGTCTTCACACAGCCTTGTCTGTGCCTCTGTGAGGCCAAATCTCCCTCTATTTTTCTTTTTTAAAAAATATTTTATTTATTTATTTGACAGAGAGAGAGGGAGAACAAGCAGGGGGAGCAGCAGAGGGAGAGGGAGAAGCAGGCTCCCCGCTGAGCAGGGAGCCCGATGTGGGGCTCCATCCCAGGACCCTGGGACCATGACCTGAGCCAAAGGCAGACGCTTAATGACTGAGCCACCCAGGCGCCCCTCCCTCTATTTTTTCTTAAAAAGGACAGCGGCCATGGGATTTAGGGCCTTCTCTGACTCCAGAATGATTTTGCCCCAATATCCTTAACTAATTACATCTGCAAAGACCTATTTCCAAATGAGGTCACATTCTAAGGTTCTAGGTAGACGTGAATTTGGCGGGAGCACTCTTGAACCCACTACACCTGTTCCAGAAGAAGCGTGCCCCCTCCTGTTTCAGAGGTTGAAGCACAGAAACAAACTACAACGGCAATGGGCATTGTGATCACAGTTACAGGCTAAGCCTGAACCCAGCCCACTCTTGGCTACGAAGGGAGACGGGCAAGTGCTGGAGATGAGTTAGGTGCGGATGCAGCAATCTGGGACTGTCTCACTGTTGTCATCAGGACAGAAAGAAAATTCCAACAAGAGCGTTGTTACCGGATGCTGTGTCTGTGCACCCCCAACTTAGGTCCCACCTAAGTCCCACCAGTGAGGTGTCCCATGTCCTGGGGAATGTTGCCATGCATTTTGCGAGATGAGCTATTGGCTATCCATCTTGAGTCCACATTACAGGGGCTCCTCTGGGCTCCTCGTAGTTCTACTATATGCCACTGACAGTGTTGTTAGTGCCTGCCTGGAACTCCTATTTGAAGCCACCCTAGCACATCTGTTGAGAGGAGACTGGGGCTCACAGACGGATACCCGCATCCCTCTTCCATCTGACTGTTCAGGTGTATCAGGCAGGCGGGACCATTGCGACAACAATGCAAACAACTTATAAGTGACTATCAAGCTGTTCTTAACCATCCTCTGGCCACCCCAACCCTGGGTTTTCTCCCAGGCCACCCCACTTCATAGTCTCTAACCTCCCAATTCCCATCCTCCTCCCCACCGGCTGAATCACAGGCTGTTTGTGGACCTCTCTCTAGTTTTCTTTCTTTCCTTATAACTCATGCCCTCAGAACATTACCTTTAACCTCACAACTTGTTTGCTGATTTAGGTTTTTCTCTTAAAAATAGATTATTCATTCCCTTGGAAGAAATCTCTGTGTGTGTGTGTGTGTGTGTGTGTGTGCAAGCACGTGTGCATGAGAGAGAAAATCTCTTGCTATATAACTACTGAAGAACAAAACATCAAAAGGACCAACAGTTATCTCTCGATTCCTGCCTAGAAAAAGGCAAATCAAAATGGATATGCCCTCCATATTCAGAATTGCAGATCTGAGAGTTGGAGGAACCAAAATCAAACTGAGAGCTCCAGAAGAGGGGGGACTAGGGCCTCTGGCAGTCTTTAAGCCCACTCTGCCCCCTGGCTGGACTCAGCCACACACCACGTTCATGGCTTGTGAGCAGACCATGTTCTCCACACCACCCGCCCCTGCCTCCATAGCTAGCTGCCTCCGAGCAGCACATATACCATGGGATTGCAAGCCACACCCCGGCAGGGACTGAGTCCCTCTGTAAATCCCTCCACGCTCGGTGCCTGACACACAGAGAGCATCCAACATGAGCAGGCACTCGACAAATATCTGTGAAATGTGTGCATATGAATAGGATTGTATCCGTGGCAGCCAAACACAAAGGTGGGATGTGCAATGGTAGCTCTGCTTCTATGGTCTGGAGACCATAAGAAATTATTAAAACTACAACAATTTGCTCTTCAGAGCTTCATCCTCAGGCAGGGGCTATGGTGATAAACCTTGGACCTTGCCAGCCCTGGTGTTTAGTTTATGATTTAGGGTTAATTCCAGAAGCAGGTCATTTGTTTTACAGCCCACGTAAGATTTCTTGCGCCTCCTACAGTTATTTGAAAATGTCTGCAAAGAGGTACAGCAACAATGTTAAAAGCAAAAAAATTGAGAATGACATAGTAGTCCGCCAGAAGGGGAATTTTGGATTAAATTATGTAACAATCCTGGGGCGCCTGGGTGGCTCAGTCAGTTAAGCATCTGACTCTTGATCTCAGCTCAGGTCTTCATGTCAGGGATGTGAGTTCAAGCCCTGTGCTGGGCTCCATGCTGGGTGTGGAGTCTACTTAAATTTGATTAAAATAAATACATATATGACAATCCTAATGAAAGATTTTTATACAGCCATCAGGTAGGGGAAAAATTTGAGTAAAAACTGGATATGTATATTAAGATGATTTTGAAATGCGGTTGCAGGTGCGCGCGCGCGTGTGTGTGTGTTTCTGCAGAGGAGAAATTATACGCTATTAAAAACAGTTATCTCTAGAGTGTAGAATTTGGAATCCTATGTTTTGCGTCCCCTTATTCTTTTCTGTTTTGAATTTTTGCATATGACATGTATTATTTCTGTCATAAAAGAATTAAAAATCAAACTTGAAAGGAATGTCCTCAAACTATTTCACTGCTTACAAACTGAGATCATGAAGAAGTTTATTGAGACTCTGAGTGGGGAAGCAGAGGAGAGACTGAGATTCTAGGGAATAACAAGGGGAACAGAAGAACCACGGGATAAAAGGGACATATCAGATGGTGAATGAGGTCAGTTACTCACTTGCAAAAGCAAAACATCACCAGACCAGGCAGTTCATACATAGTCATAAAATTCCCTCATCCGTGTGCCATTTTCCAAAGCAAAATCTCTGAACATGTCTCTTTGCTCTGAATTGATAAGGTTACTAATTACCAGGGGACAAGGGCTCTCTGCAGTGACATTTATACAATTCCCTGCCCCTTCATCCAAATCAAACAAGGTAATACTCAAAGGAAATTGGCCAGTAGACTCCCCATACTTCAACTCAGGCAAGTCAAAACCTTTTCAAATCTCAGTTGGCTGATATTAGAATAAGAAAAATAAGATTTAAGAGTCTCAAGCTGAGGATGCTTTCATGAGTGTAGGAATTATTTATATGTGCATCACTGTGTTTGGCAGATAAATAAGAGGGATATAATCCCTGCCCTGTGATCTCAGACATATATAGAAAAGTCCGCATTAACATACAATGTAACAGAAAAGTAAAGATGCTAGACAACCCGCCCAAGGTGGGGACCAAAATGGGAACTAAAGGCCAGTCGTCTTGACTTCAACATGCCATTTGAGGGGATGGACCACAGAATACCTCACATTATTCCTCCGGCTTTTAAGTTTAGGGTTCTTTAACAACAAAAGGAGAGGAGGAAAAAAGGAAGGAGAATGGGGAGGAGGAGGAAGGAGAGAGCTGTTTTAAAATTTATCTTTGCCTTTTATTTATCTAGGAATCAAGAAACGATTGTTTTTTTCATTTTTCGTTTTTTTAAAGATTTTATTTATTTATTTGACAGAGACAGACAAATAGTGACAGAGATAGCAAGAAAGAGCACAAGCAGGGGGAGAGGCAAAGGGAGAGGGAGAAGCAGGCTCCCTGCTGAGCAGGGAGCCAGACACGGGGCTCAATCCCAGGACCCTGGGGTCCTGACCTGAGCTGAAGGCAGACGCTTAACCGACTGAGCCACCCAGATGCCCCACAATTGTTTTTTTCAGTTTATCATCTGCACAATGGGGCATAATGAAACTTGCTCATTTATATTTATGGCATTACTGTGATATTAAAATGAGTATACATAATCATTTTACCATCATATAATCATATAAATGTAGAGATAGATAGATAGGAAGGTGGATAGGTAGGTAGGTAGATAGATAGCTAGATAGATGGATAGGAAAGATGGGTAGGTAGGTAGGTAGGTAGGTAGATAGATAGATAGATAGATAGATAGATAGATAGATAGATAGATAGGAAGGATGGATAGGTAGGTAGGTAGGTAGGTAGGTAGGTAGGTAGGTAGATAGATAGGATGGGTGGACAGACAGACGGATGATATATAGATAAAATTTCATTGTGTTATTTTAAAAACTAGACATCATTCCACCATTATTGGCGCATTTCAGCTGAAAAGAAAAGTGCTAGCTTCCCTGGCACGTCTGCTGGAGCTTGGAGGGGTTTCTCTGGCAAGACACCAACTCCCTTGTGAGGAGCTTGGCTGTAGCTCTGAGAGAAGGAAACAGGCTCTTGTTACAGTAAATGTCAGCACCAGCGGGAAAACCTTACTAGCTGGCTGTATTCTGGGAACAAATATGTTTTTAGTGGTTCATTGCCTGGAAAACTCAACTTGGGTAGCCCCCAAACCTTTGAGCCTGTTTACAGGGAAGAGTGAGCATTGTCTTTCTTGTTCTGGGTGCTCCAAATGGAAATCATTGATCATGTTCCATCTCCCTACTTTAGGACTGAATAGAAATGTCTGAATGTCCAGCACTCATGCTGACATCACTTCTATAAATGCTGGTTTGTGTTCTTCTTACAAATATCTAGGAAGATGATTTTCATGAGTAGCTGCTCAAATGAATAAGAGAAATGCTCCAAGGAAGAGTTCACTGATTTCAGCATTTGTAAACCTTATCTTCAGTATCTCAGCATAGAGATCTCTAGAATTAGACTGCCCATATTCAAATAATGGTTTTGATATTTACTAGGTATATAACCTGAGCGAGTAACTTTACCATCATGCCCCTCTGTTTCTCTATCTATACAATGGGGACAACAACATTCCCTAACTCCTAGAGGGACCTAAGGATTTAAAATACAAAGACTGGAAGAGTTTATCCAGTGTCTCACACTTGACAATCAATGTATCTACTAATAGAAGTGAGGGTAATGGTATCTTTAAAAAAAATTTAATGTATTTTGTTATCCATTCTAAAGCAATACAAAAAAAAAAATTTAAAAAGCACATCCATTTAAAACAGTTATGTTTAAGTCCAATGTAGTTGGAGAATATGGTAATTTAATTATTTCTAGTTCCTGACAAGCTATGGATAAATGGGAGAGAAAAGGCTTAGAGGAGATATCAAGTCCCTAATCATTACTTGTAAACTACCTCCTCAAGCCTCCAGAAACTCTGTTCTGCAGGAGGAAGAAGATGACCAATTATGTTCTAAACTACATAAACAGCAGGGTCAGGAAACCATAGATATGGGCTGCATGTCCTCTGTTCATGCCAAATTCCACTCAGCATTTTCATTTATTGTGAAAATATCTTCTTGAAAAGAGGGGGAATTAGGTGAGCACATGAAGTGCTGAGAGAATATAAAATAAAGGAAGGATCAGTAGTTGAGTCAGGAGTGAGCATCGTGCCGCTTAAGCTAAGCAAAGACAGCTGCACATACTGTATTTTCCTATTCCCTGACCATAGCAGACATCATTAATTGATCACGGCACTTCTTCCCCATGAACCTATCTATGACCCCATAAGCCTGTACATAGTCGAGCTGCAGTCAGACACTACCAATCACCGAGAGATAGGAAGTGACATAAAACCATTTTATAACCCCAGACGTTGGTCTTGGTAGAAGCAATAAAAAAAAAGGTCTGCAATCATGATGAAGGTAGCCATTTGAGTAGCTGGGAACGACTTGAGTTAAACCCTAGCAAAAGGGAGTGTAACGTCTATGGTGGAAAGTAAACAGCAGGTTGCTTTGTTCCTAAGTGCTGAAGGTTTGGGGCTGACAACATGCAATATTGATGAGAGAGCAGTAAAAGACAGACTGAAGGATTCTGAGTTGAACTGGGGAATTAAAGAGGGCTTCCAAGGTTGAAACCTGCAGGACTCATCAATTAAAAAAAAAAAAAAAAAAGACTGGCTCAGCTATCTGTGCTAAGACAGTGCCTGCAGATGGGACCCTGGCGTTACGGAAAGCCCTTCGATAAAATTAAGATGAGGATTGCACCTCACAAAGGCTTGGCAGTGGACTGCGTCCGTCATACAAAAGAAAGTGGTAGGATAATTATTTGTATTGTGACTTTCTAGCGAATAGAAATAGGTGATCTTCATGGAATTGATAACGACAAGAACAAATTCATGGCAATTATTAAAAAGAAAACAATTATAAGACAAGTGCAATAATATATTTTACCATAAACATATTCTGTGCTGTATGTGAGGTATTTAACATTTACTATTTTATGCACTCTTACACAAGAAGGAGGGAAAAAGGGTGGGAAGGGAGGATGAGAGAGAGAATGGGAAAGAAAAGGAAAAGGTGAAGGAGAAGAAACAAAGGTTTGTTTGCTGGCTTGGATTTTTTTTTTTTTAATTGCCATTTTACACATTAGGCAACTGAAGCTCAGGACGGTGAAGTAACTTGCCTGGCATGTGTCAAAGTCAGGAATAAAACAGCCCCATCTGCCACAAAAACACATAGCTTTTTACCTCTTTGCTGTACTTTATCCAAAAAAAAAAAAAAAAGAGGAGCCCAAGAGCAGGCACACTGTTATTCCAACAGTCCAGGAGGAAGAAGCGGGACCTAGCATTATGAATATTCCCCTCTCTTTGGAGCACATATGGGTTCCACTATCTTATGATACATGACCAAAAAACACAGTCATTAGACTTTTTTTAGCTTCACACTGTGTCTGCAAGCAGTCCTCCCACTAACATGGATTCACAAATACACTAAGAAAGTGGGAGGGGCTTGACCTGCTGGCAATCATTAAGCAATCCTAATCCACAACCCCTGAGAACACACTTGGTGTAAATGCATTCCAGGAGGGCCTTTTATCTACTGATGGATGCAAACATTCATTCAATAAACATGTCTTTATGGCCAACTAAGTTATGGTGACAACTACTCAGAAAGGAGCAGTAAATAAAACATATATGAATTTCGGCCCTTGTCAAGCTTCCATGCTAGTGGAAGAAGATACGAGATAAATTCTCCAAGTACATCGTATGTCAAAGGGTGATCATTACAAAGGAGAAAAGTAGCACAGTGAAGGAAGCAGACAGTGTTAGGGTAGGGTGTGTGATTTTAGATATGGTGGTTTCCTCCAGGAAATAGATGAAAGCCATGGGGGGGAGAGGAGGGAGAGAGACTATGGTGGGGCAGGAAGCTGGGTAAGCTGGCAAGAGGTAGGGCATACAAATCCTTACAGACCATGTTACAGATTTCAGTCTTACTCCTGGAAAAAGACAGGATGCCACTGAATGGTTTGAGCAGGATAGAGGTATAGTCATATCTGCATTTGAAAAGATCTGCTGGCTGGTGTCAGCAGAATGGACTATAAAGGGCACATGCTGGTATGCTAACTATTGGTGTGGAACATGTGAAAGAAGGTGGCAGTTTAGACAGAGGTGGAACTTTTGGAAGGATTTGGTAAATTGTTCGGTGGGGGGAGTCAACAGGACTTGGTAATTGGCTGGATGTAGGGAGTGGGGAACTATTTCTTCCTTAAAACAACAACAACAACAACAACAACAACATTGAAATAATAAAAAATATTCCAGGAGCCCAGTCTGGGATGTGACCCATCTCTAACCAATCATTCTGGGGATTCTCTTGGAGGTTGTGAGCCCATTCTTGGATGTCAGAGTGAGGTGACGATGGGAAAGTGAAAACAGCTCTAGGTTTAGGAAGAACTGAAAGATCATTTAAAGAAAGGGGGGGACTCTACAAAAGGAAAGTAAGTGAGGTGACATTATAGCAATCCTAATGTGAGACCAGAGGACATGGTAAGCTTAAAAAAAGAGAAAGAATCTGACCCAAAACACAACGAGACAGGAAATGATTCTATCCTGTGAACAAAATTAACAAAAAGTCAAAGGTTACACGAGGTTTGGAGATCTGGAAGCATCAGAACCCTTTTGACAGAAATGGAAAATTGAAAAAGGATACTGTTTTAGTTGTGGGAAGAAATTAGTTCTATCCTTATTATAAATGCCTTAAATATTTAGAACAACAGACACGTGGCCATAATTGCACAGATAATGCTAAGATATGTCAAGAAAAACACAAAACAATTAATTAGTATGACAGCTTCCCCAAGGAAGCTATTCAGATCATTTAGTGAAAAACAAAGCTATAATAAAATACAATCATCTGGTGTCTATATTAGCAATAATTAGTATATATGATCAAAGCCATGCCAAAGATTATTTTCCATTTTAAGTGTGCAAACTACCAACATTCTGTTGATACAGATGGGAGGTGTGCATTGGAGGAGTCCAGCTATTTTATGGAAGAGAGTAAGGGCAGGGACTTCAGAGGTTTATCAGGCTCCCCAACGGACTAGGCAGCCACATCTGTACTTGGCAGATATGAACAAAATTACCTCCTGAAAATTATGAGCTCTCCAGAACCAGAAAAAAGAAGTGGGAAAAGCAGAGAGAATGGAATACAGAGCCCTGAGCAAGTAGATGGATGCACTTGTTCAAATCCTGCCCTCCATCACCAGGGCTCCAGATCTAGCTCATGGAATGGGAGTTCCAACCCATCACCAGCTTCATAGTGACAGTCCTCACGAGGCTTGGGAATTCTGTTCTTTGGCATGCAATAGATGCTAATTCTCTCTCCTTCCTGATTCCCTTTCAAATATGAGAACATCCATCCAAGCCAGACAAATCAGTCCCCACGCTCCATCTTTGGGACAGATATTACTAATCTGTCCCAAATGGCACCTTCCCACTCAGCCCCGGATCTCTATCAAAGAAGCAACCTGAGTGGTAAATACATATCATAGAATACTACTCCGCAAGTAAAGGGAATAAGCTATTGATACATACGACAACTTGGATGAATCTCAGGGGCATGATATTGAGTGAAAAAAGCCAATCCCAAAATGTTACATACTGTACACATTCCATTTATATATTCTTGAGATGACAAAACTTAAGAAATGAAGAGCAGATAGTAGTTGCCAGAGGTTAGGGATGGGGGCGAGGGTAGGAGGAAGTGAGGCAATGTGTGAGGGATCCCGTGGTGTTGTGTTTGGGCTGTGTTGTGGACATACGAATTGATACAGGTGCTAAACATGGATAGAGCTAAATACACACATACAGGAGTACAAATAAAACTGGGGAAATCTGAATAAGATCAGGAGATTGCATTAGTAGACGGCCTCAATGTCTGAATAAGAGCAGTAGATCTTACTGTCTGAATTAGATCAATCACACGTTTTGCTATGCTACAATCATTTTTTAAGATGTTGCCCTTGGGGTACAGGGTCTCTGTATTACTTTGTAAGCTTCGTGTAAATCGACAAATCTATAATTACCTCAAAATAAAAAGTTTAATGAGAAAAAAACAGTCCTTTGAAAGTCTACCAATGGATCAAAGTAAACATATAAGTTGAAATCTATTTGTCCTCCCTAAAGTAGATCATAAGGGTTTTATCCATATTTACTTTCAAAACCCAAGAAAAAATATAATAAATCTAATTTCTTGCCTAGATTCTGATTTTTCGTAAAAATATTTCCAATCTCTCAACACAGGCTTCGGTGACCACAAACAAGACAAGGTGATGTGTGGAAGTGCTTCGGGGCTCAGGATTATTGTCAACTCCACCATCACAATTCAGTTCACGACAGCTCAGCAATAATGCTAAAAATTCAGAGTTCCTAGACTCAGTTCTGACTGTGACATGTCCCTAGAGTTTGGAACTGATCTACCCTAAACCCTGAAGTCTGCGTTGACTCTGACTCTGAATGGTTCTGTCAGCCCCCAGCCAATCCTGGAGTACCGACATTCCAAAGCAGGATTGCATCTAACTGCTGGTATAACAAACATTCCCTTTGATTCCATGGCAACCCTATATCCTAACTGCGTTTTGCATGGGCTGCAACCTTCCATTTACCCTACATTCATTTCCAAATTGAAACGGTATCTTGTATTACATATGTTTTCTGTGATAGTTTGTCCTGTGAATTCATTTAATAATGAAGCATATGGTCTGTCTTCCCATTTCAAGAACCTAGGTAGCGTTCACAACCAACCACCAGGCATTACATACGCAACAAGGAGGAGCTTTTCAGCCTGCAATTCTAAAGCTGAAAAGATGCTCAGGTGAGTTTGCTTCCATTAACCTGAGCCAATGAGAATATGACTGCATTCTCCCACACTCAATAGTATGGAAGTTGCTGAATATTTAGTAGCATAATCAAGTATAATAGGGGCAGAATGGGAGAGCTCCTTGCAAATTTCCTTCAGCCTTTCACTGTCTGACAGCAGAGGGTGTGTGTTTATTATAAAAAATATGTTGTTTAAAAGGTCCCTTTGTGTGTGTGTGTGAAGAAAACAGGTTATCACATATGTTGTGATATGAATGAAACCTTTTTGGAAGGCAAATCTTAGCAATATCTATGAAAAGTAAATTGATACAGCCCTTGTAGAACTAAGAAATTATCCTATAAATATACATGTGCAAACACTGAGAGATAGATGTATAAATAGAAGCAGTGTCTGAAATAGAATAATAAAAAAAACTAAACCAAACCATATAAATGTGCATTAATAAGAAATCTATTAAATATTGTTTTATTTATAAATGGAATACTATGAAGCTATTAAAAAGAATAAATTAATTGTATATATCTAGTGTAGAATTATTATATATGGCACATTTATTTATAAATATTAAGAGTACCAGCTGGATAACTAGAATTTCTTTTATTTCTCTCCCTTTTCCTTCTTTCCTTCCTTCCTTCCTTCCTTCCTCCCTCTCTCCCTCCCTTCCTGCTTCCCTCCCTTCTTTCCTTCCTTTCTTTGGTGGCTGGCAAATCTTTCATGGGCCAAATCCTGGCAATATTGTTACTTTTCTTATTCCATAAGTCCTTCCTCAAGATCTGCTACTCTCAGGAGGCCTAAAGGTAACTGTGTAGTGGGGAACATAAGGAGTTGATATTCAAAGGATATAAGGTTTCAGTTATACTAGATGAATAAATTCTAAAGTTATGATATACAACATAGTGTCCACAGTTAACAATACAGTATTGTACACTTCAAAATTTTTTAAGAAGGTAGATCTCATGGTGAGTCTTCCCCCCCCACACACACACACAAGGACACTCTGAGAAATGTTGAATATGTTCATTACCTTGATTACCTCGATGGTAGTGATGGTATCGCAGATGTCCACACTCATATGTCCACACTCATTACATTAAATATATGCAGTTCCCTCTGTATCAATTACACCTCAATAAAGCCATTTATTTTTTTTAAAGTTCACTCTTTCAGAATCTTTAGGAAAAAAAAAATCCCCACACTTTGTTTCAGCTTTGATTGTTAAAAATGTACATATCATGATGGTACTCAGCCTGTTCAGAAATGTGCATACTGAGAACAATTGCTGAATTTTCTAAAATGAGAGACTCTGGGAAATTTGCATTAATATCATAAACACACACACACACACACACACACACTGTATTTCAGCTCTACAGCAACTCATATTATATTGAATCTACTTTACTCAAGACAATATGATTTTTTGAAACTAAAGTTATTTAAAGCAGAGTTAAAGTCTCTTCTCTACCACTCACTTTGTAAATTTGACCAAATTAGCAGACCCGAATCCTAGTTTCTCTACCTATAAAGTGGGTTTGATAAGGTTGTTACCTGATAAGGTTGTTGAAAATATTAAATGAAATAATATCCACAGAGGATTTGATAAAATGTCTATTCAATAGTAATGTTCAATATTACATACAGTACATGTAAGCACATGCACACATGTTCACATACACACGTGCACGCATGCTTGCAGGCAGAGGGTCTGGCAATTTCCCAAGCTAACTTGTATGACTGCCTATTACCGTTTTCTTACAATAGGTCGTTCATCTTCACCAGCTTTTTTTTTTTTAAAGATTTTATTTAGTTGAGAGAGAGAGAGAGAGTGTACAAGCAGGGGGAGAGGCAGAGGCAGAGGGAGAAGCAGACTCCCCGCTGAGCTGGAAGCCAGACATCGGGCTCGATCCCAGGACCCCAGGATCATGACCTGAGCTGAAGGCAGACGCTTAACCAACTGAGCCACCCAAGTGCCCCTCTCTTGGCCAGTTTCAAAATGCCTTCTTCAAGTCTAAGAAGAGTGGGTGTTCAGCTCAATCTAACATAAGGAAGAACTTCTAACAATTAAAGGCACGCAGAAGTGACTGCTTTGTGAGACAGTCCCATCACTGAGGGTATTCATTCCAATGAAGCTCTTGTGAATTAAGTCATAAGAAAGACCCCAGGGTGTCTCTGTGATTGGGCTCATTTTCAGGATCCCTCCCACATTGGCATAAATTGTGTGCCATGCTCTTCAGTTGTAGTTTTTCTAATCTATAGGAGGAGAGATAAGGCTGATGCTCAGTCTTCCACCTGTGGTGTTTTTCACCTGCCTCCTTTACCGCACAATAGCCTGCGACCGTTTGTGTATTTATAGCACATCTTCCTTTGACTGGAAATCCTTGAGGTAGTGACTCGATCCTATTTATCTCTTCATTTCACATCACTCGGCACACAGTAGGTGCTCAATGAATGACTTTTGGATGACAAAATAAATCCTGCAAAGCAATCCAGAGTGCTTTTCTATCTACGAAGTTTTTCCTATAAAATCTAGACCATTAAATATTCTGACAGAATATTTAAACAAATCTGCTGTTAAAATATTAATAATGGAAGCAGCAACGATGATGGCAATGATGTGTAAATTGAAAAGTAAATCCACAGAGATGTCAATAGAATGTTTTTGTCTCTTTATTTCCATTCTCCTTATTTGAGAAGGGATGTTTTTACCAGCTTTAATGCCTAACTAGAATAATTTACATCTATCTCCTTCCCCCTGGTATTAAGAGCAAAAACATCGGATGGCTGCATTCTTTGGGGAACCTTCCTCACAGTATTTTTCCCCTCACAATGACTAGTTGATAACAAGCACAACAATAAAGTAGATGCCCCTTCTATCCAATAAATGTCCTCTGTCCTTAAGTTAAAATTTTCCTGGAACATGGGATGGGGAGGAAAGACTAAAATAAAAGATTGCATTTATAGCTTGGCCATAGAGACTAAATCAGATCATGTTTATTGATTTATTTCAATCAATAGACATGGGGAAGTTCAGGAGATTTTGACCCATGCCTCCAGGTATGCATTTGAGAGAGGTTTTTACCCAGCCCCAAAGTTGAGTTATTGCAGAATGAAAAAATGTTTGTGTGCACCAAGCGACACAGATATATTCATAACAGGAGGGAAGGAGGAAATTCAACTCCCTTTATTTTTCCCCCAGACTATAACATTAAAAGACAGGTTTTGCACAAAATATTAAACTTTCTCATGTTTCTATGTACTTAACCAAATAATACCCAAACACAAACAAACAAAATATCAGAATCATAAATAGACACACTCTGGATAAAAATAAATAGGCTTCATGCAGTGACAATGGCTATTCCTTGGTTTATGCCTTGCCCAGATTATATCTCTTCTCAGGAACTTTCTCTGTTATGGGTCCCTTAGAGTCTTCCAAAAAAATCAGTTCCTCTGTGCCAGGCTCTGTGCCACTCCCTGTCTGTTGTCTCTTCTAGGGAGGGAAAATGGTCTGTCATGTTTGGGCATAAAATCCCATGTTTATATTCCACAAAGAACTCGTCTAAACTATTATTTTTCTGCCGGAGCTGAACTAGCCACTTGTTTTTCTCAAGCTGCATTTCCAAAGTGAAATCAATTCCTTCTCACTGACATGTACACCCACCAGGCTCATGTCTTTTTGATGACACTGGCACAAAAGAGAGGCCACTGGCAATGATGCAAATGGAATCTAAAGACCTTACTGCACATCTTTACCAAGGCTGCATGACCAGCTATTTGGGAGCACCAGACTTCACGGGCACCATTTTTAAAGAAGCTGAAGTTCACGTTGAGATCAAAGCTTTAATGGGGTTTTGAACTGTGATGGGAATGAAGAGTTAATGACAACATTCTTTGACTATCAGCTCGGCCAAGGGATGGGATGAGGTAGTGGATACACCTGGGGAGCAGTAAATCCACATTCTGTTTCTGGTGGATCACCTCTTCCTCGTTTCTTCTGGTAGCAACATTTCTCTTTCTACTGGTAGAGTGCCTTCCATGCGTTGGGTTTAGTAAAGCCAGGCACACCCCACCTGTGCTATCGTTATTGATACATGGTCTTGCCTGGAAGCAGAATTCACTCTCCTTCTAGCCCCAGGGGTCAGTTCAGGAATGAGGATGTAGTTCGAATACAGTTGATACCTCTCTAATTTTATACATGGAAGCTAGAAGGGAGAGGATCATGTTTTACTTCAAAACATAAGCTGTTAAGAATACAGCCTGGAGGCTACAACCGGCCACATGGAGAAAATCTGCTCAAGAATGAAACCAACACTCAGAAGGAAGTCAAAAGATGGAGAATAGACATACCATCAGTAACATTCTTTGAGCCCTTAGACCCAGCCCTACCTGAAGAAAACAGATCTTTTGGATTCCTTATTTCATGAGTCAATAAATCTCTTTGTTAAAAAAACAAGATTAAATTTGTTGGAATTTAATTTCTATCACTTGCAATAAAAATGTTCTGATGGATCCACGTGATAGCAAGAAAAGTGTGACCCACTTCCCATTTTGTGGCTGACTTCTAAAAAATTCACTTTCCCAGAGAGGTCTGACTTTAGCCAACGTGGCCTCTGGGTCAACAAACACCTTGTCTTCTGACAACTTCATGCATGACAATGCTGGGATGCTGGTGGGGGCTCAACAAAATAGTTCCTGAAAATGGAACACACTTTACAATCTCACTTGAGGGCGAGAACTCCTGTGCTACCATAAAAATAATTTTGGAAAGAAGTGCATCTGCTTTCAGAAAGTGTCTGCCAAGATATGGCCCGATGTAATTTAAAATGGCTAAGACAATCAGCTCGAAAATTAAGGTTTCTAATGGGAACACCTACTCAGCCCTAATAATAGGGGAACTACCATCATAATTATAATGTGGTGCAAGCAGGCACATCATTAACTAACTTTTCTCAGCTACTGCAATTAACAAGCATCAATAGATGGAGTAAATTATTAATAACCCACACATGCTCTGGTGCACACTGCTGGCTCTATTTTTTTTTTCCAAGTAAGAAGCAAAAAGTTAACAGCTGATATCCAAATAATCTTTGATTTATCTCCTTCACAACATTACTGTACCTTTTAATAATTCTTTCTGGAGGAGATAACAGTTGTAAAGAATGAAGTAGTGAGTAGAGAAGGAAACAACCTGGAAGTGAGCAATGGAGTCTAACAGGGAGACCGTCTTCTATGAGTTGATCAAACAGCCCTGTTCCTTACTTTCTCCGTGGTGTAATCATTTATGGAATTGCTGCTATCATCAATGAGTGCTAGTAAGGGTGGAAGTTGTTATGGCTGTGACTTTATACAGTGTAGTGTGAATCAGCAGTTCTCAAATATAGCCTAGGGACCGATTTAGGTTTATGATGTTCACAAATAATCTCTTCAAATCATGGGGCATTAGCCCAGGGTGGGCCCTGGCCTAATATGTAAGTGATAAAGACGACAAAACAAGAGAGCCAGAAAGAACTAGGGGACATAGTCAAGGCTGCACAAATAAGTTAGGAAGTCTTTCCCTTGCATTGAAACTGTTGTCAGCCCTCAGGTGAATAAAGCACATTCCTTGTCCTGAAGGCGTGCGTGTTCTAACAGAAAGAGGCTACTGAATAGCAAGTGTCAATAGAGCCGGAAAACCCTCTGGTTGGAATAAACACAAGGGAAGAGGAGGAAAAGGGCAGGCAACTCAGCCCGGGGCAGAAGGTTCACAGACAGCTTCCCCTAAGATATCTCTGCTGGATTCTTTAATGACGGGGGGGGGGGGGGGGGGGGGAGCGGTGAGGTCGAACGGAAGTGGGAATGGTCCCAGCAGAGGCAACACTGTGGCATATTCTCGGAACGACAAGTCACCTGATGCAGTTGGAGTCTACATGCAACGGGGCATAGTGGCCAGATAAGAAGGGATGTGTCAGGAACAGATGCTCTCTGCTGAGAGCCACGGCTGGCCTTTGAGCAGCCTTCATTAGGAAGTGACACAATCGGGCTCTGCTGATGAAAAGATCCCTAGGGCTGCACTTGGCAGAGTGGCGTGGAGAGGGGGTGTGGTGGGGGAAGGAAAAGACCACAGGGAGTTTGTGCCAATCCATGCAAGGGATATGAGTGGTCTTCACCGAAGACTCCGCAGTGGGAACACTGCAGGGAATCAACGGATGTATTTTCATGATTATTGGAAGATAAAACCCAGAGACTTGACTCTTCACCCTGAGTCTCGGGTGATGTGACTGACTACTGCCAACCCCTTAACAGGCAAACAGCCACACAGCAACTGTTACCAGACCAAAACACCACCAGGAAGTCTGGTAGCCTTGGCTCTGGGTCAGATATAAAGGTGCAGGTTTGAGAAAACTGACCTGCAGGAGATGATTTCCAAGACTTGGTTTTTCTCTTCCATCTTGATAAACCCGGGTCTTGAAAGACCATCCCCTGCCCTGAGGAAGGGACTCTTTCAGAAAGAAGCAAAAGCAAGTGTAGGGTAGGTAGACCAGAAGGCCTCTGACCTTGAAGCACTCTCTCAACTAGGAAAGTAGCAGAACTCTATGGCTCCATGTATTTGTGTCTCGATGCCTCTTTCAACAAAAAGGCATCAGACTGAATGATTTTAGGCACATGCCGAGTCATCTGGCTGAGTCCTGTGAGCAGGCGGGGGAATGACAAAGGTGACCCGTGGGTCACTCTGCTACAAACATACTCAGAGCCTGTCTGCAGGCAAGTGCCTGGGGCTGTGGGACTCGGGATCAGTCTCAGGCAGGCTCTACCTCCCAGGCGTCTTTGGGTTTCTGCTCAAACGATCGCCTCATTTTGAGATCATTCAAGCATGTTAAAACTGTAGACATCAGAGCAACACATCTATTCAATGATCATTTAAACTACACAACTGGAATTTATCACAAGTACAAGGGAAAGGGTGAGTCGTTAGAAAATCAAACTTGGGAAATCTCCACTCTCAATCAAACAGCCATGCTTTCTGTCCAGGGAACTGGGCAGTGCAGCCTTAAAACGCTAAATGCGTCCAGCCTCCTCCCAGTGTCCAAAAGGGATATGAGGTAGAGACGCATTCAACAAAAGAGGTGTTCAAATATGTAAAGGAGGAACTTGAGACAAGGCAAAAATAAAAGAGGGGGGCAGGGTAAGCGGATGCAAAAAAATTCATCCTGTGGTAGCGTTACAGTTGCTGAAATCCAGCTTCTTGGGATTTCCTTGTGATGATCACTAAAAGGGAGACTCCTCTATAGATAATATGTAGGGTACCTTTAAATTTCACCCATTTGTAGTAAACATTTTGTTGTCATCATATCTGTTGGTCTGACGGAGTCTAGGCCCTACAAGGTCGAAAGATCGGATCCTGTGAATTAGGGCTCAGAGCCAGCACCTTCTGGTTTCTCCAAATTGACGCTGCCTCATTTCCTAGGACAAGCTGTGATCAGGTCTGTCCATCCATCTTCAGCCATATGGTAAAAAGCAAACTTTCATGTGGCCTCTGATCCTGAGGTGGCAGTTTTTACCTTTGCACACCTCCCATGTGACTGCAAGGTGCTCAAGGGGAAATCACTCCTTGCAAAGCCACTCAGAAGAATATCCCCATTGTCCCTGTTCCTGGTCATACCTTCAGCCTTATTCCACTAACGCCTTCCACGGAAATCCTGTAACAAGTTGCTGTCAAAGCCAACATGCTGTTTGAGCAGATTTCTCCTGAGGAACAAACTACGTAATCACCCATAGCAACAGCAACGATGGCAAGGTGGAGGTGATTGGGGCGGAGGGGGGGCTTCTAAAATGTTGACCTCATGGCTTTTGGCTGGTGAATTAATAGAATACTGTGTTATCTGATACACACCACACCTACCACAGTGGAGATCTCGGGCAGGCTCTGGAACAACATGAAGACCCATGATAAAGTAGAATCCAAATATCCACTAGAACCACTGCCAGATGAAGGCATTGTTTTTTATGTCACAGGTATATTGCTCTCATGAGGAGCTCAGGAAGAGCTGGAGAAAATACGAAAGTTAACCCCACCGGCCTAAGGGGTGTAGCCCTCTCTAGTATCAGAAAGCTGAGGCCCCCTCTCATCCCGTCACCAGCAAGCCAGGCTTCGCTGGGGCAAACGAGTGGGTGGGTAGCTAAGGGGGTCAGCTGGGTCAACCAGGTATGCCGACGTTGCAATTCCCTCTCTGCTTCTGCCCGGGAAGAACATCACTGCAAGTACATTTTCAAAGGCAAGATACATTATAAGCACGCAGAGCTATCATTTTTAGTGCCAGAGAAAACTAGAATATCAATACTTGACATTTGCAGTTACTGGACAGGGTGTCGGCCGGGTCTCAGGGGAGATGAAGACGGAGTTTGACTGGGACCAACAGTTTGTGCCCCGGGGTACATGATGCAATGCCATCCCCCCTCCCCCCATTTAGATGTGCTTAAACATGCAAATCTCATCTTAAATCTTGTTCTTCCCCACCTTGGAACAGTCAGGAGAATGGGGAGTTAGCAGTTTTAATTACAGCACTCTTAGCCCCTGGCCAGGTAATCAAATAGTAGCAAGCAGATGGGGTGAGGGGTGCAGAGAAGGAAGGAAGAAAGCGGTGGCTGCCACAGAGCGAGGGAGGCGAGCGCGTGGCCACTGCTGTGGCTCTGCATGGGGGTCGTAGACCTGAGGGAATGCGGGCATCTGAGAACCAGACCAGCCAGATGGGTAAGCTAGGGAGAGGGATCTGGGGTGGAGAGAGAGACACGCAGCCAGATGCAGACATATTCCTATGTCTTCCCACTATGGGGCCCTGCCCCTGGGATACATCAAGCTCAAAGATACATTGTTGTTTGCTTATTTCAAGATTTGCATCAGCACCTAGATAAGCTCAAACTCAGCGATTAAGCAATCACGAAATGAACAGGGCTGCTAAATATTCTCACTAACATAAGCCAGGAAAACTGAAACGTGGCAATTGCTTACCAATGTGAGGATCTGAACTCCCTTTAAAAAAAGGGTGGCAGAGGGAAAAGGGTGGGAGGATCCCCTGGCTGTAGGGAAACCATTCTGAGACCTGCACATGCCTGTACTTGGAGAGGGATCAGTGTCAAAGGTTGGGACTGAATGAGCCATCCAGCCCTATCTGACCCGGGGTTGCTGAGGAAAAGCACTCAGAGGAAAAGATGCCGGCTAACCCATCCAGAATTCTCATCCCCTGACTTCCACTGGAGGAGGCAGCAAGGGGGTGACTTTCGAGTAAGCAAAGGCACCTCAGCTCAGAGATACTGCACTTCTGGGAGACCCCCAGGGAGACACAAACCCAATGCTGCTAAATGGCAACCTTCAGAAATCACCTTCTCGGGCCATAAAGACTCCTTTATTCCGTGGCTTGATTTGCTATTGATTTAAGGCTCTTTTTCATAGTGATGCAGGAAAACATTTTATTTTCTCGGATGTAAGTGGGAGGCAGTCTATCCGGGGAAAGTGGGGGGAGGCTGCCATGAGGAGTGACGCCATCATTTAAAGACACTCCATTGCATCCCTAAATGTCTACATGAGGAATTTTTAAAAGGCCTGGACTCATCTATATCAGGAGCATTTAACCTGGTGACCAGGGATTAAGACTGGGTATCAGAAACTGTGTACCCTAAGTAATGGTGCACAATGCTGTGTCTTTATGCATATATCCATTCCTCTGGGAGAAGTTTCTTCACTTTCAATACACTCTACGGGTTCTGAGACTCCCCAAAATGAGGATATCTTCAAGATCACAAAGGGAGTCTATCCTTGCCCTTCCTAACAATCATATTAGCAAACCAGAGATATATGCGCATGCTTACCCACCAGATGGCAATTCCTGTGCAGGCTTTTTCCCTCAAAGGAGTCACTTTACACACATATCAACCATGAACTCCGACTTTCAAGCCATTCAAGGGCACATAGGAATCCATATAGGAATGTTCTGAAGACAAGACCATGCTTTAAAGAAAATCATGACCGATTCAGGAAAACCTAACAAAATTGTGCCAACGTCTATGAACAAACATTATTCTGTAAGATCCTGGGGGTGGGGTTATTACTAAGCAGTTCACAGTTTCACACCACCCTGCACAGACTTACCAACACACAGTAGATGCTCAATAAATGCTGCTGAATAATATAAATGAATAAGCAAATAAATGAATGTATGATCAAAGGAAGATCTTCTAAGAAGTTTTAATGATGACAATGGTATTTGCAGAACTGAATTCCCAGGCTCCAGGTCCTTGCTTGCCTCCAAGGGCACAGGAAAGATAAAAAGGGTGTGAGAAGAAGCTCTGGGAGAAAGCTACCCCATAAACACAAGGTATTGTTATTTTTATTTTTATTGGTGCTTCTACTGCCTTCAGGGGAGGGGGGAGCATATGTGAATATGGCTAGTTTTCTGCTTGACTCCAGACACATTCTAAATTACTGAGCCACATTTTATTTTAAATTGACTAATAAAGAAATCTCACACCCCACACCATTTCACATTTTCTTGGGTCGTTTAATGTTGCCACCCTTCTACAGTGGCTGTTCTCTCCCTGAGAGCTGGAGCTGGGGTGGGGTGGAGGCTGGAAGGCTGCTGGATGCATTATCATTGCTCTCTCTCTGTCTCTGTTTCTCTTTGTCACCTCTATGTTCTTCTCGTTTCTCTCTCTCTCTCTCTCTCTGTGACTCTCTCTTTTAATTTGTCCCGATCAAAACACAAATATCACCCTGAATCAGATGCCTTGCCTTTATGTTCACTTGAAAAAAAATCACGTACAGCTTTTTGCTTTCCCCTACATAAAAATAAATGGAAAACATTTTGCAAATGTCAAATGCTATATAAAGGGAAAAATATGAAGGACGCTGGACACATAAACAATAATACTAATGACAAATTTTACCTCTCCTAAAGCACTCTCTGCCACCCAGTTCCAATTCTGGAGTTTTATCTCAAGGGTCAGAAACCAGCTATATCATAGGTAGAAATGGATTCTCACAGGAAAACACTCTCCAGATGTGTCAGCAGATGATATTAAGGAAGAGGGAAGAAAAGGACAGAAAATGACTCAGGATTGACCATTTTCTCTTGTTCACTCATTTATTCACTCATGCAATACTTTTTTTAAGCAACCTTATGTGCCCCAAATGGTATAAGATATTGAGAATACAATGTATAAAACAGTAAGAGGTGGTCCCTGCCCAAATGCAATAGTCTAAGTGAGGGAGACAGACAGTAAGAACACGCACGTGTAAACAAGGCAATGTTTGATTATGGTGTTACAGATCAAAATGTTTTGATTGATAAGAGAGAAGGTGAGCAGATAAGGGAAAGTGCCAATAAGAAAATCATACTGAGGTAGAGACTGAAGGTTGTGAGAGAGCCAGCCTTTCTCCATTCTGTGGAGAACAGTAACGAGAAGAGCAAGTACAAATACGCAGATGTAGAAAGAGTCTGGCCATGTTCCAGGAACTGTCAGGAGTGGAGGATGGGAGCTGGTGGATGACTGACAAGAAATGAGGTCAAAGAGGGGCCCAGGAGCTGCATCTTGCCTTGTGAGCATGATAATGAGTCTGGACTTTTTCCTAAGTGGAATGGGATTCCAATGAAGCACATCACAGGATTTATGACTTTAAAAGGCCACTCTGGTTGCTTGCATGGAGGATATGCAAGAGCGGAAGCAAGGTGTCCAGGTAGAAGGCTAGTGTAGTTACCCAGCAAAAAGTTGATGGTAGCTTGGAATAGGCTGGTGGCAGTGGGGATGGAGAGGGGAAGCTGGGTTAGGACTTCTGGTGAATTAAATGTTGAGATAGGAGAAGGGGGGGATCCAGGAAGACTATAGTAGCCTATTTCTTTTAAACACATGAGAATGCTAAAGTTATATCCATTTAAGTCACCCAAAGTACAAGTGGCCTTAATATATTTATTGACATGGGGTCCTTTATCAGGTCAGGGAGAGAGTCACAAATACTTCCTTCCCACCGCCCCCCAAAAAAGATCCTTGACTCCCTCCACCAGAATTCCATTTCCATGCTTTTGCTTTCACTGAAGCCTGCATACTTCCTCTTACAGCATCCCTCACAACTTCCATTAAAGAATCATCGGATAAGGTATACTAGCTGTCTCCCCTGTGTTCTGAGGTCCATCAGAGCAGGGACCTTGTCTGTCTTGGTCAGCATTATATTCCCAGAACCAAGCACCACGTCTGGCATCCTGGGTGCAGTGAAATGAATAAATATTGAATGTGAGTACATGCCCTGCAATTAACTCTGAGTTTCCAGACAGTGAAGGATAGGAAGCAATCTGAGCCCAGTACTAACACCTACTGACTATTTCCTAGTCTCCTCATAAGGATCCTCCTACTCTCTCCCCATCCCACTGAAAGTCTAGACACACCAGTCCCATAAAGCCAGAGCCACGTTAAACACTATGACTCATGGTTCAGAAACCACCATGGATAACCATTGGGAGTTTCTAGGGTTTGCTGTGGGTAGCTTCCTGTAGAGCCCTACAAAGCAGAAGGAGGTGTCATCCTCCCTTCCTAGTGGAGCTCATCCTCACTCCCTCCCTCTCTCTCCCATTTTCACCTTAGGCTCTGAGACATTTAGTAACCATAACTTGAACCCTTTTTGGAAATGCCAATTCATTATAAAAGCATTTCACAAAAGAACTCCATGGAACCCTGGTCCTCACAATCCTTCAAGATGTGTGACTCTTTGAAATCCATTATGACCCCACGAAGGAAACACGTTGGACAGTGCAATGCTACCTTTCCCATAAGTATCTGCCAATCCAAGTCTCCGGTCGTCCACTCCTAATTTCAATAATTACTGCATGGGCGATCACACTGAGATATTCTGCTCTACGGGTTTTAGATGGGAACTGTTGATTCCGATATTTACAAAGGACTGCCTACAAAGATGCCCCAGAACTCACTGATGTATTCATTTCTGTATTTTTAAAAAATCATTAAGCTCCTACCATGTGCCAGGTCCTGGGTATCCATCAATAAATTAAATAGACAGGTCTCCTCTACTCATAAATTTATCGAGTAGGGAGGATAGACCACAGAGCAATGAATGTATAATTCCAAGTTGCAGTAAGCAGGGTAAAGAAAATAATGAAGGTTCTAGAATGCAACCTGGGGTGGGGAGAGGTAAGCACTTAAATTAGATGGTCAGGAAAGATGGTCAAGAGAAGATGAAGAGTAGATGACACACTAAATGGTAAAAGTGGGAAGGCACCTACCAACAGTGGATGAGAGAGTGGCAGAGATGGAGACAAAGTTCTAGGCAGAACATGAGTGCAGACTGAGACAAGGGGGAGCTTCCTCTGGCTAACATTTCCAATTCCCTGATGTCTGGCAGCCACCCGATCTGAGGAGCTCTGCACCCCACTGCCATCTGTACTCAGGTGTCTAGTCACCAACCAAACCCTTCTCAGGGTGCCATCTTTTCCTCCTCTTCCTGCACAGCCCAAACGTCCACAAGTGTGCCCCCTCCTTCATGCCCTGCCTCCTCATCACCTGCATGCTCCTGGACGCTGGGCTCTCCACACTCAACTGAAACAGCCCCCTAAAAGGTCAATAGTGAATTCCTTGTTTTCAAGCCCAATCAATTTATTTCTCACTGTTGGACCTCTTCACGGACTGCAATGTTCATCATTCCAACATTCTTGAAACTTTATCCCTTCCCTTGCTTCTTGGTCAAAACCCTCACCTGAAGTTGTCTCTGATTTTCTCATGTTGCTGTTCCTCTCCTAACCACTACCAGTAAAAATAGCACTAGTAGAAGTTACCCTTACCCTTTATTCATACTATTTATACAGTAAGCCAGGGACCATGCCAAGTATTTTATAAATCTGGCAGCTACTTATTTGGCCTTCTTATTCAGGATTTTTTCCCCTGTGGTTTCTCCTCCCACTATAGTCACTCAGACAGGTAGAAAGGACCCTTTTGCCTCTGGTTTCGAGATGAGGAAATGGGAAGGGAAGGAAGTCAGAGGAAGGATGGAGAGAAAGGCAGTGCTATCTTTAAGAACCTTTTGCTTTCCAAAGGCCTTTCAAGGTACTTATGATGAATGTTCTGCATGGAGAATGAGGGGGTATCTCTGATGGAAACAGGAAGACAGGAAGAGAAAGAACAGAAGGAAGAAGGGAAGGAGAAGGAGAGGGAGAGAGGAGGGAGGGAGAGACAGAGACAGAGAAAGATGTCACACAGATTACAACAGAGATTCCTAGGCACTGGTAAAAGGACCAAAGCCTATGGTTTCATAAGCAGCAGAGACCTCCAAAGGGAAATGGGTATGTGGTTCCCGCTTCTACCAAATACTGGGGAGAAGCTTATGGCTGAAGAAATGCATATTTGGGAAACAAACGAGATAACAGTCAGGCAATGTCCACCCTCTGACCCTCAGCTCTCTAGGTACCACGTGACAGTCTGGATCCTTTGCATAAGGAAGGTTCTGTTTCCTGCCAATGAAGTGGAATTTGGGATGAGGATAAAATTAATCTTGTTTTAAAATAACACAGAAATGCACTCCTTCTTGCACAACTGAGACAATTGTGGGCATGGATTCACACATGCATTCCCTCCTTGAATCCTTACAGCATCCGGTTCTCTGGGCATCCAGGCCTCCACATCACCCATGAGAGAATGCTGTCCCAGAAAAGTCACCTGACTTGCCCACGCCACAAAGTGGCAAAGCCAAGATGCACAGAAGATTGTCTGATGCCAGAATCCTTGGCCTTATTTACTAGCTCTTATTGGCAAAGACCCCGTGTGCAGGCTCTTATGTGTTTTCTTTATTCCCCTCTCAGCAATCTTGCAATCTCTCCTGATTTTAGGCACCCATTTCTCCCCACTCCTTTCCCAAGTCTGACGCTTACACCCTAACCTTTCGATTAGCATTGGCTGATTACCTTCTCCAAGTCAACCATGTATCCTCCATCATCAGGCTTTGCTTCAAACCTCTGAGTCATCCTTCTCTCCAAGCACTGCTGGCTTCTTGGTAAGACTATTGGCTTTGGACACAGACTCCCTGGTTAAAATCCCAGCTCTTTCGCTATGTGGCCCTAGGTATATTTCTTAACCTCTCTTGCCTCCCTTTCCTCATCTTTAAAACCAGGAAAAGAGAAGCTACCTCACTGAGATGTTTTGAGTATTAAATTAGCAAATACATAGAACACTTAAAATTTAGAATAGGATTGGCATATAATAGATACTCAATAAAAATTCGTTAGAGTTGTCTATCCAAACTAGTTTTTGAACCTGTGCACATTAATTTGAAGACGAAGTAGATCCTTACCCTTTAAGAATTTCCACTCTAGGTCCCCATGGGGAGCTGTCTACCATGTTGCCTGCCTTGGTTCCCCACCATTACTTCTTTGAGTACTCAACCCAAAAGACAATAGTGACTTACACTATTGTCATGTATCATGCTTTTAACCAAAAAGCCTGGCCCTTAGGTTCCTCCACGTTCTTTGTGGCGGTTAGATTGGGTTTTCCAAAACCAAAAACCCTGTGATGGCTCCCCAGGAGGAACCGAAGGAGTCAGCAGAGCTGGGTGAAGATGAGACTTTGTGGCTGGGCGCAGATATACCTGGACCCTGCTTCATTACTCCTTAGCTATTTAGTCTCATGTGCATTATTTCACCTCTCTGGGCCTCAGCTCTTCATTTGTAAAATAGGGATAAAATAGTACACAGTAGTAAAAAATAATAAGTTAGTGTTCAATTGGCACACAGAAGACTGAAGTAGCAGCCCCTTTGCAGGGAGGCAGGGCTGTTGTGACCAGTTCTGGCCAATGGACGATGGGGAGAAGCAAAAAGGACCACAGCAAAACCCTCTTGCTGTCTCTGTGCAGGCCCACAGTGGACTTCGCTTGGGAGAAAAATGAACCTTTGCCTACCATTTCTGGATCCTCATAAACACAACCCCTCCCTCACTTGATAACTATCCTCTTTTCCAGCTCTGTCCAGTAGAACTTTCCATGACAATGGAAATGCTCTGTATCTGCACTGTCCAATATGGCAGCCACTGGGCACATGGGGCCACTGAAATGTGGCTAGGCATGACTGAACAACTGGATTTTAAATTTTATTTAATTTTCATTAATGTAGATGCAAACAGCCCTTGTAGCTGCTGGCTACCACGTTGGGGAGCTCGGCAGAACAGGAACTAGACTTTACTCTGTTCCTTGGAAAGACCAGGCTCTCCCAAGTCCTGATGCCATGGAAGACGATTTTCAGGGAGCCTCTACCTTTGAAATTCTCACCTTGAAGGCATTTAGTCTCTCAGTTAGTTCAGTCACCAGTAGCTGCAGCAACACCATGTTCCTTCTTGGGCTTCAAATGAGCAGCACTACAATTTGCAGAAAGTGCACACAAGCAAAAATGCATGCAACTGTTACGGATGCTTATTTCCAGATCAAAAGGCAATTCCAAAGTCCTAATGCAGTTGAACATGTGTGCCAGATACAAAAATAGAACAAAAAGAGCTTTATTTGAGTTATTCCAGATCCAAACTACCTGAAAAGGCAAATCTACAGCCGGAAAGGCTGAGAGAAGTGGAATGAGGCCTTCAGAATAATTACATGTTGTTAATTGAAAAATGTTAATCATGTCATATTAGGAAGAAGACGGGGTTAAATTGGTAAAATTTCAATTCACTTAGGCCTTATCTCTTGTTGGAATGAACCAGATGATTAATCCTCAATATTCTTCAGGGATGCAGCGAATAGCAGCAATTAAATTAACAACTACAAAGTTTATGCTCAGAGATTCAAAAATGAAAGAGGGAAACGCTTTAATTTTTCACAAGTTGTTACCTTAATTATCTTCTTATTGCTCTGTCTCTTCTCCCTCATTACAAAAACACACCCCTTAGTATTCACAGATCCCTTTAATTCACTGTAGCTCAGTAACAACGTAAGAAATGTCATCAGAGATGCAAAGCCATAAATCTTACTTTGTGCATGCTCACTGGCAAATAGATTGTTCCGCTGTGCCTAGTCTCTGTGTTCGTTCTGCAGAGTGCTGACAAATTTCCACTCCCCTACAAGTCGTCCGAGTGTCTATAAACCTATGCACAGGGCGCGTGCTTATCACATGCATCCAACCACCACCGCGATGAAAAGATTCCTTAGGAGAGCAGGCTGAAACGTAACTGGTCAGATTAATGAAATACCCTAAAGAAACGGAACAACGTGGCAGTTAGGGAAATAAAAAGTCAAACTGAAACTTCTAACATGCTCACGGTCCAGACATTAAAATGGGCGTATAGGAAGCCTATACTATAAATGCAGACCTTCAAAATCGTCTTCATTTTGTTTTTGTTTTGTTTTGTTTTTGTCTCTGAATGTTATCTGCGTCCTCGGCAGAGGAATCCAACTTTGTGAAGATCAGATAATTCATCTCCCTTGGAATGCAGCTAATCTAAATTGAAAAAAAGATAAATCCAACAGCAACCACCATAAAGCAAGAGAATGCTGCCTCATGGTGATTTAACAGGTCCCCTGACATATGTGCATTAAAAGTGTAACGATCACAGACACTATCTCCATGTCACGTATTCCTCTAACTCAGAAGCCCCATTTGCAAATTTAGCAGAGCACACAAGCCCTGTAGACCAGGAGCAACCACACAACAAGAAAAGTGCTTTTAATAGTCAGCGTTTCTAAGTAGGCTCTGCTGATGTGAATGAAGGCTAACAGGAATTCTCTTGTTTTCTTCAAAGAAGATCATTTTCTGGCCGGGTGAAGCAGGAGGTGGGAAAGGGGAGGGGGGAATGGAAATCAATGACGTAATTAAGAAAATAGCAATTTGGAAACTGTGAATGAAATTAAAAACACACCTACCACAAAACCCTGGGCTGAAACAGCAATGCAATCAAATGATTGTGAGTCCAAACTGGGAAATGCATGAGAACATACCAATAATTGAGTGCACCGCATCCTCGATGCCTGAAGAAGTAATCACCGTCACTGTAAATCCTTTCTCAGAGTGATGTGAGAGTCTTTGACGGTTATATATACTCGGGCAGTATCATCCTTTAGTCTATTTCCTGAATTCCCAAAGTTTCTCAGCAAAATGTCATATCCCGGGAGAACGTCCTCACAACAAATTATTAGCCCGGCTCTATTGATCATCACCCAAATGGCAAAAATCTCAATAAATTTCATCTGGACCTTTACTGAAACCTCCAAAATGCATTACACCCCCTCTGCTGACCACCGTTTTTATGAGTGCTATTGTATTTGCAGGGCAGTCAATTTTATACAGCATAACAAACTGCCAAGTACTAACGCGATTCCCTCCATTACTGAGGCCCATGTATTAAATTTAGTGAAGCACAATATCAGACTTCAAAGATTGCAAGGCTTAGGACTGAATGCCGTGGAGCCTAATGTTATCAGCCTGACAAATACACTGACATATTAAGTAGCAGATCATGTATTCATATTCTGAACTGATGTTGTTTTTCTGTGTAGCTGTATATTTTTTGGATTAGCCATGATATTTCAAAATGAACATTACGCTTTGGAGTACAAGGGGACTGACAGCAAAGAAACTGTGCTGGTCACTATTTTTCCTTCACGGCAGATCAATTATGGCTTTTCTTAATGATGTGCTGTTGTAGGTATAATGAAAATGTGAGTGCCACTCAGAAAAATGCCATTTTTTAAAGAAACAGTTTATTATTTTTTTTCTTCTTGCCTTTTTACCAATGTAAATAAGCTTTAGCATTATATTTTTCAGTCCATGAGTAAAATGGAAGATTTCTTTGGCATTAAATACATGTATCTCTTCTGGCTTTAAACTAAGACAAGGGTTGTTTCTGCCCCCCTCAACCCTTCTCTTGTCATAGAGGCTTTGCTTATCACAGCAAAAGTGGCCAAAATTACTGAATCTCCTTTAAAAATCTTGCTTCTATTCTAATGCTACTTAACCGCTGTAACCACTTCTCTTTTGAAAAATGTGAGTTGCAATGTTTGTACCCAATTCTCATCCCGTGGTGGGATTTACGATTCACAGAAACTAGAGTCTAGAATCCAAATATCCAGCAGACAAAACTTACCAGGTTGACTCTCCATGGCTTAAATACAAAACAGTATTTTGCCCAAAATATACATTTCTCTCATGAGACTGAATATGATTTTTTTAAATTATAGGTTCTGTCTTCCCCTCTGCCCCCTAAAACCTTGAGAATATGATACTAAACCCTCTTCTGGATCATGAAGTTTGGTACTAAAACCTGCCTATTTCCTACATACAAATCATAATATCAAAAACTAGTTTTGTAATAATGAGGTCACTCCCGAGAGCCAAGCAAATACCAGGGTACATTAGAACCAAATGGTTTATTTTCTGACACTAGTCTGCAGTTTCTTCAGAATCACAAGGAAAAAAAAAAAGAAAGAAAGAAAGTCTCCGGTTAAAAACTGGGGATTCCAGGAGTCACCCCAAGATTCTGATTTGTTGTGCCTTTGGTGGGGCTCAGGGATTCAAATGTCTACATGCACCCAGGGATGCAGCCGGTCTTCCAGACAGCTGCTCGAAGGTGGTGGTTCTCGGTTCTCAGTGCTGGATGCTTGCTTCATTAACACACATTTGATTAACAGGGTGAGTCTGAATGTCGCACTGAAGGATTCTCCTTTAGTTGCTCTGGTGAGGAGCCGGGTACTGGAATTTTCTTTATTGTGGCAAAAACCACATAAGATTTACCATCTTAATTATTTTTAAGTGTATAGTACAGGAATGTTAATTATATGCACATTGTCACAACGGATCTCTGTTACTTTTTCTTCTTACAAATCTGAAACTCTATACCTATTAAACGGATTTCCTCATTTCTCACCTCCCCAGGCCCCTGACAACCACCCTTCTACTTTCTGTTTCTGTGAGTTTGACTACTCAAAGTACTTCAAATCAGTGGAATCACACAGTATTTGTCTCTTTGCGACTGGCTTATTTCATTTATATAATGTACTCCAGGTTCATCCATGTTGTTGCATATTACAGAATTTCTTTCTTCCTTTTTCTTTCTTTCTTTCTTTCTTTCTTTCTTTCTTTCTTTCTTTCTTTCTTTCTTTCTTTCTTTCTTTCTTTTCTTTTTCTTTCTTTCCTTCTTTTTCTTTCTTTCTTTCTTTCTTTTTCTTTCTTCTTTCTTTTCTTTCTTTCTTCCTTCCTTCCTTCCTTCCTTCCTTCCTTTTTCTTTCTTTCTTTTTAGGGCTGACAAAGAGTTGTGCATACCACATTTGCTTTATCTATTCATCTGTCAATGGCCATTTAGGTTACTTCCACCTCTTGGCTATCATAAATACTGCCGCAACGACCATGGACGTGCTGGGCACCAGTACTTTGCAAAGCTCCTCAGGTGGTTCTAAGGTGCAGGTGGGGTAGAACTACTTCTCTAAAATACTGTGAAGCCCCTTCACCCCTAGAAATAAGATGTAGCTGTCTGACAGATATGCCATCTGGAAGCTCTGAAATAGGGAACATTTATATTTTATGTGTCCCAGTATTCACAGGACTGTTAACAGACCCCAATTAAAGCTCCTTCCAGGAGTCTGAGTAGCTGATTTGCTCAAGAGCCTCTGATCAGATGTCGGAGGGACTGCTTGGCTGACTGCCTGCTAGAAAGAAAAGACTGATCTGGTCTGAAGGAGGCTCTGCCCATCTCAACTGGGCTCAGCTCTCTGTGAGGTCATACACAGGAAAGGTTGCAGCGCTCAGAGTCAAGTGAAACTGGGTTCAAATCTCAGCTCCAGTCACTTGCCAGCCAAGCGGCTCTCAGTGAGTTTCTTCAAACAGCTCTGCATCAGTTTCCTCAACTATAAAATGGAGATTATAAAACCCGTCTGAGCAGAGGCAGTAGACGTAAAGTTTCCAGCCAGTCCTTGACACTTAAGTAGGCACTATCTAAGCAGGAGCTATTATTCTTAGGATAAAAAAAAGATAATTTAAAGTCATAAATTCCTAAATTTTAAAATACCTACCTGATTAGATATAAAAGAATTGATCACCCCCATTTATAGGCAATGTGTCTTCTCCATGTAGGACTGATCATAAAACTGAAGATGCTCATTGCTGTCCCATTGTCCCATAATGATCTCTTCTTGATGGTGTTCCAGAAGTGCCTGACAGGTTATCAGTGAGACAAGAAGACTGGTATCGCTTCTGGTCTCCACTCCAGTAAAATGCTTTGACAACCCTGGAGCACATGTTTTCTTTTTAAAATCAGTCTTAAATTTATGAACGAAAAGAGCATGAAAAAATTTGTTGGCTATAGAATCTACATATGCGTATCTATACCTACATACCTACCCTAGATTACTTGTACCTATCTACATTACTTGTATGTTGACTAATAATCCTTTCATTGAATCATTGAAACTATACTTACTATGCACTCTCTCTGGGTCAGGTTCTATGTTAGGCATTAGGGTATGGCAATGATTACGGCAATTGTGCTGACTTTGAGGAATTCCTAAGTGTGTAAAAGGATGATTATCCTGAAAAGTATTAAATGTAATAATATAACCATGCTCTGAGAATTGCAGGAGTACCTAACTCATTCAACTGGCTTCAAAATTATGAATCTCCAAAAAAAAAAAAATGAGGAAGATTAGAAGAGAAAATTAGATTCCACACAGAAGGAACGGTATGGATAAAGGCATAGAGGCCAGGTATAGATGGAAGTAGAGAAACTCATATCCGGTTTGGCATTGCTGACAAATAAAATTCAAGGTGGGAAGTGGAATGCAATGTAGGCTTCAACCTATCACCTACAGATTCATTCATTGCTGATTTATTCATCTACCATCTATCCATCCATCCATCCACCAATTCACCATACACCCATTATCTATCCATCCATCTAACCATCTGCCCTTTTGCAAAAAGTGTGACAAACGTCCCTTTTAAGCCAGTAGTTATGCTAGCCTCTGAGAATTCAAAAATTGTGTAAAAAATTCCATTTGGACTCTCCAGGACACTTGAAGTTTGGTATTTCTGCCTCATACTATAAGACATCTCTTCCTAATTCCTTATCCTTATCCAGCCATCCACCAGGTACATAAAATTAAAGCTAACTGAAACTCTTCAATCTTCTTCCTTAGTAAACAGAACAAATGCAACATATCTCTATTTGTAATCTAAGCTCAAGACACGGCTTTTCCCTTGAACTTTACCTTCAATTGTACCTATTACATCACATAATGAGAAGCATTACCTTTGGGTCCTGACATCTACATTTATCCTCCTTCTGAAAAATGATTCTCCTTTATGCAACTACCCCTATCAGCTTCTAGTATCTGTGCTTCATGTGGGGTTCACTTCTCCCCCTTACCTGGGGTACAGACATGACCCAAGCCTAACCAATGACAATGATTCATTGTCCTGGCCAAAATGATTGATTCAGTTGTGGGACCACCATTCAAGCTAAGTCAACCAAACAATATACAAATAAAGAATGATGTAATAGTTAAGAACTTGGACTCTAGAGCCGGACTTACTTGGTTTGATTCCTGATAGAAGTGTAACTCTGGGCATGTTTCATAATCACTATGACAGACTGATTACAAAAATGGCCCAAATTATTCACATATTATTTATCAAGGCCATTTTTCTATATAACTATCAATACCTTCCCATAAAGTGGTAATTTATTTTCCCCACCTGTTGAATCTGGACTGGACTCACTAGTTGCTTTGGCAAAAAAGAAAAAAAAAATGGAGTGGCAGAATTGACAGTGTTTTGGTTCTGAGCATAAGCCCCAAAAGGCCTTGAGCAATTAGGCAAGAATAATTGTCTCTGTTTGCAGATGACATGATCTTATATATAGAAAACCCTAAAGACTTCATTAAAAAAAAAAAAAACTCTTAGAACTAATAAGCAAATTCAATAAAGGTAAAGGATATAAGCTCAATGTACAAAAATCGATCACATTTCTGTATACTAACCAAACCAACTATGAAAGAAATAAGTAAAACAATTTTATTTACAATAACATCAAAAACAATAAAATGCTTAGGAATAAATTAAACCAAGGAGAAAGATCTGCCCATTGAAAACTGTAAGACAATGATGAAAGAAACTGAAGAATGGGAAGATAATCTGTGTTTATGCAATGGAAGAACTAATACTGTTAAAATGTTCATACTAACTCATGCCATCTATAAATTCAATGCAATCCTTATCAAAACTCTAAGGCATTTTTCACAGAAATAGAAAAAAAAAATCTTAGTTCGCATGGAACCATGAAAGACCCCAAATAACGAAGGCAATTTTGAAAAAGAAGAGAAAAGATGAGGGCATCACACCTCCTGATTTCAAACTATACTACAAAGCTATGGTAATCAAAACAATGGTACTGAGAAAACCAGATGTGCACATGCAAAAGAATAAAATTAGACCTCTATCTTACACTATTCACAAAAATTAACTCAAAATGGATTAAAGACTTAAATATAAGATCTGAAACTGTAAAACTTTTAGAAGAAAACATAAGGAGAAAGCTCCTTGACTTTAGTCTTGGCAACAATTTTTTGGTATGATATCAAAGCACAAGCAATGAAAGCAAAAATAAATAAGTGGAATTCCCCCAAAAAAGTGGGGCAATATTAAACTAAGCAGCTTCCGCATAGCAAAAGAAATGATTAACAAAATGAAGAGGCAACCTATAGAATGAGAAAAATATTTGAAAACCACATATCAGGTAAGGGGTTAATACCTAAAACATGTAAGGAACTCACACTACTCAATAGTAAAAGGACTAATAATCCTGAATAGACATTTTTCCAAAGAAGACATACAATGGCCAATAGGGACATAAAAAGATGCTGAACATCACTAATCGTCAAGGAAATGCAAATTAAAGCCACAATGAGTAATCACTTCCCATCTGTCAGAATGGCTGTTACCAAAAAGACAAGAGATAACAAGCATTTGCGAGGAGGTGAAGAAAAGGTAACCCTTGTGTACTCTTAGTGGGAAAGTAAATTGGTACAGCCGCCATGTAAAACAGTATAGAGTCTCCTCAAAAGAGTAGGAATAGAACTATCAGAAACCAGCAATCCAACTTCTGGGTCTATATTCAAAGGAAATGAAATTATATCTCAAAGAGATACATGTACCCCAATGTTCATTGCAGCATTATTCACAATAGCCAACAAACGGAAACAACCTAAGTATCTACTGACAGATGAGTGGTAAAGAAAATGTGATATATATACATATATATGTAATACAGCCATAAAAAAGCAGAAAATCCTGCCATTTGTGTTAACATGGATGGACCTTGAAGGTATTATGCTAAGTGAAACAAGTCAGAGAGAGAAAGACAAATACTGCATATCTCACTTACATGTGGAAGCTTAAGAAAGTCAAACTCATGGAAACAGAAAAGAATGGTGGTTGCCAGAGGCTGGGAGGTTGGGGTGATGAGAAGATGTGGATTAAAGGGTACAAATTCTCATAAGAAGAGTAAGTTCTGGGGATCTTACATACAGCATGGTAAATGTAGTTGGAAATACTGTTGTATATAGTTGAAACTTGCGAAGAGAGATTTTAAATATTCACCAGCACACACCACACACACACACACACACACACACACACACACACAGTAATTAAGTGAGGTGATGGATGTGTTAACTAACTTTACTGTGGTAATATATTTCACAATATATGCATGTATCAAATCATTATGTTGTGCATCTTAAATTTACACAATGTTATATGTCATTTCTATCTCAATCAAGCTGTGGGGGTGGGGGAAGCCTTGAGTACTTCTGCCCTTTTTTCTTGCACAACTTTGCCAGCTCACTGTGGCTTCTCTCCCTCCCCATGAGGACCAGGCTAACCTGCTGAGGATATGTGAAGAGCTCATGGAGCAGAACTGAACCATCAGCCATGGGTACACAAGGATCCAGGTACCACCTGATCTGGTAACTGTAGACTCCTGAGCATGCACAGCTAAGACCAGAATCATCACAGGAAGACTCAGGAGAAACAGCAACTGGTCACCGTGTAAAGTCACTAAGTTTGGGGCTAGTTTGTTACACAGTGATAACCAACTAACACAACCATTCTGTGCCTAAATTATACCATTTTAAAATGGGGTTAATCATAATGCCTATTTTATAGGATTGTTGTGAAGATTAATGTGATTGTATATATATATATATACACATATATATATATATATATATAAATATATATATATATAAAGTACTTACAAAAGTGACTGGAATTTGGTACACACTATTATTCACTCAAAGAAAATCCTCTTTTTTGTGTGTGTGTGAGAATGTTCAGAAAGTAATAAGCATTTGTTTTCCACTAGGGCTGCCCATTTGGTAGAAAATAAGTCTGGAGCTTCTGAATCTTTTGAGCCCTCACAGATCATATCAACAGTGAAACCTGAGCAAAATAACAGAAAAGATCCAGATTTCGGGTGATCTATTTGTACACCTGGACCCAGTCTCTTCCTGGTCTTTGCAGTTATGTAAGCCAATAAATTCCCTCTTCTATTTAAGCCTGTTAGAGTGGTGATTCTGTCACTTGCAACCAATAGTGTCCTGATTAATATATTGTTCAGTAAAGTCCCTATATTCTTGCAAACTACCTTTCTTTTAAGTCAGGTCATCTTAACAAGATGTGTTGAGACTTCAACTAGCCTCCACGGGGCTACAAAGAAAAATGTAGAAGACAGGGGCCCATTCCTAAAGAGTATAGAACCCAAAGTCCACTGGCAGGGGTTGGGGGGAATCTCATTCATTCCTTAATTACACACTTACCTAAAATCATCACCACACCTAGAATTGTCATTAACTAACTCTCACTATGCCTTATCCAAACCCTGGTTCAGTACTGATTTGCTCTCTCTCTCTCTTTCACACACACAATATATACTATATTCCAGAAGACTGGTAAGTAAATCCCTGCCATCAAAAACTGTTGTGTTTGTTTATGAATAAGAAAATATTTACTTTTCCATACCTTGGTATTACACTATTTATAAAATGGGGATGATAATAATGTTCAACCCCAAACAGTGATATTAAGTATCAAATAAGTTATTATTCATAAAATGCTTATAAGCAGAACTGACGTATAGGAAACACTACTAGCTTTTCTTAAAATTATTTACATTATTATTGTTATTTTTAATCCTCTTTGCTCTTTTTTAACCAAACAACCACAGAGTGACATGTACAGTGGGTAATAATACACATTGTTGACAACACCACAAATTAAAGAAGATGTGGACAATGCTTAATAATATCAGATTTTTTTGGAGAATATTTGTACCCAGTTCACACAGACTTTCTTTCTCTGAAATTGCAGTCACACTCAGGGGTGGGATGTTTGGCACCATATATGACTATATGAACCACCTCCCTTGCCCACAGCTGTTTAGACCAAAGGAGTCTAGGAAAGAACAATTAGAACTTGGAATTAAAATCTGAAGCCACATCTTATAATTGTGTGAGGTGGGAGCTATAATAAATAAAGCTTTTCAAAAGAATAACTTAGGTTGAATTTTGGAGCAAATAATCCATCACCACTGTTTGTCAGTTTCCTCTGTAAAGTGGAATTAATGATACCCATCTTCATGGGTATTGTGAGGAGTAAATGAGAGTGTGCATAAAGGGCTTAGAACCATCCTAGACTTGGCACATAGTAAGTGCTCAAAAAATGTGTGTTAGTCTCATTTTCCAAGGGAACAAAACACTTAGTACTGCAAAACTGCTTATAATCCAATGGGCTGTGAATTTTTAAGAGAAAACTGGACACTTAACAGTTGGTGCTAGGTATCTAATATTTATTGAGCAACTATTTGCTTGGCACACTGCTACTGATCTAAAGACATTATCATAGTTAATACTCATACCCTTAAGAGAAAGTTGGTATTTCTATGCTCATTTGTATGGACAGGACACTGAGGTTTAGGAAGCCTGAGCCATGAAGCCAAAGTCCGATCTCTGGTAAGTGGCAGGACTGGGATTTGAACTCAGGCAGCCTGACCCCAGAGCCTATACGCTTAACCACCATGCAGCTCTGCCTCCCTCTTCCCATTAGCAGAGAACCTCTGTGTTGTCAATTTGGGTTTTATTTAAATATTTCAGCGTCGACAGAGAGCTCCCTTCACCACAAACCAAATGTTGTTCTTAATAAGCCAGCCCCCTCCTTTCCAAATGTAAACGTCTACCTCCGAGTCAAGGAGCAGCCGCATGCTTTCCAGTCCTGTGAATCGAGCTAATGGCACCACTTCTTCCAAGACTCAGATTTTAATTAGCTCATAAGTCTGTCACTGGCTGGTGAAGTATTTATTTCTCAGGAATACACTTTAGTAATTTATGAATCAGAGTCCTATGTAGAAATGGGATAAGGACTGTTTCTACACAGCTGTCTATTCTCATTGGAAAAGACAGCTTCCACATTGTTAACCTCTGTACCAAATCCAGCTGCCTTTTCTTTATGTGTGGAGGACTTTGTTTGTCTGTTTGCTTTTGGGTGCTCTGAATCATTTTGATGTTAACATTTTGGGATGGGATGTGAAAGGAGCTGGGAAGTCAGGGGTATGATATGCTACCCTGATGGAGAAGACATTATTGAGAGTACTTTTTTAAAGAAGTATTTATTTATGTTAGAGAATGGTGGGATGGGTAGCGGGAGAGGGAGAGAGAGTCTCAAGTAGACTCTGCACCGAGCGTGGAGCCCCACATGGGGCTCGATCTCACGATCCTGAGATCCCGACCTGAGCCGATACCAAGAGTGGGACGCCTAACCAACTTTGCCACCCAGGAGCCCCGTCACTAAAGACTTTAAAAAATCCACAAAAAACCCCACAAGTTATTACAAGAAAGAAAGAAGCAGTATAGAAGTATACAGCACATACTTCAAATTACAGATATTCTATTAACATATATTGTATCAACAAGTCTATTAAAAACTCGTGATACTTGGTGAAAGTATAAAGCACTGTGGTCATTTTAAAGGGTCATGGGGTTGTATGCATAACATTTCCAAATATGCATATCCTTTGACCTAGTAACTCCACTTTTAGAATTAGATATACAACACCTGTGCAAAGACATTGTAGTGTAATATGCATTGATGTAGCATTGATTAAAACATACAGCTTCCACTCTTGCCTGTCTTCTTTCCATTCTCCACTGCAGGCTGTGGGATCTTAAAACAGAAACTAGATCGAGTGGCCACGCCACCCCCAACCCCTGTGTAAAACCCATCAGTGGCCTCCTTATATTGCAAATTCTAAAAATAAAACGGTACCTCTTATTAACTACATGTAATCTATTGTTGCAAAGTATTATTATGTACATATGAATGTATATGTCCAAGTAGGCACTATATTTCCCCTATACTAGCTCTTAACATATGGATTTTTAGAAGTAATTCCACATCCTTTCATTTATTCAATGCCCATATTTTTTTCACATATATTTTTAAGTGTGTCATTTTTGCCAGAAACTATGCTAGGGGCTAGAGATACAACGGTAGAAAACATATATAAAGACTCTACCCTCATATAGTTTATATTTATTTTATTGTTTATTTTTTTCATTTAAATTCAATTAGCCAACATATAGTACATCATTAGTTTCAGATCTAGTGTTCAATGATTCATCAGTTGCGTATTTTATTGTTTAAATTCATATGCTATAAACTTGACATTCTGAGTGTGCAGTACTATAAGTTTTAACACAGTGTATACATCCTGCAATTGTTATATCACAATTAGGAAACAGAACAGTTCCATCACCTAAACATCTCCCTATGCTACTCCTTCATAATCACTTTTCCTAGTCCTAACTCCCAGCAACCACCGATCCATTCTCAATCCCTATAGTTTTTGTCATTTGAATGGATTCACGCTGTATATGATCTTTTGCTTTCACTCAGCATGATGTCTTGCAGTGGATCCAAGTTGCTGCATGGGTCAAGAGTTTGTTTCTTTTTGTTGCTGAGTAACATTCCATTATATGGACATACCACAGTTTGTTTACTCATTCACCTATCTGAAGACATTTGGGTTGTTTCCAGTTTGGGGCTTTTATAAATAGAGCTGCTATAAACAGTTATTTACAGGTTTTTGAAACTTTTGTTTAGGTTTCATTTCCCTGTGTAAAATCCCAGAACTGGGATTACTAGGCTACAGAAGTAAATGTTTAACTTTGTAATATACTGCCAAATATTCTCTAAAGGGACTGTCCCATTTTACATTCCCAACAGCAATATATGAGAAATCCAGTTTTTCCAAATCCTCACTAGCACTAGATACTGTCAATATTTTTTTTTAATATTTATTTATTTATTTGAGAGAGAGAGAGAGAGGAGAAGCAGAGACAGAGACAGAGAGCACTCAGGAGAGAGGAGCAGAGGGAGAGGGAGAATCTCAAGCAGACTCCAAGCTGAGTGTGGAGCCCGACGAGGGCTGGATCCCATGACCCTAAGATCAGGATCTGAGCTGAAACCAAGAGTCAGAGGCTTAACTGACTGGGTCACCCAAGTGCCCCTAAATATTGTCAATATTTTTAATCTTATGCACCCTTGGGGCCCCTCGGTGGCTCAGTCAGTTGAGCTTCCAACTCTTGGTTTTGGCTCAGGTTGTGATCTCAGGGTCCGTGAGATCCAGTCCTGTGTGGGTCTCCCTGCTGAGTGGGGAGTCTGCTTCTCTCCCTCTTCCTCTCCTTCTCCCTCTCCCCCCACTCATGTGTTCTCTCTCTCTCTCTCTCTCAAAATAAATAAATAAAATCTTTTTAAAAAAATCTTAGACACCCCACTAGATGTTTTAGTGTTATCTCATCCCAGTGTCTATATTTTCCAAATGACTACTGATATGAAGCATCTTTCCATGTACTTATTTGCCTTATGAATATCTTCTCTGTGAATTGTCCATTCAAATCTTTTTTTTTTCTCCATTTTTAAAATTGGGTTTTTTCTTACTTTTGAGTTTTGAGAATTCACTATATATTCTAGATAGTGGTCCTTTATCAGCAAGGTAATTTGCAAATATTTTCTTTCAGTTTTTCCTTTTTTTTTTTTACTTCTTTAACATAGCTCTTTGCAGATAACTTTTTATAAAAAATACTACATCAGATTTACATTTCTTCTTTCTGGATTGTGATTTTGATGTCATGTTTAAAAACTCTTTTTGACTCCCCAGGACATGGATATTTTCTCCTGTATTTTCTTCTAAAATTTTACAGCTCTACATTTTGCATTTAGATCTATGATCCATATTGAGTTAATCTTTGTATAAGTTATGAAATGTAGGGTTATATATTTTGCATATGGATTTCTAATTGTTCCAATACTGTTTGTTAAAAAAACTAATTTCTCCCTTGATTTTGCACTTTTTTCAAGATTCAATTAACTATATTGGTATGGGTCTATTTCTGGACTCTTCTGTTCCACTGATCAATGTATCTATTCTCTGCCAAATACTACACTATCTTGATTACTCTCAGTGTACATTAAATAAAATATACTCATAAAACATAAAGATATGTTCACATAACTTAATTTTATATTCTTCTTTATTTGGGATATTCTAGTTCATTTATCTTTCCATATGAGCTTTAGAATCTTTATGCTTATATCTACAAAAAAATCTGCTGGAATTTTGTTTTGTATTGTGTTAAATCTTTAGATCATTTTATGGAGAATTAACATATTTACTACGTGGAGTCTTCTAATCCATGAAACACAGTATTCCTCTGTTTATTTAGATCTTCTTTAATTAACTGCATGAATAGTTTATAGTTTTCAGCATAAATATCCTTTACATGCCTGTTGATTTATACATAAATATTTCATTTTCTGAAGCATTGTAATGGTTTATTTTTAAATTTTGGATTCCAAATGTTATTTGCTAGCCATTGAGATACAGATATAGATATTGATATACTATAAAGTTTGAAATTGTGTTTTGACCTTGCATCTTCGTGCAATGCTAAACTCATTCATCAGTTCTAAGATGCTTTTAGAGAGTTCTTGGGACCTTCTAAATATTGTCTGTGAATAGGTACATTTTTATTTCTTCCTTTCTAATAAGTATGCTCTTTATTTCTTTTTCTTGCCTTATTGCACTAAGAGTTCCAAGGCAGATCACATAGGAGTGGTAAGTGTGGCCCTCGTTTCCTTTTCCCTGCTCTAAATGATGTCAGCTGTAGGGTTTTTGGCAGATGCCTTTTATCAGGTTGAGGCAGTTCCTTTCTAGTGTCAGTATTTGAGAGTTTTTGTCATCAGTGTACATTCATTTTTCTTCAAATGTATTTTGGCATTAGCTTAATACGGTCCTTTTTTTTATTATGTTAATATAAGTGAATTACATGAATTTTTCAAATATTAAATCAGTCTTACATTCCTGGGGAAAACCTTACTTGACTGTGCTGTTATTCTTTTATATATAGCTGGATTTGATTTGTTAATATTTTGTTGAGGGTACTTTTTTGTCCATCTTTGTGAGCTATAGTTTCTTTTTCTTTTATGTCCTTTACTCAGGCTTGTTATCAGGTTAGTTCTAGCTTCATAAAATGAGTTGGGATGTATTCTGCCCCTTTTCTATTCTGGAAGAAACCATGTATAATCAGTGTTTTTTCAACTGTAAATGTTTGGTAGAATAAACAGCGATACCATCCGAGTCTATAAATGCTTGTCTTAGAAGGATATTCTAAATAAATTAAATGTCATTAAAAACTTCTGTATTATTTATATTATCTAGTTCATCTTGGGTGAGTTTTGGTACTGATTTTCAAGAAATTAGTCTATTTAAGTTGTTGAATAAATGTACATAGATTGTTTGTAACATGTCCTTACTATCTCTTTAATGCATGTGATGTTTCTAATTTTTGCCATTTTCTTCTTTTGCCAGTCTTACTAGAGATTTATCAATTTTTTAATACTTTGAAAGAACCTGCTTTGGTTTGATTGATTTTCCCTTGTTTCTCTATTTTCAATTTCATTGATTTCTGTTCTAATATTTAGTACCTCCTTCTTTCCGTCTGCTTTTTTTTTCCCATTTGCTTACTCTTAATTCTCTAGTTTCTTGAGATGAAAGTTTAGATCATTGATTTAAGAACTTTCTTCTTTGCTAATAGAAGCATTTAGCATTATAAATTTTCCTCAAAGCACTGCTTTAGCTTCATACCATAGATTTTGTATATTGTATTTTAATTTTAATTCAGTTTGAAGTATATTATAATTTCCCCGAGACTTCCTCTTGAACCACGGATTAGTCTGACCTGCATTGTACGTAGGTTTTCCTGTTTATGTTACTGAGTTCTAGTTTGATTCTATTTTATCAAAGAAAAGTGTGGTATTGATTTCAATTCTCTCAAATTTGTTAAGGTTGGTATTATGACCCAGAATATGGTTGATCTTGGTGAATGTGCCATGTGAGCTCAAAAAAATGGGTACTCTGCTGTTGTTGGATGGCATGGATTATATATTTCAATGATTTTCTGTTGGTTGGTGGTGTAGTTCATTTCTATTTCTATGGTCTTGCAGATTTTTCTCTTTAGAGATTCTATCAAATACTGAGAGAGAGCTCTTAAAGCCCTTAACTGTGTTTGTGGATTTCTCCATTTCTCCTTTCAATTCTGTCAGGTTTTGTTTCATGTATTTTGAAGCTATGTAGGATTGCTATGTCTTCCTGGTGAATTGACCCTTTTATCATTACGCTATGTCCCTATATTCCTGGTTACTTTCTTTGCTCTAAAGTGCACTTTGTCTGAAATTCAGCAGAAGAGACAGAGTGGAGGTCATTCTCAGAATGTTCTATCTTAACTGGAAACAGAATTCCCACATGGAATTTGTAAATTGTCTGTTTATTTGTCCTATCTGCCACAATAATTTGCTCTTTTTGAAAGTAGTTCATATAGTATACTTTCTACTATTGTAACATCAGAGCCTAGCATAATGTTTACACCAGTGCAGGTTCTCAACAGTTCTAATGATTCAATAATCAGTTCACCATACAGAAATATGATGATAGCTGCCAATTATATACGTGAGTGTGTATCCACATATATGCACAGACACATGCGTAAACACGTGTATATGCGTATGTGCATGAAAAGTTTACTGCCTTCTGTGTACAGTGAAAATAGCAATGCACAGATGTGGGATATGTGCTCTGTATTCCTAGCCTGAGTCAAATGCATGGTCATATATGTGCAGACACATTGCAGCATCTGGCTTACTCTTACAGAAGGTGGCTTTCATTCATCTACAACATGAGAAAGGGAACTGTGACCTCTTCCTCTTAGCGTCCTCGGGCCAATACAGCCGACCAGTCTAGGACTGGTGCACCAATGCATCTTGGTGACACAAACCACTAGCAACAGTTTATTGCATCATCTCAAATCATATGCTAACTATAACAACAGTTGATAGATCCGAGTAAGTTCTCTTTGTGTAGGCATCAGGCTATACTCTTTCATTCTTTCTGCACATGACTTTACTAGATTCTTGAGGCGAACAGACTTCAGATAGCTTACCACTATGACCCTCTGTCGCCTAGCATTCATGTCATTGTGAACTTCTCTCCCCTTGTGTGTGGTGTGTGGTTGGGACCTGCAATGTGCTTCCAACTGATGGAATACAGCAAAAGTGATAGGATATTTGTGATTACATGTACATTATTACATAAGATGATAACATCTCTTGCTGAAGTTCATATCTCTCTCTATCTCCCTTCCCCCACCACCCTTCTCCTTCCCTTTCTCTCTCTGTCTCCATTTCTGGCTTTGAAGAACCAAGCTGCCATGAATCCTACAGCCACAAGGAAATTAATTTTGCCAACAACCTAAGGGTACATGGAGAAAGCTCCAGAGAAGCATCTGATGAGAATCCAGTCCCGGCTGATACCCTGATTGCAGTCTGCAAGATCCTAAGCAGAGGACCCAGCTAGGCCATGTGCACAGAAACTGTGAGATAATAAATGTGTACTGTTTTAAGCTTCTAAGTGTGGTAATTTGCTCTGCAGCAAATACAATAAAATCCTTATAAAACTCCAAGAGGTTAAGTATTATATGATCTCCATTTTTCAGATGGGATAATGGAGATTCCTGGAAGCTAAGCAATTTCCCCAACATCATACGTTAAGCAATGATTGAGCTCGAATTCTAACTTATACATCTCTGGTTCCACAAACTGTGCTCTTAATAACTACCTCATACTGCCTCCCTCCATGTCTTATGGTTATTAGAAACATAGAATATTAGGGTTGTTAACACATTAACATTGATTCAAAAGTACTCCCAAATCTCTCTGATAAAAATTTGAAAATGAGTTAGGCTGTTCATTGAGAGAACAGTTTTTTCCCCCATCAATGTACTTGCTATAAAACCCCAAACATTTAATGTGGCATAAAAGCTCCATCATGATCTGAACTCTGGCTACTCTTCCAACCGGTCACTTCTCTGCCTTTTCTTTCCAGCTCTCACCTGGTTGTCCTTTCTTCAAAGGACTGGATGCCTTGCAGTTGCACAGATGCACCATGATTTCTGTTAACTTTAGGTATTTTACTTAATGCTGGCAAGCTGCCCTCTCCTTTGTCTTTTGTCTCTCTCTTGGCCTACAGCTCTCAGCTTAGACAACTCCTCCTCCAGGAAGCCTTCCCCACCTTACTCCCATCAACATCATGTGCTCCCACAAAATCCTAAACCCCCTCTGCCTAGCACATGTCACATCTTACTTAAGTCATCTGCTGACCACTCCCAGCAGACCGTGAAAGCCTTGAGGAGACAGTCTGTGTCCTGCATGCCATCACATGTCGATGCCTAGCACCGTATCTGGTACAGAGGAGCTGGTCATAACCATCAGCCAAATGCATGGTGCATGTCTCCAGAGCCCTCTCTGTCTCCATTTACCTTAAAAGTGAGTAGAGTGCTTCTTAACGAATCCCCTAACGGCAGCCTCACTGCATTGCCCCAAGTCACATGAACTACATTTTTTAATTCCCACGGCCCTGACTGATATCAGGGGTTTTCATTTTTTTTTTTAAAATTTCAGTTTTAAGCATTAATGGACTCACTGAATGGAGCTGTACATTAGGTGAGAGCAGCAACAAATCTGGACCTTGACTACTTATTGACGATTTATTTGCTTATGAAGTGAGGCCGCGTTCCCATAAATTGGTTTGGGAGGAGAGTTGGGACAAGCAGAGGTATTAGTACATGTGACTTATGTCCCTGAAATACAATAGCTTTGCCCCAAAAGTACTTTGTATAATTCCTCATGACCTGCTCAAGGCAATTACCACTTACCCCTAGGCTTTCAGAATAAACACAGTGAGGACCTGATTGCTTGGCTGAGCTTTCTCTGTGTCTGGATACTCAAGATGGGGAAAGTGAATTTAGACTTACTATGTGGTTGGCAAATGGGACAGAAACATGGGCCTATGGTGTGTGACATGGAGAAGGGAGTTTCAGAGGTTGCTGCTATCTGTGCCTCGGTTTCCACATCTGGAAAATGGGCACACAATACCACCCATGAGGGTTGTTTTGAGAATTAAATGAGAAGAGGCACATGAAGCACTAAGCACAGTGCCTGACACTTAGTAGTTGCTCAGTAAATATGAGCCTTTATTACCATAAGCCTTAATACAAAGCTGTTATGATATTAAGTCCTCAATGAATGTCACTGGCCACTATTACCGTCACTGCTGTTTCATGGTTTTCTCAGTGCTTCCCAGGGTGGACATGTAATAAATGTGGTAGTAAGCATCTCATATGGTCCCAAATGATCCCTATCCTTGTGTGACTCCCTCTCCTTGAGGGTGGGCTAGATTAATGAACTCATTTCTAACCAATAAAGTAAAGTGGAAATGATGGCATGCCACGTCCAAGATGAGGCAGTAAAATGCCTGTGTTTTCCATCCTGATGTCTTTTCTCACTGTTTCTTGAATTGCCCACTCTGAGGGGGATCCAGGAACCCTGTCATGAGGCAGTCTTCTAGAGAGATCCATGTCAGCGAAGGCAGTCTGAGACCCACCAACAAGAGCTAAGAGGCAGATCTTCCTCTAGTAGAACCCTGACATGGTTTTTACCCAACCAATACCTACCAAAACTACTCAAGATGCTCCCAGATTCCTGACCCACAGAAACTGTGAGATAATAAGAGTGTGCTGTTTCTAGTCACTAAGTGGTGGTGTCATTTATTAGGTAGCAATAGACAACAAAGCCAATAGCTTTAGCTTGTAAGCTTCATGAGGGTAGGGCTTTTGTACGTCTTATTCACCACCATATACCTAATATCTATCAACATTCCTGGTACACAGCAAGTGCTCAAAAAAGGTATTTTTCCATGAAGGATTGGTGGCCATGCTGAAGATCCATTAACATGGGAATGCCTAGCCCTAACCTGGAGTTTTTTCATTAATAACATAAAGGAAACATACCATTTTTCTTCATGGAAGGCATGACATTGAATACTAAAAAGAAAGTATCTGTTTGACCATTATTTGAGGAACATTATGTAACACGTGATTTAAGCAAATGCTTAGGGAAATTTTTCAAGCCTTTATCCTATTTACAACCTCAGACCCCTTCTCTGGTTCCTAACAGCATTAGCTTCATTGCTAAGTGACCCTTCCCTACCCAGACAATTTTCCAAAGTTTGATTTGCTGAAAAGCCAACCAACCAACAAATAGGGTGTATTCATCAGTCAGCTTTGGCTGTTTGCAAACCATAAAAGTCATCACACCAAAAGGGAAAGAGAGTAGTAAGGACAGACAGAGATGGGTACATAAACAGAAAGGAATCAGGGCTTCCCACGTGGTTAAACCCCAAATTGCGGTGGAGAATGGAAAGGAAAAAGCTAGAGGGGATCTCATTTGCAGCCAGGCAAGGGAAGGAAGTGAGAGATGCAGCTCAGCCTTGAAGAGACTGTGCCCAGGAGGAGAAGGCATTTCAGAACCACTCAAATGACGGAAGGGAAAGATCCCGGACTAAGGGAGATGAATATATGGTATTCAGTTTCTCATTAGGCCCATGGTGTTGCTTTCATTTGGAACCGTGTTCCAGTGCTAATTTTCACAGTGCCTGAGTGCTTCTTAAAATGAATAGCACTCACTCATGCTTTGAGGCAGACTGCATCGTCCATTTCTGTGCCTTTATTAAAGGGAACAGTGAGCATATACTTGCTTCCCAGGGGTAGAAATTTAGAACTGGTAGATACATGACCTTGGACCTCAATAGCAAAATGGCAGCTCCCCCAAGGATTCACATTTTTCTACTGACTTGGATATAAAATGTCCAAAATGTGTGCACACACACATGCATGCGCACACACATCACTTTCCTAATTTATTTTGTATTTTGCAACTTTTTGAAAGACCACATAAGAACTTCTTTCCCTCTTAAAACCAACACATCTCTTAGGTACAACAAACTAAAGTTTTTCCATTTTTTTTCTTAAGGTGGCCCGAGTCTGAGGTAAGAGACCACTTTGCTAAATTGAAGGGAGAGTTTTTGCTCATAAAGCTCATTGTACATACATCATTGGTCATATAATTATAAATTTAATAAGCACTCACCATGCAAAAGGCAGAATGGGTGAGTGAGCCTTTTAAAAGGCTCAAGGTGTCTACATCTAGGAATGTGTTCTGTAAAAAATTCATCTATGCACACAGAGGTGTACGTTCTGAGGTGGTCATGCAGCATTGCTGATAATTGTGAAAATTGGGAGTGGACTTAAAGTCCATTAATAAAGAAATAAATATTCAAATAAATGAGGACACATCCATAACATAAGGGTTTATGTAACCTTAAAAAGAATGAGGGGCGCCTGGGTGGCTCAGTTGTTAAATGTCTGCCTTCGGCTCAGGTCACGATCCCGGGGTCCTGGGATAGAGCCCCGCATGGGCTCCCTGCTTGGTGAGCCTGCTTCTCCCTCTGCTTGTGCTCGTTCTCTCTTTCAAATAAATAAATTAATTAATTAAAAATTAAAAAAAAAAAAAAAAGAATGGGACATAGCTACACATTTTGACATGCAAAGATCTCCAAAACATTGAGTGGAAAGGTACTGAATCAGAAGAGACTGTAGAGTATGTTCCTCTAGGCTAAAATAATATGTATTTATACATTTATAATGTGGATGTGTATTCAGTTGAAGCATAGTACATTGCTGTTTTTATAAGTCTAAATGGTCAAATACCGCAATGACATGCAGTGGGACCTAATGTATATCTAGACGGAAAGCAATAGATAGGTAATACATAGCTAAACAGTGCATTGACAGCACACTGTCAGCAGGAGGACAACGGGGGATGGGGGATGGAAGAAGACGGACCCTTACTGTTTGCTTTGTAACCATCTTTACTGTTTACCTATTTTATCACAGTCTTTCCACTTAACTGTGATAAAATCAGCTGCCAAAGTCCAAAAGAGGTAGGGAGCTACGGAATGTTACTCTTACCCCCAAAATTGGAAGCTATGCTCTTGTATCTCCATTCAAATCAACCCTATAGAATATCAGGACTTGAGGTCTCCCCAGAAAGCTCAATTTTGAATTGACGATGGTCTGGCATGTGCCAGAATGAGTAGAGGCATTTAATTATGCGTTCCATCAGGCTTGCAAAGCCTCCTCTGTATTGAGTTAGATGAGTTTGATTCACCCCTGTGTTCATGTACCAACAACTAACAACGCCGGTGACCACTGAGAGGGAGGAAGCACCTGTAGATAATGGTCTCTGATTTGATTCCCTCCCCAAAAACATTATTTAAATCAGTTAAGGAGCATTACATTGCTGTCATCACCATTATTGCTTTTACTACTATTATTCCCATTAGAAAAATAAAATTGAGACCTAGAAAAAATGAGTGATCTTTGTCACATGACTAACAAATTGCAGAAACAGAACCAAGGTCCCATGAGCTTATTACTTTGAGGCACACACACGCGCGCGCACACATACACACACACAGTTTGCATATTGAGGATAGATTTAAGAAAACCTTAAATCATCAGATGCAAGTATTGATTTTTAATCCCATAATAGTGTGTGCAGAGCTATTTATTAATGGTTCTGAACATGAGAGCGACTTGGACAAAACACTTTAAGAGGATTAGTTTGTAGACTCTATACAAGGTAAAAGGCACAAAAAGACATAGGTAAAGTTTGGCAGACTCTGATTTCTTCTCATCAGGAGCTTTGATAATTTAAGATTCAGGTTGATGAATAAAATCATACTATATTTTTGTCTCTAATGAAATCTCTCTCTGGGTCTCTGTTTCTCTTGCTTTCCCTCCCTCCCTCTCCTGCTTTTCCTTCCTTCTTTCTTACCTGCTTCTCCCTCCTTTGCTCCCCCTCCTTTTGCCCCTCCTGTATCTGTCCTTCAAGGGCTAAGCCTCCAAGAACGCAGGGTCAGAAATCAGTTTATCAACTGTGAATGAGACTACTTGCAGTATATGCCAAGTCAACCAGTCAGCAGCTTCTCAATTTGGCTGATCAACTCATACTGTGTGGATGTTAGCCCTGGACTTACAAAGTTTATTTCCATCCTTTAAGGGAAAAGAAATCAAATAAATTTGCCAGCACCTTGAAGATAAAAACGGTACAAAATAACAACCAGAACAGTTTTACAAAGACCAAGTCCTTTCAGATTAATCTAATCCTCCCCAGTAGAAAAAGTTTTAGACAAGGCACAGGTATGAACCCTTTTTATCCGAGTAAACACTTAGTAATTTACTCCTAAAACTCCCAGGGTACCCAGACATTTCTTCATCTGATTTAGAACACAGGGGATAAGCTCGTGAGGCTGATATATTCGGCAAGTCTTCTCTTCTCACTACCCCCTCCCCCCAACAGCAGAATTGTATTACACATGGCACACATTTAAAAATGTAATATAATCAAAGGAAGCATTATTCTTACAAAGGCTATTAAAAGAGCTAAGTAAATTCATACAGTATAATAAAAATGATTTATTTACTATGAGGAAAAAATGGAAGGGAAAATAGTACAGCTCAGCTCCATCTGTAAAATCAGGTTCCCATAGAATATTAATCTTCATTGATTAGCTCGGAAGAAAAGCAAAGCTTTATACTTTCACTTTTACGGTGTGAGTTAATTCAAATACTTCAATTTGACAAAGCCCCATCTGATCACACTGAACTCCTTAATACCAAGCATTGCAGAATATTCTATTTGCTTCTTGAAATCATCAATTTATGTCCAACAACATCTGTAGGAAAATGAGATTTGCCAAATGTCCCAAAATAGGGAACCACAGTTTCTTGGCTTTTTGAGAAGAGCAGTTTTTCTGAACCTTTTTTTTTTTTTTGGCACCATGTCCTTCTAGAAGAATAAGAAAGGAATAAAGACTTTCTCCCAGAAAGATTGTTCAATACCTCATTTCAGGGGCTATATCAATACCTTGGTCCATCCACAACCAAAGGTTCAGAATGTTAATTTTTCATTGTCAGTGTCCCCGGGAAAAAACACCACATCCTTTACCACCTATTACTGCTTTGGGGGTTCAAGTAAATACAGACAGACACTTCATTTTTTAGTCACTAATTTTTCTCCTGTGGCGTTATCATTTTGTCACATTATTTTTATAAAAACAAAAAAAATAATCACAGTCTTGTATCTAGACTGTTAGTAACAGTCTCTACTTTGTCTTTCCTCTGCTTCATTTAATTATGGGCAGTGGATATGGTTTAGGGTCCTTCCTGTCCCGAATTCATACTCCAAATGTCACCAAAGCAACTAGATTAATCCTTGTGCTTAGAGATCTCTGCTCACTATTAACCACTTGAGCATGGATCTCTGTTTACTATTAACCATGAAGGTCGTGGATTTTACACTTAAAACAACCCCCTGTGCAGACTCAATCTCTCTTTAAGCTTGAGCCCTGTGTTAGTTTGTTCAAGTCCTAACTCCACCCATACTTGCTGTGAGGGGCAATGAACTTCATCTCTCTGTCCCTCAGTGTCCTCGACTGTAAAGTGGATGATATTATTATTTGTTAAGAGTAGTAGACTTTTAAATAAACAGGAGAACGAGAACTCCTCTATTCTTGTGACATGATCAGTCCCCTATGTTTCACGCTGCAAGCTTCTTCAATAATCCCTATCACAGTTTATAACTGTATATTTGTCTGAGAGATTATCTGACACATGACTCTCTCCTTAGCATGAAACTGAAGGTTCAATGAAGGCAGTGACTTTGTTGCAACGTTCCCTGCATCACATGCCCAGCATGGAGCACAGCATCTGCCCCAAAGAAAGTATTAATTCATATTTGTTAAATGAATGAATGAATGAATGAATGAAACTGCCCCAAGGGCTAACCTCAATTTCTGTTCTTGTCTGGAATCACTCCTTTTTTTCTCTGCCTTGAGCCCCTTCACTCCTTGAATCTACCACTGTTATTAAATAGAGGAGGAAGTTGTGTTCCTGCATGGCTTTCTTCTTAGGATCCCTTGTCCTAAGTCTGAGCTTGGGATCCCTGGGTACCATGAAGTTCTCTCATCCCCCTTTCCCAGTCCCCAGTCACAGAGATCCTCCTCTTCTGAGCTGAGAGCCCCCTAGTCCCACGCCTGGTTCACAAATGCCCACCCTCGGTGACCCAAAGGAGCATCACTGTCCAGGTGCAATGTATCCACCCAGGGGGCATCCCCTTCCTTCAAGGCTCCATGCTGCTTTAGGGTTCTGAGAAGCAGTTAACAGATCATTAATTTCATTGGCAGTAGGGGAATCTGATGAGAGGGTGTGGTTGCGGGGATACCCCACCCCCTTTTGTTTGTAAAGGGGGAAGGGAGACAGAATAGAAACCTGAGGGGACTTTTGCATAAAATCATTATAAGACACCCTAAGCTAAGTATTAGAAAATCTTTGTGTGTCCTTTACTTATCATTTTATCTATGTATCTACTTTTAAAACTAGCTTAACAAAACTGAAATCCCACGCGTGTACACTGTAAATATTTAAAATAATGCAAAGAGATTACCCTTTGTCCATCCTAGCTCCCCTGATCCGCAGCAACTTTTCTGAAGTTGTGTCTTGTGTTGTTACATAGCACAGATATAGCCCCTTTCCACCCTATTGACAAATGGAAGCCTACCACCCATGCTGTATGCTTCTTGCTCCCTCCTGCCCCCACACCCGTAACGATATGTCTAAGAGTTTGTTCAATGGCAGTGCAAGTGAGTCAACATCATGCTTTTCATAAATGCATAGTATTCAATCCTAAGTATGTCTCATGACTTGTCTAACCAGTTCTACCTTGATGAGCATTTAGGATCAACAAGCAAGGCTACATGGGCCTCATTATGCACGCATCTTTGTGCACATGGGTGAGTGTAACTCTAAGATAACTTTCTCCTAGTGCAATTAGAAGATCAAAGAGTATGGGCATTTTTAATTGCAACGGCTGTTGTCAAACTGGTATATTAATTTAACATCCTCCTCTGCATAGGACTGGCTTTCTTGTTGTATAATCAATTCATAATATATTTAACAAATCCCAGGGAACCACGCTCAAATACACAAACACGTGCAGACAAATATAGAGACTGAAGTAATTATTTTGTTCACCACTGGGTATACCAGTACCTAGAAAAATATCTTGGAGACAGTAGGTGTCTAATAAGTGTGTACCTGAAAAAGGCTTGATAAAGGGATGTATGGAGAAATTTTATATCTGGCTTCTGTATAGGTTAACGTCTAAAAGTCATCCTTTACATTGTTCTGCAACTTGTGAGTGCTTTCAAATTCTTTGGGAAGCAGCAAAGCATAAATTGTACATAAATAAAATATAAATGAGTTAGCTCCTTATTGTTACTGGGGAGAATGGTGAACACATGTGTGTTAGCACACACATGCGCATCCTCCCTGAACGTGAATTCTCTAGTAACCCCTTTCTGCCACGCTTCTGATTCCAGAGTTGACGTCATGATGACCCCAAGGCCATTCTGAATCACCAGAGATTGAATTACGTCAACCGCAAGTGTAGTAAGATGTATTTTATTTTATTCTAATTAGCTCAAGATTGGTCATCCCTGAATCTTATTTCTGAGACCAAAAGCATTAAGCAGCATCTTCCTGTGGTTTGTTTCTCTGTCACTCTGTTCCCACTTCCCCAATTTTTTGTCATTTTCATCCCCCTTTATCTTTTCTAGGTCAATGGTATATTCTGAAATAATAATGGAGAAAAGGTAAGGGGAGCAAAACTCTGCCTTTTTAAGTCAGGAAAATCCCTCAACTCTTCAGAGTCAAGCAAACACACGCTCTAAGACCTCAACTGTAGAAAAAGAGGTTATTGTTAAACGACTTTTAAGATCCTTTTCAGACACAAAGGACACATATGAGAAAAAGATTAGAAGACTCGAATTCTGTGTAGGCTTAACGGCTATAAAAAGTAACCCCGCCTACTCCATGATTCCATTTATACAAAATGCTAGAAAAGGCAAACTAATGTATAGAAACAGAAAGCAGATCAGCGGCTGCCTTGGGGAGGGCGGGAGGGAGAGATGACAGAGGGGCAGGAGAACACTTGAGAATGGAGATGCTCACTCTCCAGATTGTGGTGACTGCTTCCTGGGTACGCACAGACCTCAACACTTACCAAAGTGTACACTTCAAATGTGTGCAGTTTAGTAGGTGTTAATTAATCTTCAATAAAGATGTTTAAAAAAAATAAACCATCCTGAAGAAGGAGGATGACGGACAATAATCAAGAAGTTCTAGATGAGGTCAAGCTCTCACCCTGGGTGGCCTCCTTCCCAACTCTTTCCGAGCTAATACCATGTCCAGAATGTGCTACGCTTTTACACATACTCCCTACCTGCCCTTTCAGCTCCTCATGGAAGGCCCCACCTTCTCTCTGACCTCATCACGTGCCACTCCCCCTCTTGCTTACTACCCTCCAGCTGCTCTAACTTTGAACTTGGCCATCTCTTTCAGCCTTGGAGACTCCGCACTTCCTGCTCCTCCTGCCTAGAATGTTCTTGCACTGGCTCTTTGTACAGCTGGATTCACTTTGGGAATCTGCTTAAACATCCCCTCCTCCAAGAGGCCCTTCCTGACGACTCTATCTCAAATCCCATTTCTGTCCCTCAGAGCACTTATCACAGACTGCTATCATGCATTCATATATTTCCTTTGCCTGTTTATGGCCTATCTCTTACAATGGAAAGCAAGCTTCATGCCATGGATGATCTTCTCTGTCTCCTTACTTTTGCATACCCACTGACAAGAACAGTGCCTGCTCATGAGAAATACAGGTTTAACTAATTCATTAGTTTTCCTTTTTATTTGCTGTGTATCTGTTTAACGCCATTCATCAGACACCTTTGGGCTTAGAGTCCCCTGGTTTAGCGTCCCTATCTCCACTGGCCATGCACATGTAACCCACATGAAAAACACTTGTCTCTGGGTGCCCTAGTTGGAATATCCACGCTAAGGAGTTAGCAAGCGAGTAGAAAGAGGTCCTGACTTGACTACCGAAGCTCAACATTCTCATCCCACTTTTACCGTTAATTTTGAAGCCAGGCAAACCAGACTTGAGCAAGTTATTTTGCTTTTCTAAATATCACTTTTCTCGTCTATTACCCTGATACAGCTTCCCTCCATCTCAGAATTAGAACAGCCCATCCTAATCAGAGGGGTGGTCATCTCCTGATGGGGATGAGGTAAGGTGCCCGATTCACTTAGAAGCTTTTGTGGACTGCGCTGATTCTGCCCCATGAGAAGCTGCAGTAACTTTCTGCACCACGTTATATTCTCAGTTCTGTTGGATGGGGTGGGAGGGGAGATGGGGATAAGTTTAATAATGCAAAGTCTTCGATGTAGCACCTGGCATTCCATATATGAATGCTGTTTTTATTATTTAACTTGGGCTTAATTTATATATATATATATATATATATATATATATATATATATATATACATATATATTAGATACATTATTCAGCTAATATTTGGGATTGTTTTAACAGATGACTTTAGACTATATATGTGAAAAACACAAGAGGAAGGTTAAATTCTGTTTTTTACTCTTGTTGTTATTATGGAATAGGAGGGAAAATTGTCTGAACCAGCTATTGGCTGGCAGACTCTAGGTGTCTGTGCATGTTTGAAAGAGAGACTTGGGTCAGCAAGCAGAAACAGCTGCTTGAGGGTTCCCACACTTGGGAAGAGCTTTGGCAAATGATGTTATTAGGTACCGGTAGTTCCTCGTGGCTTAGAGGGAAATTCATTTTAGGTCCCAGGACTGGAGACTTCCGAAATATTGTTCAGTACCTTGCAGGTCGTTCTTTACAAATTCTGATACTATGATGCCTGCTGGTTATTATGTCCTATAGGAGGCTTATTTTTTCTATTTATTTATATTTCTCTAAACTGTTTTTATTATGTAAATATCACATATACATAACAGGGAAAATTCGAAACTGAGGGAAGCGAAAAGAAGAAAATAGCAACCAGCCATACCATCTTGGTGTGTATACACACTTCTAGAAATAAATTGTGCAAAGCATGGCCTCTGCAGAATGACTTTCTGGGTTCATATTCTGGCTCTCTGATACTTATTAGCTCATAAATTTTAGGAATTTTTAACCTTGCTCGTCTTCAAATTCATAACATGCATCATGGGGATAATAATCATACCTTTCTTCATATCATTATTTTTAATATATTTCAAAGGGGACCTTAGTATATATTCCTTTTTTTCATTTATCATCCCTTAATTGATTAATATGTTGTGAATCTCATTCATGCCAATTATTATATTGCATTTCTAAATTCAGTAAGACTGAAGGTGGGTCACTTCTTTGTTAGAACCTAAGTTCCATGTGGATAAAAGGTCACACCAACTTCATTTGTTGTTTTATCCAGCATGAGGCCCAATGCCTCGCCCTTCGTAAGCAACTCCATGCATAATTATGCGCTGCTAAACTCACTTCAGACTGGCCATGTCATCACTTCAATACAGTTCAAGTTCTGGAAATCAAAGTTGATGAAAATGCAAGAGAATGAGGTCACTAGTTTTCCACTCCCTATTTAAAAAAAAAAAATCACAACTTGGAAAAAAATGTGTGAATCTTCAAGTGGTAAAACATACAGTAATATCTTGTGCAGAAATCTTGGGAAGCACCCACGCTTTTCAGAAACAGAATTTTCCATTATCGTTTTCAGGAATAGAGAGAACTACTTAGAGAGTTAGGTGTGGAAATAAAGGTAAGCAGGTGTGCGTGTGTGGGCGCGCACACAAGCAGAATTAGCTTCAAGCTTGCAATTGTATCAGCCACTGTCTGTGGGAAGGGCTCAGTCAACTGCAATGCTCACAATACACTTGTAGCACTCAATTGAAGTACATGCATTTTTGGTTTGAAAAGTTATTTTGAAATTAGACTCTGTTTTCTAATCTCAAAAAAATTGCTGGTTGGATGATTTTTATTTCTTTGTAAAATGACAAGTGATACTTCAGTTTTTAGCAAAAGGTTAATGTTAAGTCTCCAAACTTTATAAATTGTACTTTCTCCATAAAATAAACTATTGCATGCTGGTGTGTAAGATTAGCGAGAAATGTTCACACTGTTGAAAATAGATGGATTTTGCATTTCAAGGTGACAAGTGCAATGTCAGACCCAATCAATCGATCACTGCATAATTATTATTGCAAATGATCCATATCCATGCCGCAAACCTTAAGGGGAATTTAATGAAGCAGTAAGCACATCAATAATAAGATCCACTTTGGTCTCTATTAAATCTCATGATTCATAAATATCCTGGCATGTTTTATTCTTCCTTTAAATCCTGTGAAGACATCTAAAAAGTGAATACTTGAAGGCTACTATTTAACACTTCACTAAAGACAATTCTAAGGCTTTCAGAAAGATTTAGGCTCAATATCAGATCCCTCTTCACATAGAGGCTAATGGAATCCAATAGTCTATGGATATATACAGAACAGAGTTCCTCTACGAAGTTAGAATCAAGGTAGACGTTTTCATCTCCCTTCTCAAATTTGAATTTTCATGAGGAAAGCCCCTGCAAATAGCAGCTGAGCTGGTATCTGATGCCTAAGAGCGAGAGGAGTATTTCTTTTTGATGAGAGAAAGAGCAGACTCTGGCAGGAGTTTGCCTGCCTACACTGTTTTGTTGTGAATTAGGTAAAGGCACCCTTCTCTGGGCAGGCTGGAAGGTGTACGAACTGACAGCTTATCTCATCTTTGTGCAAAGAAAATGGCACCCTTGCCTCTGGGTGGATGCAGCTCCAGACTGTGGTACATGGTTTGATAAGGGGGGCAAAGGGGAGCAAAGATTAGATTTCATCCTTGGCTCCATGCCTGGGTACAATTCACCAACTGTACAATCCCTGGACTTAGGATGCAAACAGACCAGAGCCAAATGTTTCTGGTTTAGAAGTCAGAAATTGCAAATCATTGCTGCTGATGCTGGGCAGTAGCCAAGTTCTAACATCAAGAGGGGCTGGGAATGGGAACAGGCTTGGGAGCAAACTCCGCATTTATCTTTAGTGGCAAACAAACACTTTAAAAAAATACGCCATACACTGAATACTTAGTCTACATGCCTTAAAGTCTTGCTCTCACAAAATGCATCTCCTAATAACCTTATGATAAACTTTCATCTTTGTCTTAACAACTGTTATGATCTTTTCAAAAAGTGTCACTTTTTAATATGTGGTTTACTTTCCTTCTATACATGCTTTTGAGTGTATAAACTTGGCTACATCTCCCTCTCTGAGCCCCTTCTTGCATCTAAAATACTCTGATGTCACTTATGTATGCACTGCTATATTCTGTGATCAGTATTATCAATGCTCTGGAATGGAACTCGGAGATTTCTTGCCATCGCAAATGAGTATTATTTTTTTCCTGAATTCCATCTTATTCAATGAGTAGTGCATTCTCCAATCACAATGCTGCATCATGAATTCCTCCAGGCTAAAGGAGAACTGGCACAGCACGGGCTGAGTTTCTGTCTGTGCCATGCTGGTGCAGAAAGGATAGATTCCTAGCTATGGGGATGGGTCCTACACAAGCCAAGAAATGTCTGTATGGAAACTTCCAAATGAAAGCTTGAAAAAATATTTAGTATATTTAAATAACTTAGTACCACGTATCCTTGTACATAATTTTTTTTTTTCCTGTGTCTCTGATTTCCTTGGGAAATACTCCTTAGTTGGGTCATAAAGTACAAGCTTTTCTGTTTTTAAAAAATACTTTATACTTGCAAGCTAATGCCTGAGAATGAGTACTGTCAAACTCTGGCAAGCATTCAGTATATTATCCTTAAAAAAATTTCTCTCAATTTGAAAAAAAAAAAAAACTGGTCTTAGTTTACATTTATTTGACATTGGGGAGGATGAACATAATGTCCTATATTTATGGCCATTTGATTTTTCCATCTGATTCGTCTGCTTATCCTCCTTTGCCCACTTGGTACATTTTAAAGTCGTTACTGTTCATTTCATTAATATTTATCATGGACTATGTTAAAAAAAAATCCAAAAATAAGAAATGGGTAAGTAAATTATATTATATCCAAATGCTAAAAAATGACACAAACTTTAAAAACTCATATTTTCAAAAATATGTAGTAACACCAGAAACTGTTTGTAAAATAATTTGTATTTTGAAATTATATTTCTAGTGTGACTCTAATTTTTGAAGGAAAAGGATATCCAAGTAAATTCAAGTATATTGATCTTTTAAAAGATGCAGAAATACATCAAAATATTAACAGTAGTGAGTGATAGGTTTGGGAGATTAATGTTCTTATTCATATTTCCAATTTTATAATGCCCAGTTATAAACTTTTGTTTTCATAAAGAGAATAATCATAATTCTTTTTTAAAGGCGAACACTTTTCATGGGCATTTTCTTCTACCCATTTTTCAGGATGTAGATACAAAGACTCGATGTTAATTCATTCCTTTACAGCCAAATTTAAAATCTGCTTTCATCTTCTGTTTTCTTTCCTCTTCACCTCTCTCTGAAGCTTTTTTCCCCCTCTGCTTATGAGTTTTATTTAGTAATGGGGGGGAAAGGAGCCTAAAGTCTCACATTTCAGAGCAAAGCACTGGGCTAAGCAATAAAAATGGTTCTGTCAATTCATCCTCATGCTTTTTCAAGTATTACCCTCCATTTTAAAGTGGGTTTAGTAAGATGTCTGAGGTCACACAGTGAGGAGCTGGTACAAAATGAATTTGAACCCATACTGAGCTGGCTCCAAAGCTCCATGCTCTTTGAACCATTTCCCACTGTGGACAGATGGGGGAGTCACCCCTGCAGCTGTGCACACCCTCACTCACCCATGCAGGGGATTTGGTTTGTTGTACTAACAGTGGTGACCGTGGTTATAGGTAACTTTTCCCTAACACCTACTACCTGCTATGTATGATTTATGAGGACCCTTCTTGCAATGCATCATTTGATTTCACCACATCCTTTTAAAAATAGTGCTAGGAAAGAGTGACAGGCAAAATATTTAGCAAGAAAGATCATATAGGCATTGACCCACTAGAAGGAAGGAGCAACTAACAGAGAAGGCTGCTGGCTGGAAGGAAACCAGGATGGCCACTCAGCAATCCAGCTCAGCACCAGATAAACGGCAACCTCATGTGTTAGCATCAGCCTGAGTTAAATTTGGAGAAACTGAGGGTTACGTGTATATAATACTGGAAGGGCCTGATTTTGAAAACAGTCCGATTTACCACAAAGTCCATGATCTTAATGATTATAATGTCTTAATGATTATAATACACTAAGAAACTTGTTATTACCTGCATATGATAAATGACAGGGATGTCTGAGTGCCTAGGCGTGTGTGCACACACAATTTCTTTTTGTCATAAAGTAAAGTAGGCTGCTTTTGGCTTAATGTTACAAATGACAGAATGGCATAAGAGTCTTTGCCCCTTTCATTGGTTTAAAATATTGAAGGCTTCAGGGAAAATCTGAAGCTATCACACATATGAAAACAAAACCAAAAAAAAAAAAAAAAAAAAAAACACCCAAAAAACAAAAAACAAAACAACAGCAAAAACAACAAAAAAACCCAAAAACACCTCCCTCCCGTCTTCCTCTCAATCCCCCATTAACTAATTGTGTTCCTGTTCTCATTTGTAGCACTTGCCTCTTTGATTAGCCTTTTAATTTAGCACATTAACAACACTCTCTTTACTTGAATACTCCATCACTGAGCTCATTTAAGTCAAATGCCCTTGAAGATACTTGAAATTCCTAACAACACTCACCATTATTAAACAGTTTTGTATTTTTGATTGGCAACCAGAGGTGCTTGGTACTGGACAGAGCAAACCTTGTGGAAAGCACTGTGATTTATTCAAGGAGTCCCCATTCCATTCTCCCCAGCTCTGCAGGTGACCTCGGGATTTCAATGTTCCACACACTGTTCCTTTTTTTGAGTTTCTCCTTTATCCACCTCCTTCCTCATCAGAGTTTTTTGGTAAATAAGCAGGAGAAGCCTGCTGATTCAGCATCCGTGAAGGAGTCATTGTAGAGGTCTGAGGATCAGGTTTCTTTGAAAATAGGGATCTGAGCTAGATGTAGTGAAGCTGTGGGTGTAGTACATACGTGGGCTTGCCTTTGATGAGTGGCAGCAAAGTCAAATTGGGTAGAATTCAGTTATTTGTAGCAGATGGAGAGGTGCTTAAGATCCTAGGAGTAAAACAACTACTTAATGCTCCAACTCGCTCCAACACTTTTCAAAGGAAAAAAAAAGGTCACCCTCTTGTCTTCTCCCCAATTCTCTGTAACTCCTCCTGCCCCTTGCTTTAACTCTAGAATGCATGGCAGGTGTGGGTTTCTGATATTACACGAAGTGCTATGCAGCTCTAACCCAGTGTGATCTGGGTTCCTGCACCCCTCAGAACTCTCTCTCTGGCCACACTCCCTTGTGCCCTGAGCTTCAGCCAACCTGGCCTTCTGGAACTTGGTTGCACTCAATGTCCTCCTTGCTACCACCTCTATCTAGCAGCGTCCTCCCTGATAGCAGCCTCCTAATCCCCAGGTCTCAGCTGAGAAGATCCCCTTCTTGGATATACCATGCCTGATGTCACTATTCCTAATACCCCTCCCATTGTGGTACTACCCAAGCACCCTTGTGGTTTGTGTCTTAGCCCTCATTATAAGCTGCAGTTATAATGTTTATTTATTTGTGTAGTGGGCATCTGTTGTTTTTACCTAACCAACATTTATTTCTCCTTCTGGTAACAGCTCTTTAATATTTCCTGGGAAACCACCTCTCCCCTACTCTCAGTTCATGTTTTCTTGGAGCTGAGCCTACTCTTAGGTTCCGAATAGTGAATGTTTTACCCGGGCATGGATATTAAGTCTCAGGAATCGGTTGGGGGTGGGTAGGTGACGCGCCCGAGGAGCGACAGAATTGCTCCCAGAACTTCTCTCAGAGCCCCCTACTTCTTGGATGAATGCGGTCCATCCATTGGGGCTGCCATCACAGTGGATGTCAGCTGGGAGCCACCAGTGGCCATCTTAGCCACCTTGTGGGGGAAGCACACAGGAAAGTGGACCTGAGAAACAAAGCCTGAGTCCCAATGACATGACTTAACATCCAGGTGCCCTTAAACACCTATCTTTGGACTTCTCAGATATGTGAATCCATATATTCCCCTTTTGAACTCAACTTAGTTCTGCACCATGAGTCTTAGATAAAACCCTTTTTCTACTGGTTTTGCTCCTTTGTTACCACTTGTGCTTTGTTTTGTTCTATTTTATCTGTTTCCTGAACTCCATGAGGACTGGAACCATATCATGCTCCCTCTGTCCCCAACACTCAGCGCACACGATATCTGACACATTAGAAATTCTCTGTAATTATTTTTGAGCAAATGAATGAAAACAAATTTCTATTTGTTTAGTGATACATCAAGATCTTGTAAACATAATCATCATCAATAAACATACTTTGAGCTCCCACCTAGTGTGTATCACGACATCCCTGTACAGAGAAGAAGAGAGAAGGCTCGAGACACTTCCTCCATGAAAGGACTCACAGTATAATTCAGAGAATTAGAAAAGAAACAGCCAAATGTAAGAGAGCATGCAACTCCAATTCACTGATAAAAATTTAGCCAAATTTTCATTTTGTCATGGGTCCTATTAAGACAGAACATTTTAGCTAGAACAAATTACGAACTTTGCCAGTAAAATATAAATAGATTTGCAAATAATAGAATTGCAGGTCACTCTTTAATAGTAAAAAGACTATTCTGCAAGGAACATTTGCTTTGGAGGTATTGGAAAAGCAAAGTCTGTTCTTCAGGTATTGAGAGATGGGGGCAAAACTTTTGGGTAACCAAAGAGAACAAATAATCAATATATTATCCATAGCAAGTTATTTAAATATAAGCAGAGAGTTCTTCCTGCCCCCACCCCACTCTTTTATATTCTGCTCTTATCAAAGGCCACCTTCCATCTCAGCCATACCACCTAATCCACTGGCAGACACTGAAGTGGGATGAAAAATACATCAATAATAAAAAACTGCAAAAGGGATACAGAAATCGCCACATCAAGGTACCTAGAGGTGTCAATCCAACATATAAAATGCGAAAGTCTGACTCTAAGTGATAAAACCATGAGGAACATGAGATTCAGAATGCGGAGATGGCTGTGGTGTATGCTCTCCAATGCATATCACCACTTGAAATAGCATTACATCTCTGCCAACCATTTCCAGATCTTCCTCTTCCTTCCTACACCTACCTCTCCTTCCCAATTGTTTTCTGGCATTTCTACCTAAGATGCCTTTGGATAATAAATGGAAAGCACAATCTACAATTCTTCCTCTAATTGTCCTAAAAGCTTCATGTTCCTTAGTTGTCAAAACAATGCTCTATTGCTTCCCGAAATTATCTTGTTGGTATTGAATATCAATTTTTCAATTTGTTCTTCTCTGAATGGGGACACAAGGTTTGTACAGAAACTAATTTGCTTATGTCGTTCAAACCTGCATCGTTTGATCAAGTATTTGTCTGGAGGTTTGTGAAATTTTCTAAAGGTGTATGTATGAAACACTGCTCCAAATGTAAAATGAAGAATAGAAGGGCTGCTTCACATTAAGTCGGTTTTTTACCATCTGCCAGAGCTAAAGAACCTGCAGAGTTGGCCAGTGACCGTGTTTAAAAGTTAAACATAAAGCCTATATAACCCTTTTATATCAATACACATCAGGTTTTGCTTTTATATATGTATGTATATATATACATGTATATACACACATATATGTGTGTGCATGTATGTGTATATACATACATACATATTGACATATATACATATCAACATATCAATATCAGAAAGGACTACAAGTCTTTATACATATATATGTATATATATATACATACATACATATTGATATATATATATCAATATATCAATATCAGAAAGGACCATAAGCCTCGTGCTGAGAATTTCCTACTGAGAGAAAGCATTGGCCCATTTTATTTTGTTTCCTTCGATGTAATGCCATGTTTTGCTGCCCTATATAGATGACCCGTTATTTTTGCAAGAATCTTTAGACACAAGAATTCAGTGAGTTTAGTGTCATTATTAGATTGGAAAGAAAAATGGATGGGGCTTTATGATACGAATCACTTCACAGACAAAGAGGAATGTGCATGTAAACAGAATTTCATAAAAATATAAAAAAAGTACCAATTTACATCAATGGCTTCTGGGTGCTCAAGCGGAAAATAACGTATTACTCCCTCTGCCAGAGAGTCTGCAGTGAGTAGAGGCCATGAATGGTTAAACCAGAGGGAGAGAAGATGTAAGTCATAAATGAGCTCCCATTCATTAACTTTTGGTCCATCCAGTTTCCTGCTCATCACCCAGAAGGTTGGGATGCTCATCCCAATTGGCCTTCTTGTATGTGAAGAGTATCTAAACAAATGGGTACCTCTGACTCAGAGATGCTGGGAAACCAGCTCTTTCCAAATGTTTAAAAATATCTTTTAGCAACATTACAGGTGTTCCTTTGTTGGACTGAAGAAGACGAGGTGGGCTGGCTTAGGAGGAAGAGAATGGTGGTTGAAGTGTTTGAGAGAATGGGAGTATGTTGGGAGCTCTGAGATGTCCCTGGGGATATAGAGACAAAAGAGGGGATTTCAGTATAAATTACAGTCAAGAAAGATAAGAGATGAGTAAGGATGGGATTCTTCATCATAGTAATTGGCGTCGACTGGGTCCATTTTTCTGAGCCCCTAACTAAGACATATGGTGACCACTCTGGGTGCCAAATAAACTCACCAGGTCAATAGAAACGAATTTCTGGGAAAAGGAATCATCTTTGTATTCCTGAGGCATTTTGCTACAAAGCAGTCCAGTCGTAGAAAACATAGAAATTCTCAGCTTCGGGATAAAGCACTGAAATCTTTCTCCCCACAACAGCAACAGCAACAAAAAATGTTTTCTTTGGTTGCCACCAGAAATCTCTAGCACCAGTTCCCACAAAAAAGAAACCATTCGATTGACGGGCCAACGAATCTGGGGGAAAACAGAGCATACTCAGGCCTCCAAAGCAGAACTAAGGAATCACAATGCAAAAGGAGGCCGTCCTAAAGTTAGATTTGGCAAAGGAGAGCGAATATCGGAGGCAGGAACAAATAATTAGCAAATCTGCGAACTGCAGGCAACAGGTGATTAATGTTCACCATCAACCTGCCATTTTCAGCTCTTCCAAATTCTTAGCATAGCCTCTGCCTTGCTGTGTGTATTCTCCAAGGCACAGCATAATGACTGGAATACAGTCTGTGCTCAATAAAGGCTTCATAAATAATCAACAAACTGAACGACTGAATGCTTCATGTATATATTAGCACCATGCTAGGTCCTGGGAAAGATTTATACAAATAGAGGCAACTGGCAATTAAAAAATGGGTTAAACTGTGGAGTACCTATACACGGGCACACCATCCAGGCAAACATGAAAGATGTTGCTGTGGAAAATATCTAATGGCACCAAATGTTAAGTGATGAAAGCCGGTTACAAAACAGTAAGTTCTACAACAGTGTTGTCTCATTTTTTTCAAACAGAATATTCCCTCTCAGAGGCTTTCTTTTTCCCTTCTTCACATTTTAATGTATCTGAACTTGAGATGTGTTTTACAATTGATATGGCCTTTTGGTGTGAATGCATTTCTGCTGCTACACACAGAAACAAACAAACCACAAGCCCTCCTACTAAATCAATGGTATGCCTTAAAATCCTTATAATCAATGTCGTTTCCAAATTGGGAAAATAAATGTGCATGCACTTATGTGTGTGTTAGAAAAACATAAGAAATTAGTGTTAATATTTGGGTATATATCTTAGGGTCTACAAGAGTTAGTGCTATTTATTTTCTTCTAGTTGCCTACTTTTACTGAAAAGGGCATGTACTTTGTTGGAAATAAAACGGCAAGAAAATTGTTAAAATAAGAGGAAGAGATGTTGTTCTGCCCCGAAGGGGTTTAAATTAAATTGGTTTGATGACCCCAGAACATAAAACAACCTGAGTCTGTATCTATAATTTATGCATAAACTCTAATCTATGCAGAAATTATAAATCTGGCATTCTATAACCGGTTTATAACCAATTGCTAGAATTCGGAACATAGAACAGAAAAAGCTTTAGGCATTCGGGAAAGAGAATGGGCAGTTCAGAGGAGGTCCCCTCAAATGCCCGGCATGGGGGGTGAAAATGCAGGAGACAGGCTGATAGTTCAGCTACTTCCAAAGTTGGCTAAGAGCAGTCTGAGAAAAGAATGTTCTGGCCGGTGGAGTTCCTGCCAAGGGTAATGCACAGTGGGGGATTCCAGACCCCCAGGATCCTGTAGATGCATTTTTGTTTACTCCTTCTTTTTTTTTTTTTTTCCTTTTTAGTGACTGAACTGCATTGTCAAAAGCAGCGGTGCCGCCTACTGGGGTTACTGGTTTCCTCCCCTGCCTATTCAACATCACTCTGAGATTCTCTGAGATTAGATACGTATGTATAAAACTCTGTTTATAAAAGGATGCGGAAAATCATGTGATTAAATGTGATAAGATGATTAAAATGTGATAAAATGATTAAAAGGTTAAAATAAAAATGGCAGTATTTTAACTACAAGTACAAAGAACAGAGAAAGAGCTCTTGGTGCACAGGCGAGAAAATCTGAGTAGAAATAATAAAATAGAAATGGTTCTCTATTTTAAGAGGGAAAAGTAAAACAAACAAAGTCAAAAGCAAATACCCATCACAGTGGAGTCTCATTTGGGGCCCCTTTGGTCCAGGACCTGAGGAAAAGAGTAGATAGGACCTTATCTCCAAATTCGACGAGCGAGTGTCCATGGGCAGTTTGTGCTGCCAGCCCTGGGAAGGCACAGCTCATCTGTATCCCAAGAAAGACTAATATTGGTGCAGGTGAATCAGCACCGTGGAGTTGGAGACTGTACTGGCCAAGAGGCTTTATCTTACCCTAGGGGATGTGTTGCCTGGCACCCTGCACAGATTCGGGCCTCAGTGTAAGTGACTTCCTGCTTTCTCTGGAAGTCCCCAGGTAGCCCTTCCACGGTACCCAAGTTTGGTGACTCAAAACTGCTCAGAGGTTAGCAAAACAGTGCCAAAGCACTCAACTTTCTTTTCCCTGTACACCACCTTGTCCTCACACTGGGGAAACGAAGCACAACAGAAACTACAAAACTTATTTTTTTTAATAGGAAAAACTTCTTAAAGAAATTTAAGGAAAGGATATACAAATGTTAGATGGGGCTGAAAGACTTCCGTGTTTCACATCTGCAAATGCATTATCAGACTGGCTTATGGGGGCTAAACTGTGCTTTTCATCAGTACTCTTCTGGAGCATTCCATTCACATCCTGAGAAGACGGTCCACAAATACAAAAATGACTGAGTGGGTATAGAGGAGAAGAAAGAGGATTCTACCCCACCTGATCCCACACCTCCCAACGAAAAGTTTTTAATCCAAATAAAAACATACTCGCTGAAATCGTGTGCTATTAAGACAGGTGCACATCAAGAGACTACTTAACACATTTAAGAAACAATGACAGGAATAAACTGGATGCCGGATCTGTTTAACTGTGTCTCCATGTCCCTTCATTTTCATTTTGATAGCCGTGAGAGAGCGGCAAACACTATTTTCATACATGGGCATAGCTGAGACTCATTTTCCTCAAGCCACACGAGCTCTAAAACAGAGATATCAGCCACACTGAGAGTATCTTTATTTACAGACTAGAAGGCAACAGCAGAGCCTCTGCATTAAAAAGGAAGAAAAGAAAAGAATGGATAAACCCTCCAAACCTCATAGCGTTAATGCTAGCTCGCTAATTCATATCTCCTTAAACAGCATGGATCCAGCTGTTCCCATTTAAAGTCTCTGCCATTTTTTGAATGCAGACCAAAAAATCTGAATTAAAGATGTAAATAGAATTCCTGAGCACAGGGCAGGAAGGTAGTAGACATTTTTCAATTTGATAAATGCAGTTAATAAGAACACGTAGCACCGAAAAGCATCGGTCAGAAAGAGGAAAGCAGGAATTGGGGGGTGCAGGTTTTAAAAAGTCACAGACGGACTAATTACCAGGAATTGGGTTAGCCAGATTTTAGGACCTAGGAGAGGGCCCAGGCCAGCAATGCTTTCCCCGCTGCATGGAGCTGCAAACATGTGCGTGTGTAAGAGCCAGCAAACTTAATAGAATCAACACCACCACTTAGCAACTCAGAGAAAAAGTGTGACCAGCAAACCATTACTCACCACAGTGGAACTGAAATTTGTTTACAATTAGCCAGAATCCACCCACAAAACAAAAACCAAAATAGACTCCTTCTCTTGAAATGCTAGCATACTCATTTCTTTAATAACTGATGCTATGATCTCATGTGACAAATTTTCCTAGTGCTTAGAAAAAATCAACATTTGTAAGCATTCAAAATTATAATCATTTCAGCCTCTGCCGTCACAATTAAATGGTATGAGAATTCCAGTGTCTTCAGGTGAAACTATCTCTGTTATGTTCATGCTAAGTTTATGCTATTCAGTAGTTTTGTATTTCCAAACACGTCTTTCGTGATAGGCAAGTTTGAAGAGGAAACTTGCCCTAAAATGAAAACAAAATAATAATAGAGACAGTCTGTCCCCAACTGGCAGAAGCCATTGTATTGCATTGTGCAAAAATAAACCAGGTGGAAATGAAGCCAAAGTCACTACAAAGGAAAAGGTCCACAAGAAAAGAGGAGGGAAGAGGGGGGAAAAAAGTCTAAATCACAAAGCTCACTGAGGGGGAGGCAGGCTGAGACACCAGCAGAGGTCACAGAACGACTTGATTAACAAAGAAGTCGACAAAGAGCTTTCTTCCTTCCAGCAAAGGCAAGTTCTTGGATCTGAGTTGAGCTAGAAAAGTAATTGGAGGGAGGGGAATAAAAAGGAGGTTTTCTAAGTATGCTGAACAACAGAAACCAACACTGATGCTGATGCTGATGGAAAAGACAGAGTTTGACGTGGCACATGCCTCCCTCCCTTGGAAGAGGGGGACACCCGTCTTGCACAGGAGATCACAGAGCTGGGTCTTGGTTCCTCGGCTGATAACGGCACACAGATCCTTCAGTGGCCAAACTAAACCAGGACGTATATTTGTCCCCAAAACATGATTAAGGAATTTTTCTAAGCCTTTTGTAGCAGGTTGCTATTTTTCTAAATTGCCTCAACAGTAAAAATTGTAATTCGTAACTACTGGTTTCCACTTCCGTGTTTGTATGTGAATGCCATCTCCTAACACAAACACACACACACGAATGGTGACAACATACCTCTCCGTAAGCCCAGACAAGTACAGGGAAATCCACCTTTTTTTAAAACCAATCTTGTACAATACACCCACACGAACACACACCTGGTTAAGGTAAACACAACACGCTGTTCTCATCTACAACACTCGGCCCCAAAATGACAAATAAGTAGTCACTTGTGAGAGAAAACAAAACAAAACAGGACGAAACAAACAAACAAAAAGCACCACTACTCAGAACAGTTCGTTCTTGGTAATTAAATAAAATTCCACACAGCTACAAGTGATGCAGAATTTGCTTCATGTCTGAACCGGCTTTTCCAGACCTTTTCTTTCTGTTCTTTCTTTCTCTCTCTTCCCCCCCTCCCCCGAATTCACCATCACAGTGTTTCAAGAAAAGAGAAAGCCATGCATTCCCCCACACATTTTTTTTGTTTCCTTTTTGCAACTGAAAATAAAATTGCAGCTTCATGCTAATGAACCAGGTCTTGCTTAAACTCCCACTGGAAATGCAAGCACATGTACTATAGCAGAGCAAGATGATTCTGCCACAAGCGTAATCACCTTACACAAAATGCGATTACTCTGGGCTGCAATCTTTATCCCCGAAGTCAATTTATTAATCAGAGAGAAAGAGAGAAAAGAGAGAGAGGGGGGAGAGAGAGCGAGAGAGGGAGAGCGAGAGAGGGAGAGAGAGAGAGAGAGAGAGAGAGAGAGAGAGACTACCTACCCACAAATACATCATCATCTTGAAAGAGAAATCAAGGGCTCTCTGTCAGCAAACAGAAGTCTCCTTACTTCACCAAGAGTATCTGGAAGAAAAACTGAAACCAGTGGGTAGAAAATCTTGCCTTTTTCCTGTCAAGTCCTCAGAGCCCCTCTTCTTTCCTTACACAAGGTTTGGTGTGCTTGTTTATGAGTTTATGAGGATAGCATTCCTTCAGTGGCACTGTGTGATGTGACTTGCTTCAGGCTGCCTCTCTCTCTCTCTCTCTCTCTCTCTCCCTCTCTCTCTCAGTCTCTCTCTCTCTCCCCCCCCCTCCCCTTTTCCTTCCTAACTCTTGCCTTTCCTCTCTTTCCTGTCAAGGCTGCTTAGGTAACAAATTCTTGGTGTGGCTGCTTAATGAGCAAATCCGGACACTTTAGGCAGCCAGCAAGAGTGCTGAGAACAGACCCTGGTGATACGCTGGTAGTATTAATAATAATAGCGATGGTGTAATCATAAACAGGCGTGCACTACACCATTTCCTGACGGCTGGTGGGAGGTTCACGGAAGTCCCCACTGGTGGAATTTACAGGAAGGCGGCCGATCCTCTTGAGGCAAGTGCATCGGCACAGAGCCGGTGACTCTGGGAGGCCAGCATCTGAGATTTTTTTTTTTTTTTTAAACTCAAAGTAAAGCTCCAGCCGCAGTGAAAGGAACATGTGCAGCAACCGGCTTCCCCTTTATCTCTTTAAATGTACTTCAGATAAAAGCAGCATCCAGTCTGGTCAAGGCCTCCCCAGACTCATTGCTCTTTATACCCCACGGCTCAGCACACTTGTCTACAGCCATCTACCGACTCGGCCGTGTCATTGCGGGCTCCCAGGCTGCCTGCTCCCGGAGCTGCAGCTGCCACTGCCCATCGCTGTGCAGGGGCGGCCGCCTCCCTGTGCAGGCTCACAGCCAGGGTGTGTACCAGGACGGGGAGGGGAGGGGGGGCAGGGGGGGGACGGCCATTGGGGCTTCTGTGCCAGTTCAGCAAATCAAAAACAAAACCAAACCCCACCAGCTAAACCCAGCAAATGGAAAGCCTCAAAAAGACTTGCTAACACAAATGTTTAGCCTTCCTAACCTACAGATGGAGATTTGGAGATTATACATATGCCCTCATTAGGAGACCAGATTTTGGGGTGTGTGTGTGTATGTGTGTATTTCTTCTTCCTTCTTCATGATCCTTTGTAATTGCAGACCTGGGAAATTTTGCAGTGTGCATAAAACTTGATCATTTTGACAGGCTCTCCCTACAAAAATCCACAGGCCTGGATGCACAGTTAAGATTTCCTGAAATTATCCAAATTTTTTTTTCTCCCCTGAATCAATTCTCCTTTATTAGTTGTTCTTTTTAATCCATTTTAAATTGTATACTTTATCTTGAAAATTATCTCCATTACTGAAATACATCATGAGCGAGAGGACGGGGAATGCAATTTGCCCAGCATATTAATTGATGCAGTGCTCAATTATTGATATATGGATAAAGGAGAAATTAATATTAAAATACATCTCATACTTTAGGGGAGAAGGGGAAAAACGATCTCTTGCTGGACTCTGAGTTTTGACCATTAGTTATCTATTTACACATCACACAGAGAAACTGCCTAACTGAGCCCCTAGTTGATTTCTAAAACTGCACAAGGCAAAATGTCACCTAAATAATTAAAATGCATTAGCTAAATTGTGGAATCATCTGCAGCACCGGGCAGGTGGCAAAGCACCTGTTAAAATAGCCCATAGGTAGTCGCATCAAGATGCATAATGGCCGAGCAGTTTGGGGAGAAGCAATGCCAAGCCATGCCATTACACCAACAGTGATGGAGAGATCCTCGGAACTAGCTACCTCTGAGTGGCAAGAAAATAACCACACAGTCACCAACTGGTAAAATCTCCACTGGGATGGAGAGTAGAGCGGTCAACTGTCCCGGTTGGCAGAGGCCAGGGGACCTCCTGAGATGCAGGTCTTTCAGTGCTAAAAACAGGGCAGCCCCAGGCAAACCAGAAGGTTGGTCACTCTACTTGGGAGAAGTACTAGACACACTTTGTCATTACGGTTAAGACAAATAGGGAATCCATCTTCCTTATTATTTTTGATGATGGAGATCACCTCTATGCATGATCTCCACTAATTCTAGATTCGCACAGAGGACAAAAATGTGTCCTTCCTGATAGGAAAACTTGGGGAGAAAATATCTTTAAATATTTACATGCATGTGTTCATTTATTGATTCCACAGATACTCTACTGAACACCTGCTTTGTATCAATCTCCATGTAGGTACTTGGAATGCAGCAGTGGTGAATGCGTGATGCAGATGTTTCAAATCTGTAGACAGCAAACAGCCTGAAGATGCATTTCATTGGACCAATACATTTTTTGTCATATTTGCCAATATTTAAAAAACAGGAGATTTCTAATGAAAACCTGGAAGTATAATTTTTTTTTTTGGAAATATTAGATGTGAGCAATGTAAGAGTGACATTTTCACAGAGATGACAATGGGCTCATGATGAGTTCTCCACTATCTGCACCGCTCCCGGTTGTCCCTGAGATCAGATGTTACTGGGCTACTGGATTTGCTAATTTGCCTTGTGGGCCTGGCCCTTGTAAGCATACAAGTTTGTAAATGCCTCTTGATCTGATCTGGGATGTAAGAACACGAACACACACACACACACACACACCCTGCATTTCAGATATGAAGTTTATATACAATGTTTAAATGAAATCTAGTACTTATTTTATCTTCAGTGTTTCCTAATCTGAATTAAGATATTGGTACATTATTGGGAAAAGATAATAGATAGATAGATAGATAGATGATAGATAGATAGAAGAAAGAAAAAAGAGGGAAGGAGAAGGAATGAGAGGGAATATATCATGGTATGTGTATATTTTATATTCACTCTATGCTCATTTTCCACAACGAGAGTTACAGGGCACCTATCTATCCTATTATATTGGGTAGAAACCTCATTTCACTTAGGGCAAGTGAGCTCTGGAGACCTGGTGGGATCTAGTCCTTGAACCTCAACTTGCAGAAATGTATCATCATTTCAAAATTCCCTCACCTTCTCATAGGGGCACTGAAGTCAGTTAATTGTTGCATGGAGCTCTAGTTACTACAAGTAGTTCCACTGCAATCAACTAAAGGAAACAATGAGTCTCTTTAAGTTACAGGTTAGTTGATTTATGCACATTCACACTTTCTTTTTCCTCTTGAAGGTGTTCACAGCAGGAGAATTTGTTCAAATATTCATATGTTTTTATTTCCATATTTTTTCCTTTCTTCCCTCCACCATCACTGCCCCCAACTCCATTTCGTGGCACAGGCAATACAAAGATGTAGAAGTAATGGTTTTTTCTTTTTCCTTAAGTCTAAGTCAAGTGATTTGTAAGTGAGCCATCTGACCAATACACTGCTGTGTTTTATTTAGCTGTATCTGAACATCTTTAAACTTGAATTATGCTCTCCTGGTCACATAGTCCCCACATGTCTTGATTGTACGATACCAGGTCTGCCTCATTCACTCACTTGTCTGTTTTGTGGGTGTATGAATGACCTTGGGATCAGAAGCCCATGGGAGAGATCAGAGCAGGTGACCTGAAAGGTGAGTGGGAGAGAGAAGAGTGTCTTTGAGAGATAACCTGGTGGGGAGAAGGAGCTCCAAAGATGGCGAATGAAGCAGACATCTCTGCATCTGGGGAACAAGGTGGATGCACATTGCTCCCAGGCAGGCTGGATGCTAAGGGCCAGGGTTTCTAGCTTCACTACAGAGCCATCATTGATAAGAATGATAGAGAAATAACTGAAAAACCACCAAGCCAAAAGAAACCATGGGCATCAGAAAGCTGGCGTTGCCATGGTAACCACTACAACGGATGGTGATCCATGACCCATCCCCAATGCCTTCTTGGTATTGCCATTTGTACCTCCAGACCCTTGCACATGCCTAGGAAAAGGGAGTACTGTGAAACAGTTGAAAGTGAATACTTTGCCTGATGGAGAGGATAGGAGACTAGATTTAAGCTGATTCAAAATAAATAATGAAATAAATTATTTATTGCATATCTTAGTTAATGAACTGATTTATCATACAAGTTCAAAGAAAGCTAACAAGGAAATATGTCCGACCATGGAGAAGCAGATGCACAGTCTAGACTTGGTAGCTTATAACAAATCAAGGGATTGGTACCTATTATTTCTTGGGGTTTTTTTTTTACATTTAATCTTCAGCTTCTGATAGCATAGAGGACTCCGCTGATTGTGTTTTCTCTCCCTCTTCTCAGCTTGCACCCATTCATCCTCCCACCTGCTTGAACATGTGGCCCCTCCGCAAGGAATGAGATTCACCCAAGATGGTGAAACATTTTATCACTGTGACACATGCAGGAGACAGCTGTTTCCCATAAATCAAGGTTGGGAGGTGTTACAATTCCTCTACTCTGGAGTCCAGAGGTTAAACAGACAGAATGGAACATTCAGTGGGCTGCCCCCTCGGGGGGTGTCAGCAAATTATTTCTATGTTTGAAATTCTGCTCATAACCAAATTGATTATTCAATCAATTCCTCAAACCTTGTTCCTTGAAATGAGCAAACTGACATTTTCTATTTACTGCCACCCCCAAAACTTCCATTTTAAGTCATTTTAATAACAAAGTAAACACACTCAAATATTCAATTCAAAACCAATTTTCCCCCCTTTGCAACCTGGCTGGTAGGCGAGGAGCTGCTTTCACAGTGGATACATTTAAAGCTCCTCATTCTCATGCTCAAATAGGAATTATTTTTAAATAATCATTTCAGTTATCAATTATCAGCTTGACACCAAAATTAATCAATTGCAAAGCAATGGCCTAAAACCAACACTGATTAAGCTGCTGGTGACCACTCTGTGTATGTAAGTGGCTTCTAATCTGCTATAGAAATCAAATACCACTGTGGTATATTAGATGATACAGCACAATCAGCACTGGACTTTCAATTTTATGAAAGAAAGTCTTCATTAAAAAGCTGAGTTACTAAACACTAAACTGAATGTGAAAAATGACTTGAGAAACCCAACGTAATCAGTGCTGGGACCTTTAGTTAATATGGTTTTACAGTGTCCTCGCTTGACACTATTTTCTGTGAGAATGGAAGACCTGAGTAGGTAGATCAATTTTGAGCCAGAAATTTTTAATTTTGTAGCAGCTACAGTATCCTACCTCAAGGCCAATGTTCCACTAAGTCCACAGAGCATTTCTACCCCAGGGGATGGCTTCCAGAAAGGATCTTCGGCATCCCACAGAGACATATACCACCACTGCCATTAACCAGACACCAAGAGCATGGGAAGAATCCGATCATTTCTTCTTCCCCTTAACAACACATGGTTGTCCATATCCAATCCTGATCTCTCTGGCCACAGAGGCAAAAGCAGATTCTTCCCCGTTAGTGGAAGTTCCAGCAATTCTTACTACATTATCCTAAACTCTAGTGCCTTCAAGGAATATTTTAGGCCACCGAAAAGACTGACCTCAACAGAAAGATGACTAGGCACACGTTAATCAGTAAGGACTGTCCTATTCCTACAATCCCCAGGCCGGTAATTACTCAAATCATCCACATTAATTAGGCCAAGATCATTAGTATGATTTTTAAAAATTATTTATTATGAAATATTTAACATAATTATTATGAAACATGAACAATAATAAAGCCATCACTTAATTACCCAAGTCCTCACTGGAGATACAGAATATGGGTGCAGGAAAGCGCTCAATATGTACTGAATCAATGAACAAATTAATTAATAAGTGCATATGTATTGCCCTCCATATAAAAACTGTTGCTACTTCTGTTCTCGTAATTAGTGAGGAATGAGTGCTTTTCTTTTGCCAGCACTGGAAATTAATTTCTCTAAAGCCAGGCACATCCTCCTTCGGTTTCCCCGTGAGGAGCAGCCAAAGTTACACTGGCCAAGGTTTAGGATACAAACTGCGGTAATAGAGTGGAAATTATACCCATGTTCTGTCTCTGAATAGGGCCAGTGTGGCTAGAGCCTGAGACTGGCAAGGCGAAGAGCAGTATATAATGCAGAGCTTCAGTGATCATGGGGCGGAGTTTGGGTTTGGCGGCAAGAGCCATGAAAAGCCACCAAGGGAATTCAGCTAGAAAATGAATTATATCCAAGGTCCCCCTGACTGCTGACAATGGATTGTGGCCCTGGGGCAAAGTGAGAGGGGGAAGGCCAGTCAGGAGTTGGTTGCAGGAAGTGTGGTGGCCAGGAGCACGTTGGGGACGGGGAGGGGTGAACCACGTGGTATGATGAGCGATGCAAAGCGTACCCTAACACCAACGGTTCATGTGGCAGCCAATTCCAACATGTTGACATGCAGCTGGACAAAATCAAGGACGAGCGCACCCCAAGAGCACAGGGACCAGAGTAAGAGGACATCGAAACAGCAAATCACAGAGGAATCTCTGAACTGGCCGGAGAGCTTAAGTAACCACAGCGACAATGATCTGCAAACTTTATAACAAACATGAAGGAGAAAAACACACATTTCCTGGGGACTACAACTCTGTTAAATTTGTTCAATACAGTCATTTCTTTGGCATTGAAATCATAGTGAAGGCAGTTCTGCTGGGATAAAGACAGGTTACTCATTATGAGGTCTTGGGCGTCAGAAGAAGCTACAGGAAGATGGGCAAGGCATTGGAGGGAAATAATGTATTTATACCCGTGTTCAACAATCTGCCAAGATATTGGAGTGAGGATCTCTGCAATTGCTTGTCCAGACTGCATGAAATTATCAGAGATCAACACCACCCTTCTAGTGGCTTCCAAAATTAAATGGAAATGGAACATTTTATTTACATCACCTTTAATTTTTGATTGAGGTATTGTACTGATACAGTAAAGTGCACTATTTGTTTTAACTGTAGTAAAATATATATAACATAAAGTTTATATTTTAACAACTTTAAGTGTACAGTTCAGCCGCGTTGAGTGGGTTCACACTGTTGTGCAAACATCATCTCCATCCAACCACAGAACTTTTTCATCTTGCAAAACTAAAATCTTGTATCCATGAAACAGTAGTTCCCCACCGCCCTATCCCCAAAGCCCCTGCCAACTACCGTAAAGTACACTAACTCCATTCCATAAAGTGTGCTAATCTAAAGTGTACAGTCTCACACACACCACACAGCCCTCTATATGACTGGCGCCCAGATCAAGAGTTTGAACATATAAGCCCCCCAGAAGTCTCCCTCCTGCCAAACTGGGCACTGTTTATTTTTCTCTCTCATCTTGGTTCTCTCTCCATCATTATGCAAAAGCCTTTAAGAGGTACTTATTCACTATGGCATTTTATTTTTCTTTATCCAGAGGGAGAGAGCACACGTGACACCTCCCGTATGTTCTCCAGGAATTTACAACCTGACTTTGATAAGGAAGGACTCCGAGTTGCTGAATGTCTCCTGCGCCTGGGGCTTGTGCTGGATGATGAAAGGCAGGGGTGCAAAGTATAAAATCGGTTCTGCCAGTGCAGGTCTTCCCACATGAAGCAGGTGTGTGTTGTCCTAATTGTGCCTACCCGGTGCCCCCCACACTCCCTCTAGAAGCACACACAGCTCTTCCCTTGGGAAGCATCCTCCGAAGAACCCTCAGTGTGCATGGCCCCGTCAGGGCTCAGCCAGATGTAGGAGTGGGCTGGTGATACTGGGCTTTGCAGCCCCCGCCCACAGGGATTGGTGTAGAGATGGGGAGAGCAGTCAGTGAATCTGGCTCGAATCCTACATCTGACCTCCGACATCTGTGCAATCTTGGATGTGTTATAGAACTTAGTTGGATAAAATGCGGGAGAGAGTCGCTACATCATGGAACTGTGGGGAGATTTAATGAGATAATGAAAGTGAACCTGGGATGTAGCCTGCTGTAAGCCTCTGCAAACTGTGCCCATTAGTATGAACGTTAACACAAAAATAATCACTATTTTAATTTTTACATTAAAGTGGACAAAAATAATACCACTCTAGCCTGTGTGCTCCTTGAAGACAAGAATACTGTCTTATTTAGCTCTCTATTTCTAGTGTTTGACATATTATGGATCCTTAGTGAACATATGTTGGACACATAAACAAATGATGTCATTCCGTTTATAGATTTTGATCCTGCTCCCATCCCTTTCCCCCATTTCTCCTTGCTCTTTTCTCGATAGCTATATGGATTGGCTATCAACAAAGTAAAAAATGTTATGGTTTAGAATTCTGATCACCCCTTACCCCCTCCATGCTGTGGTCCAGGAAGGGGTCTGAGGCCCTCTGGTACAGAGAGGGCTGGGCTCCCCAGCAAATGCTCATGTTCCCTCAGGACCAATGAAAGCTAAGCAAATGACAGAACAGGGCCCCCGTTACTGTGGCTGGGGGACTATGTGGCATAATGTACAAGAATGGAAATCTCCAGCTACCAAGGGTTGAAATGTGTCCCCCAAGAAGATACGCCAAATCCGAATGCCCAGCATCTCACAGTGTGACCTTATTTGGAAATAAAGTGTTTACAGAGATAATCAAGTTAAAATGAAGCCAGTAGGGTAGACCCTAATCCAGTATGACTGTTGTCCTCATACAAAGGGGAAATTTGGACACAGAAACAGACATACAGAGGGAAAATGATGTGAAGAAACAGAGAGAGAAGACGGCCATTTGACTGGAGCGTTGCATCTACAAGCCAAGGAACACCAGAAACTTGGAGAGGCAAGGGAGGATTCTGCTGCATCACCGCCGGAGACAACATGGCCCTGCAGACGCCTTGATTTCAGACTTCTAGTTCCAGAAATGTGAGACAAGTATCTGTTTTTTTTTTTTTAAAGATTTTATTTATTTGAGAGAGAGAATGAGACAGAGAGAGCATGAGAGGGTCAGAGGGAGAAGCAGACTCCCTGCCGAGCAGGGAGCCCGATGCGGGACTCGATCCCGGGACTCCAGGATCATGACCTGAGCCGAAGGCAGTCGCTTAACCAACTGAGCCACCCAGGCGCCCCCAAGTATCTGTTGTTTTAAGTGACACAGTTTGGGTACTTTGTTAAGGCAGCCCTAGGAAACAAATACACTAGCTCTTTCTGGGGTTCTGAGGCTCCCTGAACAAGAATGTCCATGTAGTCAGTTACAGACAGGAGAAAAAGCCATTTCACAAAGCCAAGCCATGTCTGGGTTGGGTCATTTCCTAAGGTGATTCCTAGACCGATTCACGGACGCTGTAAATCCCTGTCTGGTGGACGTCAGGTGCTTTGACAGTTCCGTACTCCTTCCCCCTTCTGCAAGAAAACTCCGATTGTTGAAATCCAAAGAGTGTGAAGATGGAAAAGCAGGAACAGCCGAGTTACCAACCTCCTGCACAGGTAAAAGGAAGGGGTGTCAAATGGTATAGGAAGGTACAGGCAGGGAAATCTCAAAGATGCCTGCCTGTGTTAGGGCGGGTGGAGGGAATGCCGCAACCATGGGACCCAGAGTGAGCCAGAAAACACCACAGACCTTGCATTCACTTTCTCAAGACTTGTCTTAATGAGTTGAGGAAATACTTTGGCTCCTCAATAAAAGCAGAATCTCAAGTTTCGTAAAAGGGATGCAAAGTGGCTAATGGACTGGGAGAAATTGGTTGTAGCTGAAAGCGCATTTCAAAAGTACATTTTGTTTATATTAAAACCTCATTTGAGTATCAGTTCAAGGAAAAGCTGCTAACAGGGCAAGTTTAATATGACTAATACTCGCACAACCTCAGAACATTCCATTTCCATCCACCCAAGAGATATAATTTTAAAAGCATCTTAACGCCACTAATATGGTAAGAGGCTACTAATACCATACAAATTATAACAAGAAGACACAAACACGATACTGAATATTTGCTGAGGAACTTAGTAGCAAATTTGATCCTTGTACTAATATGATGATAGGTTGCAAATATTTGCATTCCACTGCACCATCTCCCCATTAGTCCCTGTTTATGATGTTACAAATGGCACAGTTATTCACAGATTAGTTAATCTTTGAGATCATGCACCCTTGATGCTAACAAATACACCGGGGCTTTGCCGCCTACATGAACCTAAAATTCTCATTCGGCTTAAGAAAATTCATCACGTAAAACTCACTGTGTTTTGCAAAACAGCATTTACTTTGGTCAAGTAAACACAGGGATCACCCATATATTTCCAAGCTACTGAACTGACGGTACCTTGCCCTCCAACACCAAGACTTCCCCTTCTGGACCATCTGAATGAGGACTAGCCTCACTAGCGTGCTATGTGCTGCTAGCTCCGAGGAATCATTTCCCCAGGGCTAAAACTCCACGGGCATTGAAGAGATTTCTGGCAGAAAATTATAAGTGCATCAAGAGAAGTCTGTGCAAGGAAAACCTCTGGGGTCTTATCCACTAAATGGCCCTGTTCCATGAAATCAGATGGATGACTTACTCACCCCTCCCACCCACACCTACCAGCAGTGCACACTTCCAAACTGTTCTAGAAATGCAATGTTTGAAAATTGTTAGAATGTAAGTGTTTAAGGCAACAACCAGCAGCCTGTTCTCTGGTCTCAAGAGATGTGACACTACCAAAGCTGTACAAGAAACGATGTCATTATCCCCAGGGCTCGCAAAAGGTAAGCAGGTGGGCATATGGACCATGACACTGGAATGGGAATTCAAAGTGGTGAACGCACAGTATGTGTAAACTGTTACAAGTGATTATCTTGGTTGGTGATGAGAAAGTGGCATTTAAAACTGTTTAGTTTTTTCTCTGGGTTGTTACTTCTACTGCAAGCATTTGAAGAAATTCAAATATTTTCAGGGGGTCAAAGAGCTGATGCATTTGAGTGAAGCTGGAGGAGCACGTGACATAGGTTTTGCATATGAAACATTTGAAAATATTCTACATTTCCACAAACAAATTTGGTATATCCCATATTATTTTTTATGGCCCATGTGACTCTTCCTGGTCTTTTCTTTTTCCATTTTATTTTATTTTTAATTTTTTATTGTTATGTTAATCACCAAACATTACATCATTAGTTTTTGATGTAGTGTTCCATGATTCATTGCTTGCGTATAACACCCAGTGCTCCATGCAGAACGTGCCCTCTTTAATACCCATCACCGGGCTAACCCATCCCCCCACCCCCCTCCCCTCTAGAACCCTCAGTTTGTTTTTCAGAGTCCATCATCTCTCATGGTTCGTCTCCCCCTCCAATTCCCCCCCTTCATTCTTCCCCTCCTGCTATCTTTTTCCTTTTTTTTTTTTTTAACATATAACATATTATTCATTTCAGAGGTACAGATCTGCGATTCAACAGTCCTGCACAATTCACAGTTCTTTTTCCATTTTAAACAGAGTTGAGTAAAAGCAATTTTTTTCTTTTCCCTTAGCTATCTACAAAGAAAAAAAAAGAAAATGGCACAAATGTGAAAATAAATAGCAACTGGCAAACTATAGTATGAAATCATCTAAATAAGCAACAGTTAATCATTTTTTTAATATTTTATTTATTTTTTAAATATTTTATTTTTTAAGTAATCTCTACACCCAGCATAAGCTCGAACTCACACCCCAAGATCAAGAGTCACACGCTCCACCACCTGAGCTCCCCAGGAGCCCCAACAGTTACTCGCTATTGTTTCCATGTAGGAATACAAGCCCTGAATTTCTCAGATTTGTATTTGTTTTTTAAATAAATTTTTGTTCTTTTAAAGAGAAGTCAGAAATTAGGATGTTTGTACGAAACATCTAGATTTCTAAATATTGGCAACTATTTTATTTTTTGCTATCATTATGCATGCTAAAGAATTGTCCCAAAGCAACACAACTGCCAAACGTTTCCCACACACAACCCTTTACTAGAGTTCTCATTGGCAACCTGTCAGGGCTCTATAAAAATGTGTTAACTAAAATTAATAACTGTCAGCATATAAAGATTTTGGTCATCACCAAGCAATGAAGCACATTTACTGTTGGTATGTCCAGGAGAGGGGTTACATTAGAAACTGTCCCCATTATATAGTCAATCCCAACTACTACTCCATATATAGGCAGTATCACTACTTATACAGCAGAACAAGACTATCTGTGGTGAGATCAAGTCCAAAGTTTCAGCCCCATTAGTGATCTGCTTCCAATAACGTTGTAACTACATCTTGACTACCATACAGTTCACCATATGCTCCGTCTACACTTTCGTGAGTTCCTTTGCCTCTTTACTCTCTTTTTCTTTAACACTGTGACTTCCCTTTGATGCTACTATGCTTCTATCAATGAGTCCTTCTTTTACCTCTCCTTACTCCCCTCACTTCCAGTTGCGGAAGTTTGTACAATGTTTCACTAGGAGATGACTTTATGAGTCTTAGTCATCTATACCCAGTTGCAGAGAGATGTTGCACAGTAGACAAATAGAGATTTTCTTTCCAAAAGCAGATGCCCCCTGTGTATCCTTGGTTTTGAGTAATTTCTTTATAAAGTCCCTAGGCATGAGACTTGTTTGTAGTTAGACTGTTTATTTTTTCCTATACTCTCAGGATTATGGGCTGCTGTTTTCACCAAATTTGGCAATTTTTTGGACCTTACTGCTTCGGATATTTTTCTGTCTCATATTCTGTCTCTCCTCTCCATTTGGAACCCCAACTACATGTACTTAAATGTTTGATATTTCCTACAGATCTCTGAGGCTTTCTTCAATTCTTTTTCAATATATTTTTTTCTTCTCTCTGTTCTTTAGTTCTACTCTTCTATTTTATCTTCAAGTTTAGCGATTTCTTTACTTAGCATTTTACAATCTTCTGTTTACATTTCAGGTAATATATATCTCAGTTCTAGAATCTCAATGTAGTTATTGTTTATAGTTTTCCTTTCGCTATTGAGATTTCCCATCTATGAACTTATTGTATCTTTTTCTTTAAATTCTTCAACAGTTATAATAGTTATTTTTAAAACAATTTGTCTACAAATTCTAACATTTGATTCACTTGGTAGTCTCTTTCAAGTGACTATTCTTTTTTCTTCTAATTAGTGGCCAACAAACATTTTTTTAAAGGGCCAGAAAATAAATATTTTAGTTTTTGTGGGCTATTTGGTCTTTATTAAAACTACTCAACTCTGCCATTGCCGCAGAATGTATGTAAACCAATAAGAATGGCTGTATTCCAATGAAACTTTACTTACAAAAGTAGGTGGGTGCCCCACAGGCTGTAATTAACCAATCCCTGCCCTAGCTTATTGTTCACATTTTTTTTTTCTCTTTTACACATGTCTAACATTTTTTGGTTTGTTTTATGATGGATATTTTAATTGACACTAAATTAGGTTTTCTTCCTTTAAATGATAGTTGATTTTTGTTCTAGAAGCACTTCAACAACTGATACATGCTCTTGACCCCATCAGGCTAATTTTTGTGCTTGGTTACAGCAAGTCTACTTTGGATTTGTCCATAGTCCTAAAGCATGGCCTTTACTATAGGGCAGGAATTGGCTCACATCTTCTAAAAAGGGCCAGATAATAAAAATTTTAGGTTTGGAATGTGACATATGATCTCAGTCACATACTTTTCTTAATTTTTTTAACCCTTTAAAAACATTTAAAAAATATTCTTAGATCATGAGCTATACAAAAACAGTCCACCTGTGAGGCATAGTTTTCTGACCCCTGCTCTAAGACACTGTGTGATCTTTCTGGTCTTGACCGAATGCCCACAACATTCAATATCTCCATCTGGGCCTCAGCATCACAGTCCTTCCTCTCTACTAAGACTCACGTAGCCTGGCCCTACATGTACCAGGGCATGGAGACTTCTGCCTCCTACAAAGCCCTCTCCATGTCCTGCTCCACAAATTCCAGCCTCCTTACCATCTCCAACTCCTGTGCTCTGCCTCTTTAGCTCAGTGAAACTTCTGCCGTCTACTTGGGCTCCACTTCCCTGCAGCTATGGATCATAATTCTATGCTGGCCGTTGCCCAATGCCTGAAAACTTGTGTTTCATATATTTTGCCCAGTTGTAAAGCTGTTTATGGGAAAAAAAAAATTGTTCTATGGCCAAAAGCAAAGGTTTTTGATACATTCTAATACCTAGTTCTAGAGCAGCTCTCTGGGATGTAGGTTATCATTTGGGTCAAACTGTGTCATTGGTGCACATGCTGTTTCCTTTCAGCGTGCTAAAAAAAAAAAAGTAATATCCATCTAATGTTTTCAAGCATTTATTTAGTCCTACTATGGTACAGGCACTAGAGAACAGAGCAATGAACAAGATGAGCATTGTCCCAACTCTAGCAGATTACAATATAAAGGAAGTGGGAAGGTAGAAGAGAGAGACCATAAACAAGTAAACAGGTAAATAAACTAGGTAATCACAGATTGTGGGTAAGTATAATGAAGGTAATAAGCATGGTGACAAAATAAAAATATGAGTGGTATTAATTATGCTTTGAAAGGTCATTCTGGCCCAGAAGAGTGAATGGAATATTGAGTGATCATAATTTATTGTCCAAACCAGACTTTTCTGGGAAGAATGTAAGTGCTATTCATAATCACACCAAGACAACAGTTGAATTATGACTGTTCCAGGCAACCCAGGATATGTGTTCACCCTAAAAGGAAACAAGAACTAGAAAACAAGTAAAATTGTTTGAAAGTTGCCAGGGTAATCACAAAGAGAGATCATGATGGCCTCAACTATGTTTGCGAGAATGGATTTGAAGAGGAATTGACAGATTTGGGAGATATTACGGGTCTCAAATCTGGAAGGGAAGAAGATGCAGGAGTCGCATGTGACACCCTGGTTTCCGGCCCCAGCAAATGAATTGGGAGCTGTTACAAAGACACAGAACAAGCAGGGAAGACCAGATTAATGGGTGTGGGTGGAGGGGAGAGATGATGAGTGTGGATTTAGGTATTTGAGTTTAAGAAGATTAAGTAATATTTAAATTGAAATATACATTAGCCTTTTGAGTATCAAGACCTAGAGAGCTCAGACAAGATTTCAAAGTTGAGGGAAAAAAATCTCCTTTAAGAGACCTGTCCCAGTACCTGCAGGTAGGAGGGACTAAGCTCTCTAATAGCTCATATCATACCTACCGAATGGCATTTTCTTCTACCTTGCATTATCATTACTTATGTCTACATCTCACACCTAGCAGACTGCATAGCCTTTAAAGGCAAGATATTTTCCTTTAAGACAAGATACCTATATTTATTTTGCCTTAAAGCTAAGATATCTGTTTTCCTGGTATATAGTAGATGTTCAATATAAGGTTTTAGAATAACATAATCTATGATGCCAAAGAATGAACACTTCTCAAGATGGAAGCTTTAGCTTTGCTTGTGAAGAACCTATGTATTAAACCAGATGAGATTCACATTTCTCACTCTTGGGGAAAAGATGTGCTGATGAAGGGCCATCCTGTTTATCAGGAATTCTTTTACCTTAATGGAAAACGTTGCCAGAGGAAAAACTGACACCACGCCACTATGGGCAAACTGCACGCACTAAGGAATTTCCAAATTCCAAGCCGAGTCCTGCTCATGGGTTCATGATATCATCCCTAACGCCTCCCCCACCAACCACCATCTTCCTGGCTCTGGTTTTTGTTGACCTTAATCACTGATGTCTATATAATTAGGAACCAATTTCCCAATCTGCGCTACCTGAGGTGGGGGGGGGGGGAAGGGTGTGGAAATGACTAAACCTCAAATCTTTAGTTTGAGGCATCTTTGGGGAAATATTCTGGGCATGATGCTCTTGGCTATTTAGAAAATTGTTTCCTAAGGCTGTGCTCCCAAATCACTTTATGCAAAGGGAGATAGCTCTGCTTTAGAATATTTAGGAGCAAATAAGCAAAACCAGGTTAATCAAAACCACTTAAACGTTAACTCAGCTATCTTGAAAAGCATCCTATGTTTAATTCAGACACCTATAAAAACATGCCTTTGGCTTAAATATGTCAAACCATATATGCAATCAAGATCAACAGTATACAACCATTGAAAATAACTATAAAAATTGCCAAAAATATTTAAATCTCTAAGTTGTTATCAGCAGAATACTTCGTGAGTGTGCATATCTGTGCATGCACGTGCTGCATTTTAGGCAGACAAGCTTTCAGAAATCATGATCTCATGCTTTCTGCCCAGGAAGGTTTCTATATTCTTAAAAGAAACCTGTAAATTAGAAATTACATTGGAGCAAATTCAAATGTCCACACCATAGCAACAAATGCATTGGTCTCTTCACATGTGAGCAGGACATTGTCCTGTCAAAATCAAATGCCCCAATTACCCTGTCAGCTCAACACAAGTTTCCCAACTGTTGGGAAATGCAATAGGAGTGAAAGATCAAGCTGCAGTTTCTTTCGAATCTATTCAATAATCCTCAACTTCCCTCAAGAATAGCAGTGATGTATTATAAAAGAGAAGAAAAAGAGGGGGATGGGCTAAAGAATGATCACATAAGGGCCAGTGTGATGGAAAATCTACTACTCAGAATACCTTGCTTGATGCAATCATTAAGCTATGGTGTCTCTCAGTATGGTGATGGTAGTATTTCAGTATGGATCCACCAAAATGGGGTAAAATTCAAGGGCAAATACTACGTTTGGGAGATGATCTAAGGAAGCACCAGTAGAGGAATAGGTAAGGGAGATGCGGAATGGAAGAAAGCTAATAAAGAAGGGCATGTTAACATGCAAGAGACCACTGTGGGAAACTGGCACTTAATCCCATTGTGGAACTCTAGGCAATGATCTAGAATACATCTCAGAGTAATTCTACCCTAGGGATGAGGAAGCTGGGGTACTGATCCATCAGATCCCTGTCCATCCTGAGTTGAATACTTCTTCCAAGCTTCTGGGTTGCCTTGTGCATGAGTGCACTGCATCTGTAGCCAGAAAAACAGCCCCTGTGATGAGGTTCATCAGTGTTTTCAGTAAGTCATCTTTGGCACATGGAGGTGAGTGATGAGAAGAAATGTTAGTGCTCTGAAAGCATCTGTGATCAGCATTCCCAGGAGTCTTTAGAATCCTTCATTTACTCATTTATTCATGTGTTTCATTCAACACTTAGGTAACACATATAAATGATTATTGTTTAAATAATTATTTACATTTTCATTACCTACTTATACACTTTGTGAGTAGAAATCAACAGAACAAGTAAATAATAAAACAGTATCAAAGGGTCAGTGCTCTTAAAGACAGACATTCCTATAGTACTTCATCTGTCACTGCTGGACTTAAATAAGAAAGAACCAAATGCCAACAGGAGATGTGGAAGAATAAGTTCAAAAGGCAGAACATGGGTGCACAATTAGCTACCTTGGGCTGCTTTGGATGGTGGTTCTGGATGCTCTGGCCTCTCACTTTGGAAATTCTGTATGAAAATGGAGGTGCCTAATCCCATATCACAGAGTAAATGTATGTAATATGTGAAAGCCCAATAGAATCAGTCCATGTAGAGTAGGGATGGTATATAAAAATAGTGTGACAGGATTTTGAACCACATGATCTTTGCTCACTGGTGTTAGACCTAAGGATGTTATGTTACATGGTAAATGGGATTTTGCAGATGGAATTAAGATTATAGGCCTTAAGATAGGGAGATTATCCTGGATTATCTGGATGGACCCAGTGTAATCACATGAACCCTTAAAAGCATAAGTGGGATCAGTCAGAGAGATGCAATAGAAGAGGCAGGAGAGATTCAACCTATGAGAAGGATTTACTCTGCCATAGCTGGCTTTGAAGATAGAGGAAAGGGTCATGAGTTAAGGAATATGGCAGGCTCTAGAAGCTGGAAATGGCCTTTGGCTCATAGCCAGGAAGGAAACGGAGACCTCAGTTATAAACTACAGAGAATTGAATTCTACCAATAGTCAGAATGAGCAAAGAAATAAATTCTCCCCTAGAGCCTCCAGAAGAATATAGTCTAGTAAGCACCCTGACTTTGGCCCAATAAGACCTATGTTGGAATTCCAACCTAAAGAAGTGCAAAATAATACATTTGTGTTGTGTAAACTACTATTTTTATGGTAATTTGTTTAGGACAACAATAGAAAACTAATATGAATAGATTTCAACATGAATACAAGCTCTGATCTGTTCATTTTGGCTACCTAGAAAAGCTCTGTTTAAATTAAATTTCACAAGGTCACTTTCTGGGTTCGATGGAAAGGAGCCCTTGATCAGTTGATAGGACCAGTCTCAAGAGACATAGATGGCTAAGGGTGGACACATGAACTCTACCTTCGCCATGCCTGGTATAGATTCTCTGTGTATTTCTTAAGTAATAGAAATTTATTTTCTCATAATTCTGGAGGCTCTAAGTCTGAGATGAAGGTGTCAGTAGGGTTGGTTTCTTCTAGAGCATCTTCTCTTGACTTGAAGATGGCCATCTTCCTGTGTCTTCACATGGTCTTCCCTCTGTGTGGGTCTGTGTCCTAATCCCCTCTTATTATAAAAACACCAATCATACTGGATTATGGCCTCTCATAAGACCTCATTTTACCTTAATTACATCTTTAAAGGCCCTATTTCCAAATACTGTCACTTTCTGAGATACTGGGAGTTAGGACTTCAATGTATGAATTTTGGGAGACACAACTCAACGCATAAAACCATGATAATTCAGGGTGTCTGGGGTGAGGCTAGGACATCAAAATGCTTTACGGACTAGGTTTGAGGAGATGGTACTTTTTATAAAGACTATACGTGGCCTTTGGAGGTTCCTCTGAGAAGCATTAACTAAGTGATGTGTGATAATCTCATTTCGACCCTCCTTTATCTGTATGGATCTGAGTGACTGAAAGGAGACCATCTTATTTGTGCAGAGAAGGAAAGGGTTCTGATTACCCTGAAACATAAGTCTCATTCCCCATACCTCCCAGGCTCATGATGACTCAAGGAAATGAGCAGATGTTGGTAAAATATCTAGCTCTGTGTGTGACATAAACCTACAGTTTCTTTGCTTTGCACTGCCAATACTAAAACGGTGGTGCCATTCCACAGAGGCATCAGGGAAGCATTTTGGGAAATGATACCAGAGTTGGCTTTTAGCAAACTGTTGACCAAATGCCTGGCTCTGCAGTTCTCCCAAGTTTAGTGTATTTCCCCAGTGTATCAGTAAGGATTCTTTGATCACAGGCAAAAGGAATGGGTTCTGACTAACATCAGCAGAAAAAGAGATCACTAAAAGATATGAGATAACCCAAGGGAGGGATGGGTAACCAGGCTTAAATGATAAAGAGAGGAGTCAGGGTATATCAAAGGTCTAGCCCTAGGAACTACTTCCTCACCCAGTCTTACCAGGACATCGCCATTGAAATGAATCAACTCCAGCTTTCTATTGTATTTGTTTCCCTATTGAGTATCACTCCACTTAACATCTGCTATGGTTTAAGGGTTTGTGCCCACCCCCATTCATACAGTGAAATCCTAATGCCCACTGTGATGGTATTAGGAGGTGGGGCCTTTGAGAGTGACTAGGTCATGAGGGTGGAGCCCCCATGAATGGGATTAGTGCCCTTAGAAGAGAGACTTCACAGAACCCCCTCACCCATTCCACCATGTGAGGACACAACCAGGAATCTGTGACCCAGAAGAGGGCCCTAGCCCAACCAGGCTGGCACCCTGATCTTTGACTTCCAGCTTCCAGAACTGTGAGAAGTAAATTCCATTGTTTATAAGCCTCCCAGTCCCTGGTGTTTTGCTAGAGCAGCCCAAATGGATTAAGATAATATACACAGTCTTAGTAGAGAGAATCCAATTGACCTGCCGTGGCCATATCTGTAGCCCTTGGCTTAATTCCTTGTCCCTCCAAGACTGAACAGATGAGCAAAGAAAATTAACCCCAAAGGGACGATGGAACACTGGCTACCAGAGGGTAGGAATGTTTGCTGGTTGTGACAACAAACAAGCACGTGCCCACTACATCCACTATTTACTTGCACAAATGCACAGCCGACATGCTGGTTCTCTCAGGCCATGAATAAAGTGTGGGGGAGACCCTGCTGTCTCAATCAAACTTGACTTCTTCTGCCCCAAGTAGAAGAAACTACAGAGGACTTATTTAGTGGCTTCTTGGTCCATCCCCCTCCCTACCAAGTGTATCTTATTTTTCCTGGAATGATATTTAGATCTCAGAAGAGCAGAGCAGCAAGGCAAGTCCTCGCTGAGGCATCAGTCATAGGAATGAGGAGCAGCTATGACAAATTGAAATGTCAGCATTATTAGCAATTTTGCTGGAAGCTGTTTGATACTGATTTAATGATGAAACAAGAAATGGCGCAGATTTGCCCTGGAAAAGGGGATGATAACTAGGGATAATGGGCTAAAATTAAAGAGAATGAATATTAGACCAAGTGTCCTAAATATGATAACTTTGGAGTCTTCCCCAAAGAACGTGCTGAAATGCCTGGGGGGACTCAAAGGAGGGCAGACAGTTTATGTGCATGTGAGTTACAGGATTTTGCACCAAAGACACAGGGAGGTGGCCACCTGCACATTTCCTTATTTACCCGTGTCTCACAGTGAGGTTGGGGAAATCGAAATCTGTAACTAGCTGGCTGACTTCTTGATCCATTCCCCTTCATGCTCATCAATTAATGGCCTTGCAAATACCAGGGAGCACGGGAGATCTGTAAGGAAGAGTGTGGAATGCAAGGTCTTGTGAAGACAATACTCTTTTGAAAAATTAAGGATTTATGAATTTTTCATTTACTAGGTGAGCTGCTGCTGGAGATTCTTCTGGTGGTCTGAGTTTTTGCAGTTTCTACAAGTAGAGAGCCTACTTTGGGATAAACTCCCTTTGGTGGGAGAAAAATCACTAAAATGAGACCATTACTTATATAAGATTAAAGCAAGCATTGATTAGTTTTTCTTTTCATGTGTGTGTGCACACACGGATATATGTGTGGAACTTGCAAGAAACTGGGTAGAGCCACTGAGGGTGGGGATCTAAGTACTCTCCAAGTCCCCATGCACACTGGACTTCTGTTACCTCCTGAGCATTCAGCAAAGCTTTGCTAATCATTGGAGTCTGACTTTAGCTGAGTATTTGGGATGTTAATACGGAGGATAATGTTCATGCTTCCAGAGAATTGGTTCTGAAGACAAAATAATCCAGACAAGAAAGTTATTAGACATTTCTTTGGAAAAGAGAGTATTCTGAAGCAGCCGAACAACAGTGTACAGAGGACAAGGGCCAGGATGTACACGTGGGAAAGGTTACCCTCGCTGGGGAGTTCCCGAAATTACTTGTTGAGGGATCCCGAGAAAAAGGATAAATTTATTCTTCCATTCTAGACTGAGAGGATTTTGAGCCATTAGGGTTGGCACATAAAAATAAGTCTACTTCCACTTTATGTTTCAAGCCCTGTGTTGGCTATCCATACTTTAGAGTCATCTCATTTGGGATGAGAATAGGTAGTTTGTTGGAAGCCTATTAAAATAAGAAATCACCTTTAAAGTGATACAGAGGTTTCTTCAATCAAAGCTCAATCTGTTGATCTTTGATGTGAATCTGAGGTGTCTTCTTTGAGTGATTTCTGTTGATTGAGATTCCTCATTATCATTCCCACAAAAAACCTCATCCATATTTCATAGTCTCCTAGAAGGGTCAGCCAAATATGGACCAGGGGCCAAGTCTGGCCCACCACTTATTCTTGTAAATAAAGTTTTATTGGAACACAGCCCCACTCATTCATTGTGTCTGTAGCTGTCTAGTGCTATAAGGGCAGTGTTGAGTGGTGCAACAGAGACCCTGGCCCATGAAGCCTAAAGTAGCCATTATTTGGCCCTTTACAGGAAAAGTTTGCCTTACAGGAAAAGTCTGATCTATTCTATCAGTTCCGGTTTTGTTTAAAGTGAGGTGAAAATTTCAAGACACCCTGGAAAGGTTCTGACTGCAGAATCTGTCCAGATTTCCAAGGGTTCTTTATCCACTAACATTTTACAGTCCTCTCGCAGCTAATCAGAATAATTGTTGAGGCTTGCTCTCATAGAACGTTTCCAAAGCATTAACTTAGTTTTCATAGAAACAGCTCTTTTTCTTACTGCACTCATTTTTCATCAGTTTACACAATATTCCACTAAATAATGTAATTACAATAACAACTGCAGCTGCCAGAAGCAGGTCTGGGAATAAATACAACTGACTCTTGGCAAGCAGACACCTCAGGGAGCAGAGAGAAAGGTAAGATTGTACAAAACAGCTACTTCGCAGGATGTCATGGGCACGCATCAGTATGTTTTATAAAGGGACTGGACGGGGAGTTGTTAATTTGGTAAGTTTGATAAGTGCACGTCAATCAGGTAAGCTTCTTCCATCCATGTGCTTTTATATAACATCTCTCATTTCAGGCATTTGTCAATTTCACATATACAATTTTGTCACGGTTATTTGACAAATTCCTGTCTTCTCTGCTAGCCTGTAAGGTACAGGAAGACAGGAATGTGTAGATTTGGGTATATCTCCACTATCTAGCACTGCGGTTGACATATGGTTCATGCTCAAGAAATACTTCTTGAATAAATAACTGAATGGAAGCAGGAACTCTATAGTCCCAAAATCATGAATGCTGTGAGGTTTCATCAAGTAATAGGGAGTTTACATTCCCTTCCCTGTTGCTGGAACAGCTGCTGGGGATGGGTTGGACTTTAGAAGGGGGTGGGGGCAGGGAGGCAGGGGAAAGGTGTCTCTGATTCTGATAGCTCACTTCCAAGGCAGCCAGGAAGTTTCATTATCTGATGCCTGGATGAAAGCAATGGGTTTAAGCCAAGATGATCATTAGCAATTTGCATTCTGCAATCCACATCACTCTTGTATCTAGCAGAAATGAGAAACTTGCTTCTAACTGGCAAATTAAATATTGATAATGCAGATCTGCTCGACACCATCTTTCACAAGCCTGGCACTGTAATTTCAATGTTTCTGAAACTTCGGTCATTTGCATTCCAACGTCACAATTTTTGTCATAACTGCAGGCACTCTGTAACACTATGTAGTTAATATTTGTCTTTCAAGCAACTCATTTTTAACCTAAATAGATGTATTTGCCAAGGAAACTTTGTGTTGCCACTGTAATTGGAAAACCAGCATCAGTAGTCATAAATAAGAGTTAATGGGAAGAAAATAAACCCATTCATATCTAACAGTTATTAAGAACCTCTTCTATACTAGAGAGTGTTCCAAGAGCCTCATATGCATTCGCTACTTTAATCTCTGTTTGCAGGGGCACATATATACACCGACATATGACTTATGAAATATGCAATTATCTCCATTATATAGAGGAGGTATTTGAGGTACACAGGATTTCAGTAACCTGCACAAGTAGTAAATTACAGTCTAGATTTTTATCTCAGCAGGGCCTAGCTCCAGGCCCCTCGCTCTTAACTACTGAATTTTGCAAACAATGTTTTTAGGGTCTAGATAGATGCTTTGGCTGCTGCAGGCTCCAAGCCTGAGGCACACTCCCTTTCTGTTAAAAACAGGGCTTAGGACCAGTGAGAGACTTGTCAAAGATACTGTAGTTTAAACTGAGAGTTTCTCATTGACATAAAAAGGATTGAGAGAGAACTGAAAAAGGAATCACTTTCTAAATAGTTCCCCCTTTCTTATTGACTAGATGTTCACCACCCAAAATCTGTGAGTACCACACACAGGGTAGGTGTCTTACACTTTGCAAAATGCTAAGCTGGACACTGGGTGTAGCACACCTATTTCCCAGGATCCTTTGCCTGGCTCTGATCTCTAGGTTTGGAGGATGCAGCAGACATCCCTGGGGATATTTACTCAGCTGGCGATGGCTCTCTCCCTGATGATCAAGTCCTCCTCAACAGCTAGCCTTGGGTAATGAGGTTTATTTATCCTGCTTCCTCGGGCACTGATGATTGGACCAGAGTGAACAACCTGAGCTAGACTGGGCCAATCAGATGCCTTTTCCAGGAATTTGTAATCAGGAGGCATTAACAGTCCCTAAACCTGCAGGAAACTGCAGCATAAATCTTAGGGGCTGAAAGGTGCCACAAGCTTAAAAAAGGGAGAGATCCTTTTTCAAGAGAAAATTCCAGAGTGGGCCCACAAGGAGAAATCAAGATGAGGGAGGAAAAGAACTGCCTGAGTTCTGACAGCTTTCTGATGCTAAGCTCCTTGGGAGGCCTGGTTTGTATGCCTTTTCTGCTCAGGCTAACCTGAATCAGTCCTTATGATTTGCTTAGCTAAGTGAGAGGCAGTTTTCTTCTAAATACACCACCATGCCATCAACTATGGAACCTGTCCTTTGAGGTATTTTTTTTTTTTTAATGTGGGGGGGTTGAGTGGGAGTAGATATACCCTGGATGTCTGTGTTCTCTGCCTGGTATTCCTAGCAGGAAGAGGGATGAGAGAATCATTGAGAAGAATACTGTATTTACAATGGCTAATATTGCTGATTATGAGGTGTACATTTTTTTTTGAAGTGTTTTACATAAGTCATTTCATCCAATCAACAATCCGGTGAGAAAGGATCCCCATCTTACACACAGGGAAACGGAAGCTTTGAAAAAGTGGGCAAATTTAGATCTGAGATATGAACTCAAGTCTATATAATTAGAGCTCCTAACCACCCCTAACCACCCCTTGTACCATGCTGACTCCCATGGTATCTATTTGCTGTATTGCTGATAAAGATTTTGGTCTGTGAACAAATAATGACCCGCCTAGGAGCCAAGCCTTTGCCTGCTTAGTAGTGTGCTAACCAAATATGTCAAATAGTCTCCAAAGTAACATCAGATACTCACAGCACAAGAGATCCCTTTGTAACCAAATATTTTATGTGAATGCTAGCAAACGTCATCATTTGATCCCCTACCCTATGACCATACCATCTTTCCAACTGGTAGATCACTGAGGGAGACACAGGGCTACTGAGGTCACATAATTTCTCTCTCAGTTGTTTTTCTGTCCATCTGTCATTCCAGATGCCAGAACAGTAAATATTTTGTTTTGTTTTGTTTTTAAAGATTTTATTTATTCATTTGACAGAGAGAGAGAGAGACACAGCGAGAGAAGGAACACAAGCAGGGGGAGTAGGAGAGGGAGAAGCAGGCTTCCCGCTGAGCAGGGAGCCTGATGCGGGGCTCGATCCCAGGACCCTGTGATCATGACCTGAGCCGAAGGCAGACACGTAACCGACTGAGCCACCCAGGCTCCCCATGTGCTATATCCCCTGGGATGACTCATGGCTGTTGTAGCCAATCACTGAGATCCCAGGACAGTGGGAGTGATTGGCATAGAGATTGGCCAATGCAATGAAAGAGAACGTCTATAGAGAAGGCTTCCGGGAATGATTTTCCTCCAATTAAATGCAAGAGCTATGAGGAAGAACCTCCTCTTCCTCTTCCTCCCCGATGAGAATGTCATGTGATGAAGGGATGCTTGTCCTTCATCTTGGAAGAAGCAAAGAAAGGCCAAGAGAAGCACAGAGATTCGAAACCCCTGCACTAACACCAAAAGTACACCAAATCAGCCCTGGCATTGGGAGGCGATGAAATGTTTTTATACTTTAAATAATGCATAGCTTTTCTGTATTTGTAGACTATAACATCCTAACTGGGAAAAAAAATTAAAAACTGATGTAATTTTCAAGAGTGTTTCTCAGAGTGTATTCGGCATCCAAAAATGTTCTGTGACCAGATGATTTTACAAAACATTGCATATTATATCCATCTTCCTGTACTTCACTTTTGCACATTAAAAACTCTGAGAAGTCCTTCAGGTATCTAAAAAAAAAAAAAAGTTTGCCTTTTTTTCAACTTTTTAAAAGTTAATTAGAGAATTTGTTTTAGATTTGTAATATCTTATAGAACATGTACCTCGGAGTCCATTTTGGAAAAAAAATAAATTAGAATTTGTGAGAACGAGAAGGAGAGCAGAGGAAGCAGGTCTGGGACATGCCAGTCCCTACACAGTGCCCACACGCACAAAACAGAAAGAGCAGCTGTATCTTTCTGCATTAGCTGCTGTTTCCAGGAGGCCAAGAAAAAGGGATGCATTTTATAATTACCCACTCGCATCCCTGACTTCTGACAACGTAACAGAATGAACTAATGAGGAAATATAAACTCGACCACATGCCCATGGTCCAGTCATCTTGTACGGTAAATCTGGAAACACAGCTTGATTGCTGTATTTAAAACATATTTTTGAAAGTGTGGCTGGCAGGCAGGCACTCTTGAATGGTGATGGTAACTAAACAGATAACTATTTTTCTCCCACTTGCTCTCTTTCTAAGAAGAAAAAAAAATGAGATTAAGGAAAATGCATTTCACTGAGATGGCCAAGTATTAGCATTTCAAATCAGAACCAAATTTCTTCTAGGGACCCTAAAAAAAAAAAAAAAAAGCCATCACCTTAATCAAGAAAGTTCTCTTTTCAGGTAGTAGAGGGGCTGAGTACACAGCTAGGACAGGAAGACAAGGAGGAGACAGAGTAAATATCCATAGATGTCAAAGGCCAGACAGCATAGTAACACTGGGCGTCTCCCAGGAAGGGACTAGATGACTAAGAGTCAAACCAGAAAGGAAGTCTTCACTGCATTCCCTTTGGTATCATTTAAATTTTGAACCACAGAAATGGGTATTCCATCAATTTAAATGTGTTTTCTATTGATTCAAAACATAAATTAGTTTAATATATAAAAACAGAAACTACAATAGCAACAACAAACAAAGCACCAATTCATGATATTAGAGATAATTTTATATGGGGCTATTGGAGCCACACAGGGACTAAACTATATGACCCATTATATCAAACCACTGCTTGAATTTATTCAACAGATTGGGGAGGGCGCCATTCTTGTTCCTAAACCACACCCCTGTTGCCAATGTCCTCATCAATGCAAAATAATAAACCCCTCAAACTGCACACAAGCACTTCATTACCTCCGGAGTCCCTAATTTGCCAGGCGAGTCTCATTTGTAAGAGATTTCAGGATTATCTTAATTCTGAGGAGTTTATCAGGGATCTTGGAGACAAAAGCATGTATTCCTCTTTATCTAGCTCTGACCTAGTTCTGGCCATCGTCCTCATCCAAACAGGAAGAGAAATCTGAAGTTGCAATACATTATTTACCAGGATGAACCAGTAATTCAGACTGCAGGGAAAAGCAATAAGAGAGCTAGGGAAAGCTTAAAACATCTTGAAGGCTATTTCACGAAGGAGTCACAGCTAATGTAGGCACAGGTACTTAGGAGTGAAGTGGGTATAGATAAGAGGTTAACAGAGAGGGCCATGCTGAGAGACCACATAAAATAAATATGCATAAAAGAAGACATCCGCAACTCACTTCCTCAGTTTCATACAAGCAGACTCTGTTTTACACAAGGATTTAACAAACCTCATGCCAACAGCAATTGTAAAATGGAAAGAACTCTACAAATCATTGTCATCTTGAGACCGGCATTAAGTAAATGCTCTAAAAAGTTACAAGGCAGTGTATAAATGACATTGGACTGGTTTAATAAATTATTCTGATGCATTAGGTCCCTTTGAGCACAATGGTCCCCCAACCCCAACCCTCGCTGTGATGTTTTTAAAAGCAGTGGATTCCTCCAGTTTTTATAATATGGAAACATGATGATAAGGTACATTGTCCAGTAAAAATTGCCAACTTCCATTAGCGACATTAAAACTGGGCCAATTATGATTTCAAAGTCATCCATCCAAAACATGAATGCATTTTTAAAAAATACAATGGGAGGGGGTGGGAGACAATCCTGATATTTCTTAAAATACCATATTCACGCGAAGAAGGATATCAACCGTGATACCATGAGCAGAACAATGCCAACCAGCTGCATTTATAAGCAAACCATCCTCCCCTCAGCCAGGGAACACTTTTTATCTCTAACACACGAGCACTGAGAGAGTTTCATTTTTAAGAAGGTAAATAGCATATGAGGTTTAAAATTCTGTCTCTTTCTTCTATATACACAAATGCCACTAAAACTAAAAGGTCTGTGGAGGACTCGAATTCTCCTAGAAAATGCCCTTGACATATTAGTGGCTCACCCACCCCAGTTAACAGCAAGAGAGCATTTTAGCCACTCAGCAAACAGCCTGGTATTCACATTAAGAAGGCAGCAAGACATCCTTTTGACCTTTGTTATTACTTAGGCCTCGTGTTGTACATAAAAAGAGTACAATGATGTCAAACAAATTCCAGAAGAGAAGTATTTATTGCTGAATCTAAATCAAAAAATCCATATCTACTATAATGGCACTTCAAAAGAAGATATACTGTATTTACCAGCTCAATCAATACTAAATTAGCTGGGATAAATATTTTCAACTCTACCAGTCTTAAGATGAAGCCCGCTATTTAGAACCCTGTGTCTTGGGAGAGACAAGGAAATTTTTGCTTATCATACAGAAACGAGAACCAGGAAGTATTTTACTGGCAGATGCACCTACCCTTAGTTGCTCTCTTTCACAATTCATCTGTTGTCTTGAAACCTACAAAGGAAAGAAAAAGAGGGGGAAAAATCAGCAGGTCTGCACAAAAACAACATGAAAGAAAATAAAAAGTTGCTTCTAATCACTTGGCTCAAAGCAGACCCAGAATTAATTAATTATGTATTTATTTATTTTTTTTAGGTCTACATAGCTGGGGTTTCATTTGGATTTTCAGTCATGTGATCCAGAAACACAGCTAGGATGAGCCAGAGTCTTGAAGAGGAATGAGGAGAGAGATCCTGTAGAGGGCATGGGAGGCAAAATCTACCCAAGGATGAAGGTTCCCCTCAGCGTGAAAATCCCTCTTGCCCTGTCTAAGAGTGCTAGCACTCTTCACTGAAGACCCGCTCAAAATGGTTGGGGCTAGGCGCTGGCCATCACACGATGTCTTGTCCCATGTCAAGGGTCAATAGTGTCACCTACATGCCTTGGCAAATGGGCTCCATTTTATGGTCCCGTTCTAATCAGATGTAGTTAAGTCCCCATATAACTGTGTTAGGGAGAATTCTGAGGACAATACTTGTATCAGATGAAGAAATTTTGATGAATTTGTGGTATCTACTGTAAGCTCAAAAAGGAGAGATTCGTGATACATACGCCATGCCTCAATGACCCTCGCCCTACCAAAATGTGTTTCTTAAAATCAAGGATGCTTCTTTAGAGTGACCACATAATGTGTTGTCCAAACAGGAAAAATGGATGTGAGATGGAGGAGAGGGTGGGGTGGCATTAGTGACTATGCCAAGGACAGCAGATGTGAAGTGGGAGTGACAAGGCAAACTGAGACATATGGCCATTCTACCTCTGTGGGAACTGGCTCACTCTACCTTCAGCTCAGATAGCTAGGCTGGAGTAAAATCTGGGTCTGCATTCATAATGGATTCTGTGTATTTCTCGTATTTTTTTTTAACCAATGAAGCAACCCCTGACTCCTTGCATCTGACAGTATATTGCAAGTTTTTGAAACTTTTACTAAAGGATAAAAAGGTTTAGGAACTGACTTCTGATGTATATTTTATGTATTTTGTATTGAAAGCTTCTTTCTACTTTCTCCAAAACAAAAACAAAAACAAGAATCTTTATTTTGGAGATGCCAGGACCCAAAGTCTATAAATTGGTGGTTTGTAATGCCCTTTAACCCAGAAACATCACCTCTGAGAACAGCGCCTAAGAAAATAAGAAGAGATACAAACAGATATTTATTTACATAACTATAGCGTTATTTGTGAAAGAAAAAATGGTAAATATTAAAATGTGCAGTAATGGGAAAATTAAAAAATAAATTCTAGTACATTCATATGATGGCACAACGTGCAGCATTTGGAACCACGGTTTTGAAAAACAGAAATGGGAAATATTTAAAAGGCACTATTTAGTTTTTGAGAAAATAAGCTACAAAGGTGTGCACATGTTATAATTCCTCTTTTGTTTTAAATAACTCAGTAAAATAGATCATTTTAAAGAAAAAGAAAGAAGGAAGGAAGGTAGAGGAAGGAAGGAAGAAAGATAAAAGAAAAGAAAGAAGAAACAACTGGGAGGAAATATTCCAAAATATTCAAAAGGAAATGGGTACAATTCTATAAATATACAAAACACATACAGTGGATTATACACTTGAAATAAAGTGACTTTAGAGTATGTAAATTTTATCTCCATAAACTGTTAAAAAATAAAGTGGAGCAAATCCACAGAGACGGAAAGCAGATTAGTAGTGGCCAGGGGATTTGGGGAAGAGGCCATGAGGAGTGACAGTTTCATGGGTTTGTAGTCTCCATTTGGGGAGATGAAAAAGTTCTCACACTAGAGAGTCATGGCTGTGCAATATCATGGATGCATGTAATGCCCCCAAATTGTACACTTCGAAGTGGCTAAGATGGTAAATTTTATTTTATGTTTATGTTCGCACAATATAATAAGTGAAGCGGGTGAGGAGGTTCTGGTTCTAGGTAAGATGGAATAAGCACACTTCACCCCATCTCCCCCCACTCAGTGCTAATGTTAAGTGTGCAAGGAATGCATACAGCAACCATTTGTGGTCTCTGCCAGGTAAACAATAGCAGGTGGAGTGGGCAAGAAAAAAGAATTCAAAGTACCACTAGACAAGTGGTGGGTTCATGCCCCCTTCCCCTCACCAGCATCCCCTGGCATGGATTCAAGGTGGCCTAGAACCCAGAATTAAGCATCAAAATACAGAGAAAGAGAGGCCCAACATCTGGGGGAGGGAAAGTTTCTCTGTGATCTGAGATGCTCTGGTCCCAGAAGATAGCAAATCCCTACTGATCTTTCTCTCTGTCCTCTTCCATTTTGGCCACAAGGCAGGCTTAGTTGCAGGAGCACAGGAACAACGTAAGAAAGCACCAGCTCTCTGGCTGGAGGACAAGAAAGAGGAACCCTAGGAAATAAAAAATACTTTGAGGATCCTGGAAAGAGTTTGGAAGGAAGGAAAGAATTTGGGAGAATGACACCATGTAGTGCTTTTATGAACTCGACACTCACCCCTGAGCCACACATGTATGCATATGACCCAAACAGATACCATATAGACTTTGTGAACTGAACCGGATGGACCAATGTTTGGGTCCCAGACTGGCTACTGGGATAGATCCAACTATTACAGCAAAGGCTCTGACAGCAGAAATGATATTGGAAGCAAAATCCACAGAAGGAAGGTAAGAACTTGCAGCTTGAATCTAACTGGATCAATAGCCTGCTAACACAAAAATATCAACAATTTCCATAGAGGAATAAGACCCAATGTGTCATAACATTAATATTCAGTGTACCCAGGATACAACCAGAATTACTAGGCATACAAAGAAACCAGAAAATCTAAACTCACATGGGAAAAGACAGTCACAGAAACTGACATGGGGATGACACAGATGTTGAAATGGTCAAATAAAGATTTTAAGCAGCTATTATAAAAATTTCCAACAAGTAAGGGAAAGCACAGTAAAACAAATGAAAAAAACAATAAACATTGTTGGCAAAGGAATTAAAGCTACAAAGAAGAATCAAATGGAAATTTTAGCACTGTAAAAACAATAGGCTAAATTAAAAAAAATAAAACTCAAGAAATGAGTTCAAATGTAGAATGGAGATAGCAGAAGAAACTCAATGAACTTGAATATATAAGAATTAAAAACATACAACCTAAATAACAGAGAGAGAAAAGTAAATCCAGGGACCTGTAGAATAATACCAAAAGATATAACATTCCTGTCACTGGAATTCTAGAATAAAGATAGAGTTCACTGCAGAAAAATTATTTGAAGAAATAATGGCTAAAAATTCCCCACATTTAGCAAATGACATAACCCTATAAATTTAAGCTTAGCAAACCCTAAAGAGGTAAACCCCAAGAAATTCACATCTAGATATAATCAAACTGCTAAAAACTGAAAACCAAAACAAAGAAAACAACAAAACAAAACAAAACCATACTTTGAAAACAGCCAGAGACAAATGATGCATTATTTGTGAGAGAGTAACAATTCAAGTTACTGTGATTTCTCATTTAAACAAACAAAAACCAGGGAGCCCAGAAGAAGGTGGCACATGATTTTTTTAAGTGTTGAAAGAAAAGAAGTGTCAATCTATAATTGTAATTCCATAAAAAATAGCCATTAGAAATGAAGGTGAGAAAGAAACTAAAAAAATTCATTGCCAACAGACCTGCTCTCATAGAATTGCTACAGGAAGTTCTCCAGACAGAGGGAATTTAATACCAGAAGAAAATGTGGAACATCAAGATGAGAGGAAGACCAAAGGAAATGGTAAACATATGGGTAAATATAAATATAATAGACTAGTCTACTCCTCTTGAGTTCTTTCAAACATGTGTAATGGTTGGAAGCAGAAAAATTACAAAATTGCCTCACCAGGTTTGCAATGTACCTAAGATAAACCCAACATGAAGAGAGATGAGTAAAGGGGCACATATGTCAATAAGGTCTCTACATTCCAGCTGAAATGGCAAAAATATCGACTCTATGTAGACTGAGAGACGGGAAGTATGTGTGTACTGTAATCCTTTGAGTAACCACTTGAAACAAAACCACCACAACAAAAAGTGATATACCCAAAACCAAATGATGGTAGAATAATTGGATGTCTGTATACAGAAACAAAAGAAAACAAAACACCCCAACCTAAAACTCACATTCTTCATACAAAAATTAACTCAAACAGGCCACATATCTCAATCTAAAACTAAATTATAGGTTCAGTTAAAGCCTGATGACAATATTTTTTTCTTAATGCTTTGCTGTGGTTTTCAAACTATCCTTTATGTCATGCAGGACATTTATAATTGGAAAATATTTTAGTATCAGTGGCTTGCAGAAATATGTGTTTTTACTGTTAATTGTTATTGTAATAGTGATAGTTTTCATTTTAATTAACTAAATAAATTCCTTTATCTAATAACAAGATTAATATTTTTAACATGTGTCTTCAAACCCGGGAGGGTTTGTCAGACACACAGAAGCACAATGACATTTAAAAAAACAAGGAGCCTACTGACCTAAACAATGTGAAGTGATGTCATATTATAATGTTCCTATTACAGAGCATATCAAATGCAAAATTCAACAGTAGCCATGAAAACAGCTTTGTTGTCCTGAGAATGAAGCTGATTAAGGAAAATGAGATTTGGAGATAATAAAAAAAAGGGCATTTGGGGTCATTTCTATAGTGGACATTTGGTTTTTTTAATTTGAGTTTTTGTTTTTTGTTTTTTAATTTTTCCTGCATGGCATCTCATATTGTTTTGCCAATATTCTTTTTTTTAAGATATTATTTATTTATTTATTTGTCAGAGAGAGAGAGTACGCAAGCACAAGCAGGCTCCTGCTGAGCACGGAGCCTGATGTGGGACTCGATCCCAGGACGCTGGGATCATGACCTGAGCTGAAGGCAGACGCTTAACTGACTGAGCCACCCAGGCATCCCTGTTTTGCCAATATTCTAAAAACAATATCCTGCTTCTCCTTTTGGGGACATGTTCCTGTCCAATCCCATAAATATTCTGTGAATTGGATGTCCTTATGACCACACTCTACCGGCTGCCTAACGGAGCCTACATTTGCCATTACCTCTTTGGTTGGAAGTCAACTCTGTAACACCCATATCTTCTGAGTAAGGTGGCTGCTCACCGCCCCTTCTTCACCAAGCGATAGAGTGTAATTGGCCAGTTAGGCAAGATGGCTGAGTCCCATCATGGGTCTCTGTATGTGTTGCAACTGTGCTCATCATACAACACTTGGAGCAGGGTATAATGATGCTCTGAAGGCTCACTAGTTATTGCTAGACCTCTTAAATTTTTTCCCCATAACCATTATGAGAGAGGGCTAGAGAATAAAAGGCACCTGTAAATTCTTATCATCTGTTATGAAGAAAGACCCTTCCAGTGCACTCTTTAAAAGCCAACCTTGAAAAATATCTTAAATGTACACTTCACTAAACGTCATTTCATTTGGAAACTAACATGCAATATTTTTTTTTTTCCTCTCATGGCAGTAATGCACAGAAACAATATATTTTATAGCCTAAATGAAAAAAGGGAAAGTGGGAGGTCTAGTGCTGCTCCTTTAAGATGCTTCCAGAGAATCAAATACCACTCTCGATAGGGTTGCCAAGTAAGCACTTATGAAAGGTTAGAAACTGAAGCAATAAACTTCAGCATGAGACCCTTTGCTCTCCTGGTTGAACGGGATGTTTAATAGCAGGGATTCATCTTCTCCCATCTCCTATCTTCACTGAGCCAAGCAGGCCAAAGAATCTTTCTCAGACTCAGCCTTTTTCATCTTCTACTGACTTTGAGCTCTCTCTTATCAGTTCTTCCCACTTTATCCTGACCCTATTACTAGTTTGATTTCCCCTCCCACACATTAGACTGGATCTACAAGGGAAAGGACTGAGTCTTATTCGACTTTCTTTTTCTAGAGACCAGGACAATCTTTGGAGTCCATTCATTTCATTTCTTTGTCTATCCATCCATTCCTCCATGTATTCAACAGCAAATGCACACAGATACTGTGCATTCTGTATATCAGACACTGTTCTAGGTACTAGGAATGCAACATAAAAACAAAAGGCTTCTGAAATTCACTAAGTGGGGGAAAAACAGTAAATTGATAATTACAATACAAAAAACATTAGCTACAATGAAGTATAAGATGTGCCAACAGCACAACCACCTTGTTTTAGAGAGTTGAAAAAAATGTGCCATTTTTTGTTTGTTTGTTTTGTTGTTTTTTAGAAAATGTATCCAAAGAAAGAATGAATTAAACAAAATCCTTTCAAGGAGAGAGGAGAATGTGTGGAAATCCCAGTGAGATTAGAAAGGGCAAGTAATTCAATATGGCGGAAGAATCAAGCCAAAGAGGAAACTGATGAGAGACTAAGTTAAACCGGGAAAAGTACAAGTCAAAAGAAATAAGACACACAATAAATTAATGGATAAATAGATGTGTAGAATGTTTAAAATAATATAATGTTAGAAATTCCAAATTTCAGAGGAATTGTGAATTATTCAGAAGAAAAGCCCCCAAGAAGTCTAGCAACATAGGATTCAATAGGTCAAATCAGTTGGTACCTACATACATTTCTCAAATTCTCCATTTTCATAGTCATTATTCTTAATGACATTATTCTTAATTAATTATTATTATTATTAATTATTCATTAATTCTTCTGAAATAAGATGGCATTCCCTATGAAGGCATCCTTCAAAGTACCCAGGGTGAATTCTACAGTTTGCCTTTTCCTTAATGCATTTCAGGATTATTGTATATATTTGACATGTGTACTCTGAGTTCCTACTATCTGACAAGCATTGTGTAATGGGAGGGGATGTAGATATAAATGATACATGGTGCATTTCCTTAAAAAAAAAAAAAACCCAAAGAGAGGGGAAGAGATGAATAAAATGGAAATTATAGTGCCAGGTCCTAGTGTGATAGAGGGGGATCCCACAGGCACCCAAATGAGAGGCACCAACCCAGTCTGCTGTGTGGGAAAAATAGTTGAGTAAGGTGTCATCAGGTGTTTTCAGAGATAGAGTCCTTGATCTGACCCTTATTGGATGAATAAGAGTTGGGTGGGCTGACCTACCCAAGGATTTGGGAAGAGGATATTGCAAAGAGCACAGCTGAAGGCAGGACAAAGTAAGGGAGGACACTGGATTGGGGTGTGGGGGGTAAGGAAAGTACATTAGTATCACAAAACCTTTATATTTTGCTCATATTAACTATGCTAACAGGAAAATAATGATTTTAATTATTTTTTAGTAAAATGAATTTCACATTAACAGTGATTAAGCTTTATCAGATGTTTATGACATGCCAAAAAATGTGCGACAAGCTTTTTAGGAAGATCTTGGTTAATACTCACCACATCGTGAGTAGACAGTATCCTTGGCTCCATTTTACAGATGGGGAAACCAAGGCACAATTAGGTGGAGTGACTTTCTGAAGTTGCAAAGCTAGGAAGTATTGGAGAGGCAACTGCCATCCAGATGGCTTGACTCAAGCCCCTCTTTTAATCAGTGCAGTACACAGCTCCGAGTATCAAGGACCAACCCAAACCAAAGAAACGCACATTTTTAACCCACCCCCCAGTCTGCACCCTATTTGTCCTTAGCAAGTGTTCTTCTGCTGCTCTACCTAACATGATATTGTTTATATACTTGCAGTTGTCTTCAAGAGAACATGAAATGACTATGTTATTTGGCTCCATAAATGCACAGAACTGCACACTTTGCTCCTTGTGGCTGAATGAGTTTAAACTGGGATACTTTCCACTAAATCAGATTTCTCTAACAAGTCCACCGGATCCTTTTGCAGGTTGAGTTTCTTCCCCAGTGGAGACTGGAGGCTCAGGAATCAGACTGCTTCAGTCCAATCATGGCACATCATCTATGTGATATTAACCACATCGTATCATCTCCCTGTTCTCAATTTCCCCATCTGTATAATGGGGATAACATGGTGCCTACCTAGTGTCTCATTTTCTTGTGAGCACAAAATAAGATAATCCACATAAAGTACTAAGGAAAGCACCGGGCACATTTAAATAATTCAACAAATACTATAAATTGCTGTAAGAATTAGCGGGAGGGCCAGGGGTTTTCAGAAGGAGAACTAAGCCAATGATTTGGGTTTAAATCCTGGCTTTGCTCCCCATAGGTTGTGGGAATTTGGCTGAATTAATGACACTTTTTGAGTCTCAGATTCCTTTTCTTAAAACAAAAGAAAGTGTATATATGTATGCATATACATATATGTGTGTATAAGTGCATATATGTGTACACGTATATGACTATATATGGGTGATAGCTGCCCTGAAATTTTTAAAGGTTTGATATTATCCTTTGGAGATGGGTGGGTAAATAGGCACTCGTAAAGCCCACGGGTTAGAGTGTAACTTGGTATACACCTGTTGGGGAGCAGCTGACAACTGTCACAACACAGAACGTGCATTTCCTTTCCCTCAAAGATTCCTCAGCTAGGAGCTCCTTTAACAGAATGGAGGGAGGAATGTGGAGGGAAGGGCATGACTTCTCATAACACAGAGCTGGAGCATGGACAATATCAGGGTCCATCAGTACTAAAATGGTTAAGTAAATTGTGGTTCCTCTATAATAAGGGTGGGAAACCTTCTTCTATGAGAGCCAAATGGTGAATAATTTTGGCTTGGAGGGCCACAGAGTCTGCCACAGCTCCTCAATCCTGCCCTTGTGGTGAGAAAGCAGCAAAATCAATGTGTCAACAAATGGCTTCAGCTGTGTTTCAATAAAACTTTATTTTCAGAAAAATGCTGTGGGCTGCATTTGGCTTATGGCCATAATTTGCCAACCCTTGATCTATACTATGGAATACTATGGATTCGCTAGAAATTCACAGATATGAAATGGTGTCCATGATAGAATGAATAAAACAAAGCAAGTTGAACCAATTTTTAAAATATGATCCCATTTTTGTTTAAAAAGCTGTACATAGGGGTGCCTGGGTGGCTCAGTCGGTTACGCGTCTGCCTTCGGCTCAGGTCATGATCCCAGGGTCCTGGGATCTAGCCCCGCATCGGGCTCCCTGCTCGGCGGGAAGCCTGCTTCTCCCTCTCCCTCTGCTGCTCCCCCTGCTTGTGCTCTGTCGCTTGCTCTCTCTCTCTGACAAATAAATAAAATCTTAAAAAAAAAAAGCTGTACATATATACACATGCAAATATCCATTTATACAGGAAAAAATTCTGGAATGATAAACACCAAACTGCAAACAAAAGCACAATAATTATGTCCTGGGAATGAGAATAATAATGAGGACCAAAGAAGTAGAGAGGCTATTTCTCATAATCTTGGGTTCTATTATTTCAGCTTCTTGCAATGAATGCCCACTGCTTTTGTACATTCAAATGAACAGCAGTCATCATAGTATAATTTTTAAAAGCTGATTTTTAGGGTTATTGCAATGATTAAATGAGAAATTGGATGTAGGGCATCAAGCCCAGGCCTGGCCCAGAACCTACGCACATAGTAGGTACTCAATTAATGTGAGCTATAAATAACTCCCCAAGACACCAAAAGGGTAAACACAGGGTGGCCATCGTAGAAAAAGCTCAACTCCAATTTTTCGGGGATATTTTATAGTTTAGTTTGCATTCCCTTCAGTGGAAAAGTAAAAAATAAAAAGGAAGGTTGATCTGCCTACTCTACTTCTGGGTTCTTATATGAAATGTTTATTGGAGATCTGAGTTTAAGAAGACCTCCAATCTCTGAATATAATGCAGTCCATCACATTGGTTGTAATAAAGCTCGTTGCTCTTTCCAAATGTATCCTACAATGAAGTGTGTCCTCTGATTCCAGGCAAACAGTACCATTTACGTTAGATATGAAAGTACAGAGTCCATCGCTTGTTGCAGTTGGGCTTTTTCATTTGTTTTGGGGGTCTTTTGTGGGCTTTTTTTTTTTTTTTTTGTATAAGGGAGAAAAAAGAGTGTGGGAAAGTAGTAATTGCTTAGGATTCAGGAAAGGAAGCGAGGAATAATCAATTAAAAAAAAAAGAAAACAAAAAGTCACAACAATGAGTCAAGTCAGCCATGATTAATTAACTCAATTCTGGCTCGTGTTTTTTAAATTGAAGAAAATGCATATGAGAGAACAACCTGGGGAGTCCACTCATCTCTCCCCCAACAATTTCATTTCAACTTTAGGGAGAACTAGAATTTGCTCCTTAAGTCTTGCCATCTTGGCAGAGATGCCGGCTTTGGAGGGGAGACGCAGGGGTGGACGGGAGATGCAGGGGTGGATGGGAGATGCAGGGGTGGAGAGGACAGGAGAAAAGAGCTTGGCAAGGCTAAGTACTAACTGGGGGAAAAGAATAATGGGTTTGTTGTTATATAAAACCTTGAGCAGATAAGCCCAAAGACCGAAAGCTCTAACATATCTAATTGATGGCTAACAACACTTGGGATAATTTATTGAGCATGTCCTGAAATCTCAAAATACTGAGTGTTTCTAGCACTTAAATGACCTGTGGTATGGTATGTGCCAGGCACTACACATTTAGCAGTGAGCACTTCTTCTCCTGCTGTTCCTGGTAAAACTGTATCATTTTGCTGATATCAGTACTTCTATCAAGAGAGTCACTGCTCCAGATGTAAGTCACTGGGGAGATCCAAGTGTTGGTTATCTGATTAAAAGGAAGTCAGAGGTCAGGATGCCTGCAGAACTTGAATGAGCCTCAAATAACAGGGTTTTAAAGAGCTGTTTTCTTTAGGGAGAAAGGCTTTTTACACTTCCTCTGCCATGCACCCACTTGTTAAATACCCCATTAGCAACAAAGCAAGACCCCCAGGTCTGAGACAAAGGCATCCAGGCAGACAGATTCCATAGACAAACACCAAGTAAGAGGTGGCAGCTACAAGCAGCACCTGCCAAGGAAGCCCTTCAGCCTCCCCCTTCCATCTGCTTCCTGCAAGGACGCAGTCTCTAGGAGTTGTTAATTTCAGGCCTCCAAGTGACAGCGCAGCCCCCTGGCCACAAAGAGGCCCGGCTGCTCGGACACACGCACACACTTTTCCAAGTGAAACCAGAAAACGTCTTTGCATCTGATAACTTGCAAGGTGGGGGAAAAATATTGCCTATTATTTATTCTAATAATAAACCATTACCCCAGGCACATTTTTATTCTCCAGATTTAATAAGGTATTTTGTGAACCGAGGCAGAGGAGGGAGGGAGAAAACAATTGTGGTTATTAGGAAGATGATTTCTGTTTGTTTCAGACGCAGAAGTAATCATCGTTCCTTTCCTTCATAATCAAGGGTTATAATTGCCCCCCCCCCCCAACCTCTTGCTCTGGCCAAGAAAATTCAAACAACACTCAACAAAATGTCCTGAGGAACTAAAAGGGCTTGGCATGCTTTCCTGAACCAGTCTCCTAGGATCATCATTACCTCATAGCCAGAAAACTCTGATTATGGTGCAGGAGATCTCAACACAGACTTCTTGTCGTCCCCCTCTCCACATCCAGAGGTGGGAAAGAGTGGGGAGGACCAGGTGGGTGATTTACATACCACTTGCGTATCTCTACTTAGATGGGATAGATATATGTTCTCAAGACATTTTCACGTTAAGATGTTTTAACTGGAGGTTGTTTTTTTTTTTTTTTCTTTCTTTCTGGTTGGATGTCTGAAAGCTCTAATGATAATTTTATCACAAGTTGATAATTTGATAATCTGCATCCCAATTAAATAGATTCAGCAGAGACCACAGGCCACTGGCCTTATCTGGGCAGTCATCCTGATCATGTTAATTGAGAGACATCTGAAAGGCATCTTAAATGCAGCAGTTAAAAGGACAAACTCTAACAGCCAGATTTCCAAGGGTCAACTCTCAACCCTGCGACTTATTAGTTTAGGGAGCTCAGACAAATTCCTCACCTGGATCTGCCCATACACCCCAAGGGGTCACCGTAAGGTCTGAATGAACCTTAACATCTGTGAAGCAATTAGAGAGTGCCTGGGCACACAGAAAGCACCAAATAAGTGTCTTTTCACTGTAAGAAAGTGAACTTAATCCAAAGTCTATTGGTTGCTGTTGCTGTTATCTATCCCTTTTTATAGGTTGACAATGTACTGGGTCTGCCCAGCTCTGTGCTTGGATGTTAGGTGGACAATAGCACAGTGAGAGAAAACCAAGGATTTGAAAAGTGGCTGATGCTTCTGGAAGTTTTGTGCTGCAACACTAAAAGTTCACATCCACAGATCGTAGAGTATGTCAACAGAAATAAATCATGTAACAACCACTGCACACTATCAGAAAAAACAAATAGCAAAGTGAACTAAGTCCCACTGGACCAATTTTCCAGACAAGGAAATAGGGGCATAAATGACTTTGCAGTCAAAGGCAGCTCAGGTGAACATCCCCAGGCTGGCTTTCTAAGCTACGCTGCTATCGGCATCTGAAGAAATCTTTACATAGCCCTAACAGGTCCTTACCATTCCTGATTTCTGCGACTTTACAAAATGTCATCATTTAAGAAATGGGAACAATCCTGTAGCTGGAGAAGCTTGAGGAGTGTTCATTTTGTAATTTCCCAGTTCAGTTGTCTGAAAGGGTTGCCTGGGTGGTGGCTGTTATTGTTGCCGTGTGTGTGTGTGTGTGTGTGTGTGTGTGCGCGCGCATGTGCGCGTGCACAAAAGAGAGAGAGAGTGTCACACTCTTCCTGGAAAGCTTAATGGAAGGAGCGCTGGAAGATACATGCTTCATGAAAAATGAACGCTTATAACCCCTAAACTTAAAGAATCTTTACTGGAAAAATTCAGTTCACAAAAGTTCTGAAACAATGAGGAGGCATTCATGTAAATCACAGGCAATTTAAAAGGAAAATCTAGGTCATCTGGCTGTTTGCTTTGTCATCATCAGTATTAATTAGACGCTGGAAGTAATGACTGAGCTCAGAGAGCTCTTCAGATTTAAAATAATAATAATAATAAACCAACAGAGCACAGCTTTACCTTCGGAAAGAAAATATTTTCACAAGTAGCGTTCTGAAAGAACCTGAGTGGGAAAACCTTGCAATTAAATTCTGCAAATGTGCTGCGAAATAATCCCAGGGGAAGTCTTATCTGTACTTAATATTCAAATAAATATTCTTTTTGTGTGCTGTGCATTCAATAGGGTGCATTTTATTTAATTTAAGTGTATAACGTAATCAGTATCATGAGGAATAATCACAAGGAGCAGTAGAACCCTTTAACTAGGATAAATGGGCCGGCTCTACAGTTGAATGGGCAATCGTGGGTGAGGAAGGAAATGCAAAGTGCAGAAACCCAAGTACAGTTTTCCCTGGATTGCCCTACAGGACCTTGATACTCAAAGTTTGGGCCATGGCATCATCTGGCAGCTCCTTAGAAATGCAGTTCCCTCACACCCCACCCCAGACCAACTGAATCAGAATCTACATTTTCCAGGACCCCAGGTGATTCCTATGCACATTCAATCTGGAGAGGGACTGAGGTCAGGTGAATTGGGGGCAGCTCTGCTCTCAAATAGCTGTGCTCCTGTGTCTTCATATATGGTAGGCAGCAAAAGGCTGCCAAAGCAGGCTCACTCCCCTAATCAGCCCAGCCCTGAGGACAGGAGGAGAGCGGAGAGGGCAGGGGTCTTGCAAACTCTGAAAAGTGGGTGCGTCTGCTCTCTTTGTTGAACTGAATTCTGGCCATTTCGTGTCATTTCTGCTGACTCACATTACCTTCCCAATTGGAGCAAGTCTCGCACTGGCCAAGAGCCTCGTTCCACAAAGGTAGGGCATGCTCTCGGCCACAGCACTTGGAGACTTTGGAAGTTACACAAGGTTTAGTGCAGGGGCTGTGCTTGCATCTGGGGACATCAAAAGCATTTTTAGTTCACATGGACCCAAGCCAGGGTCCCTCAGAGAGCATGAAACGAAACTCTGTCACCACCAACAAAATGGCGGGTGAAATTCAAGGATAGACCTACTGAACAATGAACAACTTGATCATTGTGATTATTCAGGAATACCATCTCTAATTCCAGCAGGGAATTATCAGAGAGCTTGGGTCGGGGAGAAGTAATGCTCCCCGAGCAGACCTAATATAAAAAGCTCTGCATGGGTGGTCCCCGTCAGGAGCTGGCCAATTTGTAAGTTGCTCGTGACTGTGGGTTTGAATGTTTTCTTAAAAAAAAAAAAAAAAAATTAGGATTGATTAAAAAAAAAATGAAACCATCCAATTTTAAGGAGAACAGGAGGAGACACGGTAGCCATTCAGAGCTTGCTGGCAGCCAGCAGAGGACGGAAGCAAAGGAGAGATGGTTTCCTTCGCTGGATAGAGCAGAGCTGGGAAGCCACACTAGCCTCAGTAATGAGTGCGTTAAATAATGAGGAGGTCCAGACAGTCAACTTGGCTGAAACCTTCCTTCGCAGCCACTGGTAGTGCTGCTGGGAAAGAGGAAAGCCTCTGTAATTATACTAATGAGGAGGAGATGAACTGCAGGTCACCACGGGTGAGGTGCTAGGGTTCCGTGGGTACCGGGCAGGCAAACAGGGACCACCACGGCCAGATGGGACTCAAGCTGCCTGCCTTCTATGGGCAGCGGGTGACACATGGGATGCCTTTTGGTGGCACAGAAAAGTGGAGTATTTAAGTTCTCGTGATAACCAAGCATTCATTAAGTACTGGCTTTGTGAGGTGTACTGAACTGAGGGCTTTCTGTGCATTATATCACAGGGGATCATTGTATCTACTTGATGGGGCTGATAGTATTTTCCTTCCTAGTCTGTGGCTCAGAGAAATTAAGCCGCCCATTCAAGCTGACACAGCAAGTGAAAGGTGGAGCTGGGATCTGAGGCCTGGCAACGAGGCTGAGGGTCCGTTTTCTTGACCACTCGCTCTTCCTGCCTCTCTACCTTCAAAGCTGTGGGCCTTGTTCCTACAGCACAGCTGCTGGGTATCTGCTTTCCAGCCGCTTTGCCACCTACAGGTTACCCCGGCTCCAGCTCTAGAACAGTCCGTAGACCGAGTGAGGCTTCTCCCAGCCCAAACCAGACCAAACACGTTCCCTTTCTGGGGCACCACTCTGCTCCACGCCCATAATCTCCTTTCTCAAGTATCTTCTTCTCAGGATAAACACCCACATTTCCTCAACTTCGCCTCAAATGACTCAGAATTGAGTCCTTTCTCTTTCCTGATCACCTCCTCTAAGATAAAGGGGGTAAATGAGGCAGAGAGAGATGAATTCAGTTCCTGAATCTGACACTCAATTGTGGGACCTTGAATACAGCCCATAAATTCCTGCAGCGGGTTGAACAGTGTCCCCCACAAATTCATGTCCACCTGGCATCTCAGAATGTGACCTTATTTGGAAACAGGGTCCTGGCAGATGTAAGGAAGGTAGGGATAGAAATGAAATCGTAGTGAATTAGGGTGGGTCCTTGATCCATGACAGCATCCACGTAAGAGGGGGATAAAGAACACACACAGACACACCTAGAAGAGGCCACGTGACAACAGAGGCAGAGAACAGAGAGATGCGACCACAAGTCAAGGAACACCAGGAATGACCAGAAACTGGAAGAGGCAGGGAAGATCTTCCCCTGGAGCCTTCAGAGGGAGCTGGTCCTGCCAACAGCCTGTTCTCAGACTTCAGGCCTCCAGGCTGTGAGAGAATAAATTTCTATTGTTTGGAGCCCCCCAGTGTGTGCTAGTTTGTTACAACAGCCCTAGGAAACGAATACACTTCCTCTGCCTCATTTTGTCATCTGTAAGATAGGTGGGAAAGTCACACCCTCAGTGCATCATAGTACCCCTGCAACCGAAAAGCAGCCCTCTCCATCTCCATGCAGACATTTAGGAACAATGCCATGTGGGCAGAACTAAGACAAAGCTCATGGGGGTCACTCAAATCCAAACCACCAGGCATGACTCTTAATATCCTGACTCTTTGATATCAATCCATCAGTAACTTATTCTCCACCTAATTTTCTGAATATCCATCCCATATTCCTCCACCGTGCCTCGAGGGGATCCCATATGTGTCCAACAAAGGTGTCCTTGTTGATGGTCTTCCTGAAATTCACACCTGATGTGTCTATCCCACTCTCCAAACCGACAACTCCAGTGAGAAGAAATGACATGCGCTGGGTCTAGGTTATCCTAAACAAACTGATACATGAGTCTACTGACACGCTTTCCTCTTTAATAAATTCGCAAACCATGCTTCTGACAAGTCTCCCCCGATGTGAGTTGCAGGTTTATGAGTAGTCACCAGTCTACACTTTCTAGGACTCTCCAGTTTCCTTCCATCTGTTTTGAAAATTGCAAGGGTATCTGATGGTTTCCTGTGTCCATTCTCCTATCCCTCTGCTATTTGCCACACATTCTCGATGCTATTTTATGATCCATACCCAACTTACGCTATTGTTTTAGGGTATTAGTCTAGGTAAAATACTTAGGTTTATTTAGATCTAACATTGTTCTAAGACCGTTTCAGTAAAACTGCCTCCATCACCCCTACCAAAGTTTATCCCATCCTGAATGATGATTTCTCTTGACAGAGAGCAAACGAACAAACCAATGGGGAGTTCTGTTTCTTCTGTGTGATGCACCATCTTTCTTCTATCAGCCCCCAAAAGACTGCCAATCCCTTCTGGTTCTTTCTGATCAGATTTTGTTTTTTGATTTTCTTCTGTTTTATGTTAGCATGACTAGCAACCCTGAGTTAAGTTCCTGTGAGGACTGGGCTTGCACGCTGATGTGTCATTCATACTTGTAAATGAGGAAACAGAGGCACAGCATGTAGCTATGGGGCAGAGCTGGGATCCATGCTCAGATCCGACTGATACTAATACCTTCTATTATGAGCCTTCTGCCATGCTGCTTCTGTGCTGATCACAAACTTCTGGATATTCTAAGCTTTCTGTACTGTCATCACCGAGTTCCACACTACTGTTAGATTTTCTAGGTATGTCGAGTTTGAAGATAATTCACAGCTGGTGCACATTTTCAAAGAAGCACAGGGGCACATGAACGTCCTCTGGGAGTCTTTCACAAGTAGAAGTCACGATAATGTTTGGCTGGATTTTTTTCAAGGTGGGGGGCTCCTTAGTGTGACTGAATGAAGAACTTACGCTGATCAAGCATCAGTGAGAGAAATTCCACCCCACCCATCCCCCCAGCACCCCTAGCTGAAGCACAGAGATTCTGCAGCTGCCCATTTACACCCAGTCAGAGCGTGAGCGGTGTGCCAATTTGATTAGAAAATGGCTTACACGTAGAGCCAGCCTCGTCTATTAGAGGGGGAGCTGGGCTAATGAATCCTGGAAATGGGAAAGTCTGTCCATCCTTCTTCAAATCTGTAAGCCAATTATTGTATTGGAGCTTGACTTCCAATATTTCTGCAGGCTTCTAGGCAGTGAAACTGTGCCAAGCAACAGGCAGATGAAAAACCCTGTTTCTCAGGGCTGCGGACACTGTTTCGGCGCTGGAGATTAAAGTGTGCTTGCTTGCTTGCTCTCTTTCTTCCTTCTTCCTCCCTCATTCTCCTCCTTCCTTCCTTTCCTTCCTTCCTCCCCTGCCCTTTTTTTGCTTCTTTAACACCAAAAAATGTAGTCTCTATGTTACAGAGGTGAAGGGGAAGAAACCTGTAAGTTCTTCCTGGTAAAATCAAATGATTTGACCACTCTTCTTCCATCTAGAAACCTTTCTTTGCCGTGTCTTTTGAGAGTTGAATTCTGAAAGGTGGGATTCTGGGACTAAAATCTGGGTATGCTTCTTCCCTGACTAGGTTTATCCAAGTGCATTTGTCTTGGTCAGAGGAGAATAACGCTAAGGATAAGAGGAAGTATAGTGAAGAGGTATAGAGCAAAAACTCGGAGCCAGACTGCTGGGTTTGAGTCCTGGCTTGGCCATTTACTAGCTGCCCAGCCTTGGGCAAGTTATTTAAGCTATCTGCCTTTCTACTACCCCATCTGAAAAAAAAAGGGTGGGGGGGTATTAGCAGTGTTTAACTTACAAGATTTGTATTAGGCATATATGAGTTTGTATCTAAAAAGCACTTTGAGCAGTTTCTGGCATAGAGACAGTATTATACAATGCTTGTTAAATAAAATAGATGCAATTAACTTATCCAGAGAGACAATTCATCCTCGCTATTCATTTCCTTGTTTGTTAGTTGAACAAATATTCGAGTGTCTACTGTGTGCCGGAGGAGTTAAGTAAGACTTCTGCCTTCAGGAAACTCTCACTCTTTTAAAGAGGGTTGACTGTTTCTAAGCACTTGAAGGTATAAAAAGTGTTTAGGAGAAAGGAGCTGAGGAAGTGGTGGCCCTGACAACCAACCATTAATTTCTCAGCGAGGGTCCTGTTGTCCAGACAGAACAGGAATATGTGGGCCATGGCTGCAGGACAGCCAGACCTCTGGCCCTGCTCCCTCCAAGGGGTTGGGGAGGACTTGGCTCAGACTCCAGGGTAATGATGCCTACTTTGGAGAAGACCAGCAGCTGACCCTTTGCAGCCTGCCTGCAAGGCCCAGCCGGACTCTGTATCACATGCTGCTCATGCAAATCCTTCCCTTGCAACTAGAAGACACAACTAGCAGACTGCAATGTCCAGAACAGCAGGTGCCACATGTAAACTTACTCTAAATCTGATTTAAAGGTGGCAAGGTGCCCTCTGGCAACAGGGAGTTGGGGGCTGAGAATTGGGGGGAGCAGGGTGAGAGTTGGGAGGAGGGGGGGCCAGGACCTGAGAAGTATGGCAATTGTGCTTCTGTTTGATAGATCAGCCTGTCCTCGGCCCAGGGATCCAGGCCATTCCTCCCTCCCTGCACTTGTATGCAGACATGCTCCCGCTGCAGGGAGAGAGGAGAGGCTCTGTGAGTGCTGCTGTGAGGTGTGCATGTGCGTGTGCGTGTGAGAGAGAGAGAGAGACAGAGAGAGACAGAGAGGAGATGAGGTATGTTAGGGGTGTAGGGAGGATGAAAGAATAGGAAAGGGTATTCAAAATATTCAGAGATCTAAGTACTGCCCCACACTGTCCTTCATTCATTGTAATTCTGCAATTTTGAATAGTAAACCCCTTTGCAAAACCATTTTGTCATGACACAAATTAAATTATTAACTGGAACACATTGAACATGGCCTGGCAGCAATTAATAGGCCTGGAAGTCATGAAATGTGAAGGAGAAACACCTGCCTTACAAACCTCGTTTGTTGCCTCCTGGTCAAGGAGGTCTTACCATTCCTTAGAGTGACCCCAAGTGTGTCAAGGGTGTCAGGGAGAGCCAACACAGGAAGAGGCTGTCTTGCTGACACTTCCACCCTGAGCTTTGGCTGAGTCCTGCCAAAACAGCAAGCACCCGAGTCTGCACACAGCCCACATCTCTGTTCTGCTACAGCTTGGTGCAGGATCTGCTCCAAGGCCCAGGGTGCCCAGCCCACCGGTGCCTGTGCCAGTTCACCCTAGATCTGGCTTTCTCTCCCAAGCAAGGCTCGGGCGCCCCGGGGGAGTCTGGGGATCCCTGTAGGTCCCTGTGGTGCAGGACAGATCCGAGCTCTTTTCAAACAACTCCTGGTTGCAAGGGTTTGTGAATCCCTGCCCGCCCAGGGCTGCTTTTGGATGTGGTGGCTCCAGTTTGAATCCCTGCAGCGCCATCTGCTGGCCAAGTCCTCTTAGTGCGGAGGAGCTCCTGCCGGTCTGGGACAAGAGAGGCAGAGACCCTGGCCCTGACACCAAGTACTCCCCACGACCTCCAAGGAGAAGGACCCACCTTCTACCCAAGATCTTCCCAATGCATGCTGCCTCTCCTCGGCTGTGAGCCCAGGAAGCATGTGACTGCAAATCTAACACCCTGGGATCTGGCCCCGTTCCTGCTGCTCTCTCACTGTGTGGCCTCCAAATGTCCCATCCCCTCCCAGGGCCCCAGTTTCTTCCCATATAAAGTGAGGAGGTGGACAGGTGATTTCCAAGGCCCCGTCCAGCTTTGGCTTTCTGCGAGGTGTGACTCTGAGCCCAGGCTAAAGACCAGTACCATCCAGAGAGAATTGCAGCTTACGTCTCTTCACTCAATCTTGAATGTACTGCCTAAAAGGCTTAACAAGGGAGGCCTGGACGCTATCCAACATCTACAGGAGTTTCTGCGCGAGGGCTTATAATTATTGTCTATTTAAAAAAAAAAAAAGTGCATGAGAGAAAGCTATGGATTATAAATTCATGGTAGATTATGTTTTAATGTTCCCCAAACAGAATAATAATTGCTAAACTGCTTTGGGTATCAAGCTTCATTGCACTGAACTGCTCTCCAAGAATTATTATTTTTAAAAATCACTTATGGTAGCAGGATGGCCCAATGTCACAGAACTAGGCTGTCCATGGCAGTCTCTGTTGGAGCCGCCATGCCCCCATGTGCTAATGTCTGGGGCAGTATACAAGTGCCAATGCTGTAAATTAAGGTGCAATTTGTAAATGCTTCATTAATATTGATTAAATGATTATTAGATGCTCTTACAATCTTTAATAAGATATTATAAAGCATGTCATTAAAATGCATTAGGAGCACATTCTTAGCAAGTCACGCCATAGCCCGCTGTTAGGGAATGCCTGGTTTTATGATCCTTTTCTTAAAGCTTTCTCCAAGATATGATTATGATGGAGATAGAGAAACTTAAGTGGTTGCCCGTTCTAAACACCCCTGGATGGTGGCAGATATCACCCCCTTGGCCTTCAGAAGCAGTAAGTCTTACTTGTTAACTCCCTTTCCTCTCTGGGTGATTAAAAATGGCAGCCTACTATATTGTGTTGAGAAGGATTCTGAGGCTCTACTTGAGCTAAGTGGAAAAGAATACACTAATTGGTAAGTGATGCCTACTGTATGCACTGTGGGCACAAGTACCACTGGAGAGCAGGTAACCTCCATCTCTGATCTAGAAGAAGGAAGATAACCCAGTCAGAGGTGTCCCTGTGTGTGCTGGGGACATATCCAGCTGAATGTCATTATTTTGGTTGCCTCATACCCACATGTACATGAAAGAAAGCATGAAAAAGGAAAGTATCTTCTAAAGAATATGTACGGAAAGATGGACAAAAAATAGATCTCCATTCTGTTAGCACCAAGAAGTCTCCTTCCTGTGGTCCAGTAACCTCCCATTCATTTCCTGAAGATCATTATTAGCGCCTTCCTTCTGCAGCATCCCAGTGCACCTTCTCTTTTTTTGAACCCTCAATATCTCTCCCCACCTCAGTGCCCTTGCACAGGCTGGTCTCTTTGCTTAGATTTCTCTTACCCCTACTTGTTAAATGGGATTCCTTCTTCTTTTTCATGCCTCAGATGAAATACTACCTTCTGCAAGAGCACTGCACTGCCCATCTTGCCCATGTCTTGGCTGCATTTATTTAGTGCCAAGAGTAAATACTCAAGATCCAGAGGGTGGGGTCCAAGCCCCACTTCTGCAACTTTCTAGCTGCATGAACTTTGGAGCTAGTGATACAACTTCTCTGCCCTTCTGCTTCCTTGGGTGTAAAATAGAAGTGATAAGAACAGCACCCATCTCATGAAGTAAGTGAACTCATATACAAAGAACATTGAGAAAGTGGTTGGCACGTAGTGAGGACCTGGTAAGTATTCATTTTCTCATTTTGCCCCCTTGACTATATTTGCCTTCTACTTTCTCCTGCTAACTGTCAGCTGTAGGGGAGCATGGCCCCATCTGGAACCCCTTGTAGTGCCTGGCTCATCACAGATGCCCAATAAATATTAGTTGAATTTTATAACAGGGGCTTCAGTAGGGTTCTAATGAGTAAAGCATAATTTCTGCCCTGATGGGGCACCTGGGCTATAAAGAAAGAAAACGAAGAGCAACATTTCAGTTAAACCTCACAAGCTCAGAGTGAGAGGGAAGGTATGGTGAAGTAAGAACATCTCTGGGGTTCCACAAACCTGAGTTTGAAAACTGTCTCTGCTCCTTCTCAGTATATGACCTTGGGCAAGTTACTTCATCTCTCTCTGGCTTCTGTTTGCTCGTCTTTAGAATGGGGGTAATAATATTCACCTTCACAAATCAGGAAATATATAGATATATATAGAGAGAGTAAATATATAATATATATACCATATATATATATTTGCTATCTAGATATAATATTCAAACATATCTGTTACAGATAATCAAAGATGCTATTATTACATTATTTTACTTAGTGTTATTTTTATTATTTACAGGAGGATTTGTAAATACCATGGTGAATATGTAATGTAGCCTATGCAGATAAGCCCCCCAAAAAAGGGTTTATAATGAAAGAATCAGGCTCAGATGTGGCCACAAGATCCCAGAAGGTCTTTAGACCCTCCAGGAAGCATCCCTGTTTTTTAAGGAACACTTTGAGCTACCACCAGCCTATTCAAGCCCTTCAGGGAGGGCTCCAATTGGTGCTCCCAGGGGTCCAGCCAACATCCGTGTCGGGGGGAGGAATCGTCTTGTGTCCCCTGGGCGTCCCCTGGCACAGAGACCCTGGTAGAGCAACAGGGCAGCGAGCCTCCTTCTGGGTTTCCATTCATGAGCCTTCCTGCTTGTTCCTTCCAATCACACAAACATGTGTGTGGCCAGACTCCGGGGAGCTCTCTTCCAAACCACAGTACTGTTCTGGTGATGAAGCAAGTGGGCGCCATGTTTCTGAAGCGCCCCACACCCCCCTTAGCACAGGCTTTGGAGTTTGAAAGAACTGAGTTCGAATCTCATCTTTGCCACTTTCTAGCCACCAGACTACTTAAATTGTGACACTTAAGTTCATTTAAACCTTTTCTTCCCCCATGTTTTTAAAGATAAGGGTAACTATAAGGTAGCACATGTACAATTCAAAACGGCGATTTTACGTTGTATTTATGTCTTACATTACAAATATACATACACTTAGCACATGCTTGCAATGTTCAAAATGTTAAAAAAAATAGTAGCTATGACCATATTTATCATTTTTATCAAGGCTGCACCATTTGATCAAAATAATCATCCATTCCCATGATGAACCATGCTACGACCCATAAGGCTCTACCACAGGAGAAAACCCTGTCATACTGATTTGGTCATTTGTTGTCACCCGGTATGACAAACTGGCAAAGTATTTTCTTCTGTTTTACTCAGTGATTCTAGGTGCTCAAGCCAATCTGCAATAGGAGCCTGAGTACAGGAAAAAAAAAAAAGGCAAGATGGGAGAAACGCCTAAGCTTATCATATTCATTAACTGTTTCAATTCCTTTCTTTCATCCAGCTCATTCCTTCCCACTCCTTCCCCCCCCATGTGGGTGACACTCTGAAGCTGGACAGCCTTTGGGAAAGTCAGCTACCAGTGCTGGCAGATGATGAAGAGGACCCCAGTGGCCTGCAAAGGGCTGTGTGGCCTTAGCCAAGGACATTTTAGAGTGAAATTCAAAGCAAAAGTTAAACCAAAGGGACCCAGGTGGTAACCAAGAGACATGGGAGCCGAAGCAGTACATGCTGGGAAAGAAAAACGATTTGGTTGGCAGCCAACTGGGCTGAGATAAGGTTCTGTTGCCTATTTATGCATCTGTTTATTCATTTATTCTACAAATATTATGAAGTGCTAACTAAAACCAGGTACCGAGGTAGGTACTGGGGAATAGTAATGATGTAGGCAGGAAGGTAGAGACCTCATAGAGCTATGGCTCTGAGAGAGAAGGATGTTTTCCTCCTCCTCTGCCTCTTCCTTTTGTAATGAGATCACACAGGCAATATCCCATTTCATTTCCTTTTCTACTTGTTCACTCTTTATGTTGACATCTCTAGTCTTCAGTTTGCTTTGATATAACACAGATAAATCCTCCCACATTCCCTCTTCTTTCTCTTTTCCTTTTTCTTTTTAAATATATTTTTTGGTTTTGAAATAAGTTTAGATTTTCAGAAGAGTTATAAAGATAGTACAGCGAGTTTCTTTTTTTTTTTTTTAAGATTTATTTATTTATTTGAGAGAGCAAGAATAAGAGAGAGAGAGAGAGAGTACATGAGAGGGGGGAGGGTCAGAGGGAGAAGCAGGCTCCCCGCTGAGCAGGGAGCCCAATGCAGGGCTTGATCCCAGGACTCCAGGATCATGACCTGAGCCGAAGGCAGTCGCTTAACCAACTGAGCCACCCAGGTGCCCCGTACAGCGAGTTTCTATGTACACTTCCCTGGCCTAAGAAATCTCGAAGTGTGATCATGCTTGGGCAGGAATGGGGATGCCAGAGGAAGATACTGAAGGTGCGTGTAACCTTGTCTAGAAGACATCGTAGGGGGCTTCCTGAGGGAAGCAGCATTTCATCAGAGACAAGAAAGAAGAGAAGGTGTCAGCTAGAAGAAAGGGCAGACTGCTCCAGGTGGAGAGGACAAAATGTATGAAGGTTGGGAGGTGAGAGAGAGCAAGGCTTATCCGGAACAACTGAGAGAAGGTCAGTATTGCGGGGCCACAGATTGGGAGGAGGAGGTCCGCAGCTGGGTAGACTCAAGTGGGGTGGGATTAATGCGGAGGAAGGAGTGGGAGTTTTCTTTTGTGAGCTTAATCTGATGGGCAAAGCCCATAAAGATGCAGTGTTTGGGACTAGGCATCCCTGCTTCGCATCAGATCCACTTCCTCTTTGGCCAAAGTCAGGCCCTTCCCAGAAATGAGGAGTCTGGGATCACAGCTCTGTGTAGGAATTGAATATCCCAGCATATATCACAGGAACAAGACCATGGGTCAGGGTCACAGACAAGGTTGCTTTTGAGAATCTAACAGAAGCTATGAAGTCTCTTAGAAAAAACAAACAAAAACATCCCCCCCAAAATTGCATGATTTTTCTCAATCTCTCTCCCTCTTTCCCTCTCTCTTCTCTCTCTCTCTCGCACACACACATTTTCATGAAGTCCATGAAGCTCAGTCCAAAGCTCCAAAGAATTCATTTTGTATAAAATCTGAGGTCCCTTTTCAGCCCAAGCATCAAAATTTCCCAAATCGACCTTTTTTCTCAAGCAACAACAAAACTAAATGAGGTAAATGCACGAAATTATATTGTTTCATAGTTTTCTTCAGTATAGAAAATGGAAAGGCATATAAGGGAAGAGGAAAGGATTTAGAACCACAGGTTTATATAAAATATCACCAGGTGTATGAAGAAATCCCAGGAGCACTCCCCACTAAGAGAATGTGTGTCGGCTTCAAGCTCAACAGATATCATTACCTCTCAGTCTTCACGCCTACCCATACTCACCGCCCCCCAATGCACACACACATTTATAAAATCCCAGCAAACCAAGGACATTCTTTCTAGTTCTGAATAAGAGTGGGTTTTAATATATAGACATTGTCCATGTCTCCACAACAGGATCAGTTAAGACAACAGACATGAACACACACACACACACACAATTATGCTCAAAAAAGTGTTCAGAAAAGTGAATCTAATGGGGATTGACCTAAAGCAATCCCAGGAGCTTATGCTTCTCACTGAGGGTCAAGATCTCACCTGAGCTGTTAGAAATCCCCTTGCATTAGAAGCAGTCAAGGAAACATCTAGAACAAGTGTCAGGAGAAAAAGCCTCCCTCCTTGAGGCAGCTGCTGATCTGAAATGATCCACCAAAGTATGGTGCATGGAAATTCAGCAAGAGGTTCAGGCAGATTGGTAGGTGGGCTTCACTTCATGAACCCTAGATGTCCCAAAGTTAGAGATGGGTGAGTGCCATGCAGGCCGCTTGCCAGATGTGAGGGACAGCCTCCTGATTGGTACTTTGTAAATGTTAATTCTCTGAATGCTGCAGGCTCCATGAAAAGGAGGGGTGCACCCCTAATTTACACATCACAAGCAATTTACAAATATGGTATTTTGGCAGTTTTGTTCCTTGTCTCACTCTCTTCTTACAAAGCCCCTGAGACTCCAATTCTCTTGAAATAGATAAATAAGAAAAGAAATAAGAAAATACATTATAAAAAAAGAAGATGATGTTCTTCTCCCAGAGGGTTACAATTCATCAGTATTTGTTTGGAAGTCGTCCTGTCCCAAGGCTGTGAAAAGGTGAAGAGAATGCTATTGAGCATCCAGAAAAGCAAAAAGCCTTCCTGGCCAAGGTCAAGTATATATCAGCCAGGAGACAAAGCAACACTCATTTCAACCCGAGGCCACAATGTACCTTGACCCCAGCCTCATGAAAACAACAATTTGCAGTCGTCTATAAAACACGTCCTTTACTTTCCCTGTTCCATTGGCTTCTTCTGAACTCAGACTCCTGAGTTAGCAGTATCTGGCTGTATTTTACAATCATGTGTGTGCGTGTGAGTGTGTGCACTGCATTCTAAGATTTGGGGCCAAGATTTATCTCATTCTCTGATGGCATTTTATCGTTATCAGAGAGCAATAAATTTCAGCTCCGTTAGCACTGCATTTAAATATGCACCCGCCAAGATAGAAAGGTGCCGGATCTATAGCATGCTATAAATTTCCATTATTTGCCATCATTCTATACTTGGGCCTTGGCAGAGCCCAGCCGAGACTGCACATTTTGTTTAGATAGCTCTTCTTCCCTACAGGGAAACTTCGCCAACACTTGAAGCAGATACAATTTGCTGGCCGCAACTCTGTTTGCACCTTAACAGCTGTTTTGCTTTTTTATTTAGAGAGAACAGGGTTGCCGCCATCTGTCTTTTGAAAAATGAGTTCTGCTCACAGCAACATGTAACCATAAAAAAGAGAGAGAGGCTGAAGGATGAAGCCAAATGTCATGACAGAGAGCAGGTCAACACGAACAGGAGACAAAAATAATGATGAAACATTTACCACTTGAAAGAAAAGAAAAGGAAAAAAGAAAACAAGTCAGAGATCTCCAGGTTGGTAAATGAGGCTCAAGTTCTCTCTAACAAGTGCTGGTAGAACCCAAATAACGAATAACCTCACCTACTAGGCATCCAGATCTTCTGTCACATAGGCTGCTCATAGAATCCTAAAACTGCCCAATGAGGTAGATATTTTAATCAGCTCCAATTTAGCAGTGAGCAAAATACAGTCATAGGCATCCATCAGACCTGGTTCAAGTCCAGCGTCTCCACTTTCTAGTTCTGCCTCCTGTGTCATGCCTGTTTTGAACCCACCAAGTGATTACTGTCTACCCAAGTGAAAGAGTATCTGGAAGGATTAGGTGAGATTATGCCCACAAGACCCCATGTGCAGCACTTGGCACGCAGATGTGCTTAATAAATTTCACCTATAACTGTTGCCAGAGCAGTTAAGTGACTTAGGTTAAGTCCAAAGACTGGTGTGGAACACGAGCCCAGACTTGAATCCAGCTGGCAAAACTCAAGGCCAGTATTTGAAAATATATATCTTACAGCCATTCTCTAAAATTCAAGTGCACCGGCTAGTTTACAGGATGGTACTACATGAGCTCTCAATCCTCAGTGGCTTAATACAGTAGAAGGACATTTCTTACATTAGCTACTTGTCTGAGATGGATCCAGGGGTGAGGCAGCTTCTGTTCCACCTAATCACTCAAGGACCCAGGCCGATGGACAGACCAGCATCCCAACATGGGACTTCAGATTCACTGTGGCAGAAGAGGGTGCTTGGAGACCTTCCACCCACTCTCCGTGCTCTGTCTCAGAAGTGACACACAATCCACTGGCCAGAACTAGTTTCTCAGTTGCACTTAAACTGCAGTGGGGGGCTGGGAAGTGTGGTCTTCCTTGTAACCAAGAAGGAAATCTTGTAACCACATAGGGTTAAGAACTGGTGTAGTCTATCACACCAAAAAACATGACAATGATGGACTAACTGGTCTTTCTCCTTCACAGAGATTTTTGTTTCTCTGAAACATGCTGCTTACTTGTAAGCCTTTGATGTTCATGATTCCTCACTATGGAATGATATATTCTTCCCTCCCTAAACAAGAAAATGGCATTAAAATGAGTTACTGGGAATAGAATGGGATGGGATGGAGTAGGAGATGGAGTAGTGAGATTCTAGACTCCCAATCATTGAGGGAAATTTCAAATATGATCACACTTCCTTGTTTACTTAAAAGAATCTTTTTAACAAGAGGAGATGAATCACAAATGGGTGTCTCACTTGCTCTTACGCTAGCCAGAAATTCAAAATACTGTAACCAGCCTCTATCCAAAGCAGCCCTGAAAATTAAGATAATGTTTGATACAGGAAGGGAAGAATGTTGCTCCTCTTCCCAGTCTAAAAGTTATTTACCAAAACCTCCTGCTCTATACATAATCTATATGCCAGTAGGTTCTGATCCCATAGGTCTTGAGTAGGGCTCAGGTCTACGTGTTTTCACCACTCTGTAAGGTTATTCTGATACCCAGCCAGGGCTGGGAAGCCAAACTCCAGATCCACTCCATAGTCTAGAACTATCTCAGGAAGGTAAGGAGGAGTTCCTGGTTTCCAATCCCAGACCACATACTCACTCATAGCCTCAGTCACTGTCCTCTTCTACAATGATATAATGTCTTTGCAGTGCCAGCTGATTGTGAAGATTATATTAGAAGATACACGTGAATACCTTTAAATACAAATGTGACATGATTCAGCTCCTTACTATTACCATGACAAAGCCAGACCATTGACAGTGGATAAGGGAAGGGAAGAAAAAGAACATTCACTATGTACTCTATTCCAGACCCCAAGTTTATACTATACCACGAAGATACCAAAAAATGATAAAACAAAATGTGGTCTACACATACACAAGGCATTATTCAGCTTCAAGAAAGGAAATTCTGCAATATGGGACAACAGAGATGAACCTTGAGGACATGATGCTAAAGGAAATAAGCCAGTCACAAAAGGGCAAATACTGCATGATTCCACTTTTCCACTTGTATGAGGTATCTAAAATAATCAAATTCATAGGATCAGAGAGTAGGATGGTGGTTGCCAGGGGCTGGGAGGGAAGAGGAAATAAGACATTATTAATCAATGAGAATAAAGTTTTAGTTAAGCAAAGGAATAAGCTCTAGTGATCTGCTATAGTCAATAATAAGGCATTGTAAATGTAGTAATTTGTTAATAGTGTAGATCTCATGGTAAGTGTTTTGCCACAATAAAATAAAAATTTTAAAAGTTCAACCCCCCCAAAAAACTGGAGCTCAAAAAAAAAAAAAAAAAAAAGATAATACAATTTCTGTTTTTGTTTTCATTTTTGATTTTTTACAATTACAATTCCTGTTTTCATGAAGCTTACAGCCTGGTAAAGAATTTACTCTTTAGTCTATTATCCACTCTTCCTCTCCTAGATACAATTTCCATCACCTTGAAAGTCTGGGAATATAAGCCAGAATCTATTACCCAAAGCTTTTGATGCATATTTGCAAACATCGTTGTTCAACTTAGACTTTAGCCTACACATCGCTTTGAACAGATTTGGTTTAGTAACCAAAGTTTCAGAACTTTGGACAGTTCTTTTTCATTTATTCTCCTAACATTTGCCACTTCAATTACATTATGCATTTGTTTTTACTCTACTGAGTGAAAAATGTTACCTAACTGCCTCTGTAATTCTCTGAAACACACCCCTTCCTTCTTTTAAAGAGAACCTCAGTGTGGGGATAGAAAATAAAGGATTTTGTTAAGATCATCCTCTTTCCTCTCTGATTCCAAGAAATATAACATCAATAGTGATGTTGCGGTAATAGATTACATCAGGGCTTCTCAAGCTCCGCACTATTGACATTTTGAGCGAGATGATTCTTTGTTCTTAGGAGCTGCCCTGTGCATTGCAGGATGTTTAGCAACATCAATTGACTCTACCCACTGGCTGCCAATAGCAACTTCTCCCAGTTGTGGGAGCCAAAAATGTCTCCAGATATTGCCACATGTTCTCCAGGTGGGAGAGGATTACCTCCAATTGAGAGAGACTGGTTTTGGTTTATTGCACGTATACTATGAGCAAAACAGTGGGTTAAGTTCTTAACATACCTTACCTCATTTAATTCTCTCAACAGCACTGTGTGAGAGGAACTATTAGTGTATGGATTTCAAGGTAAAAGAACTGAACCAGTAAGTCTCAGAGCTGATGTTCCAAAGTCTGTGCCCTTTCTTATACTCTGTGCAGTCCACACAAGTCAATTCCCCTACTTTCTGTTCATCCATGGAATGAATTGAATTGACATAGAAATGAATTGTAAAGTATATGTGATATCTGAGTAAGAGCACTAACTCTCTAGGAAGTTATACATCCCCCATGTTCCATTCAGATTCCACCATGTCATGGATCCCCAAGAAATGCAACAGCAATCCAGTGGGTACTGAGTGTGGATGGAGTTCTATATGGCACCAAAGCTAGGAGAAGGCCAACTTCTCTCCTACCTTTTCAATATGGTGAGGCAAGATTTCAGCCACTCCTCGGTTCTCAACAACTGCTTCTTTGGGGGGAAATAAGTCTGGACCTATAAGATATGTCTTATAGTGGATGTTGAGAACATCTTTCCAAGGAATTTTCCCTTTACCTTTAGCCACATGCTTGCAATGGAAACAGCTCTGTTTCTATTAGGTACACTCAGCCAGAGCTAACTGGACAATAGATTCAAACTGGGCTAATTGGAAGCTTCCATTGATAATTTGTCATTTGATTGAGGAAAGATAAAATGATAAATCATTCTTCTACATTCTCTTGCATGGTGGAATGTAATTTTTGTGATTTGGGAGATTTTGGCAGCCATTTGTTACTTTATGGATTGGGAATACTATTGGACAAAAAGAGAGAAGAAAGCAAATGCATTAGAGAACACAGAGGAACAACAAGCAGGGTGTCCTGGTGGCATCTGAAATTCCTCAAAGAAGAGCCAAATCCTTAAGTTTAGTTCATGCCAAATTTCCTTTGGTGCTTGAGCTAGTTTGAATTTGGTTTCTGTGACTCATAAATACAACAGCCCTTAAGCTGGAAGTGAAGAGAAGGTGGTAGGCACCAGCATACTTAATTGGAATCACAGCACTAGGTGGAAAAGATCCAAAGGAGGGGCTCTCCCAGGATGCACAGGCTGGAGCACATGGAAAGCATAAGTCTCAGCTCCTTGTGGATGGATGCATATCACTGCTTCTCTTCCTTGAAAGGAAATCCTGATTTTTCTCCTTGTTAGGTGTTTTGAGTTTCTGCCTTAAAAAACAGTGTAATCTAAAGGGGGAACAGAGGATCAGGAAAGACTTTTTCCTGTAAACGTATAGGATTGGTAACTGCAGCTTGTTAGTCTATACAAGGATTAGTCAAAACATGAAAGAAAATCCTGAATTTCTACACAGCATGCATAGCTTCCCAACAACTATAAAGCAAACCACTCTAACTTTCCTTGTTTGAAGAGCCAGCTTAAAATGAATTGTCCATGATGAAGAATAGTCTGTTGGATCTCGTCTTCTTCTGGAGCACAAGCCCCTGTGCACTGCTTCAGGATTTAACGATCACACTGTCAGAAAGGAAGGAGGTAGACACATGGTGTTCCCAAGTCCTCTTTCCCCACTTACTGTCTCTCCAGGTAGCTCTTGTTAATGGATCTTGGGAAATGAGGGAGAAGTAACTTTCCATGTCATGAGGGACTGAAGGCTACTGACCCTCTGATATGTCCACATAGCCCCAGACATCACCTGGTGGGTGGAGATGAGTTGTGTTTTGTGAAACAGAATGGAGTGAAACAGACCTAAGTTTTAGTCCCAGGTCTGTCTGCCAATAACAATTATGCAACCTCATCTCCTAGGCACTCAGTCTCTCAGCCTCAGATCTTTTATCCTTAAAATTGGGGCAATTTATTTTGGGCATGTAGGGTTATGGAAGAGTTAAGTAAGAAAGTAGAACAAAAGCTCCTACTAGAGCTCTCAGCACTCAATGATGGTCAATAACTGATAGCGATCAGAGTATCATCTTAAGATTATTCTAGATCTTCAACTGGCTGAATACTGGAGCTGCTTCTCAATGGTGACACCATCTGTCTGGCTCAGAACCCGCTTGTTTTCTTCTGGAGGTCTGAATGATCTGGTCTGACCTGGAATGTCTGGCCCAGACCAGACAGATCAGATCATCACTTCAAGATCTACTTAGAAAAAGACATTTATTAGAGGACACATGAAAGGCATATCTGGAGAATGGAATGATGGTGGGAGAGGAATCAGAAGAGCACACAGCATAGCCTGAGCTAACACCAGTTGACAGCACCACACCCCTTCCCATTTCCCATGACTGACCTCACTGACCCAACAACACCTTAGAAGAACGAACCTATTACAAGAGGACCCAGTGGGAAAGAGCCTGCCTGGGTTCAAATCCCAATCTGCCACTTAAAATCTATAAGACCTTGGCAAGTTCTTTAAGCTCTTTGGGCTTCAGCTTCTTCTTCTCCAAACTAGAAATAATAATAACATCTCACAAACTCATATTAATATTAAATATTACTAATATTTAAATATTAAATGTTAATATTGCAGCAGCCCTTAGAACCAGGCCTGGCATGGAATGAGGGATATCTGGGTGACTGTTAATTAATAAAATAAAATAAATCCAAATTATTGCACAGGTTTTGACTTTTCAGCAATACAGTCACAGCCTGAAAGTCTCCTTTCTTCCAGTAACTCTTCCACCAAGAAAAAAAAAAAATGTGTTTTAAATTAAAAGCCCACAAATTGACTTGAAATAAAAAACAAACACACACAACAAAATATAATAGAAAAGAATAGCTAAAGGAAGTTGATTTCTCATCTTGCCAACTGTCCCGCTCTGACTCACTGTGATAGGAGGACTCTATTAACACTGTCTTCTGGTGAAGAAAGGAGATTCCAAACAAAAAGGTGTCTCCAACCTGGTACAACCCTCATTTCCCTCATAGACCACCAGGCTTCCAGCTATTAGGCTGTACAGATGTTAATGGACCCTGTCAACTCTCTGAGGGTTCTCTTCTGGAAAAGCATATAATAGCGAGTATCGTCCATGTGTGTTCCTGGATAAGGATCTAGACTTGATGGTAATAATGCAAGTTCTTTCTTGTGCATTCTCCAAATGCCCATGAAAAACAGTTTTCTCCTGGTCCTGGAGAATTTGCCATTTAGTCCTACATTGTCAGCATATTTGTGCTGTGGGACTTTATAATGACGCATGCGTGTAAGGGGTCCTTGTAGTATCCACAGCTTATTAAGCCTCAACCCTCCTGGAATGATCACGTGCTTTTCAGCAAAGAATAGAGTTGATGCCCTTAGGCAAACCGTTATAGAAGTTAACTAAATTTGAATTCTCCTAGGGCCTCTTGAATGCATTCTTTTTTTTTTTTTTTTTTCTTAAGAGTTCTCTGAGCTTGTATCAAGTCTAATTGATTTTTAGCACAGGAAGCCTTACCTCCCAATACAGCACTGGGCCCTTATTCCTTGTAGCCAATGGCAAAAGATCCATTTATAAATTGTTAAACATGTTCACAGCTAAACGACACCAAAATAGCCCAGGAATATTTTAATATTCATAGTTTGCTTTGATTAAAATACAAACTTTTCACATTAGCTCTAGGATTATTTTTCATAATGCAGGCAGGTTACAGAGCTGAGTGCCACTTAATTTAGTGTTTAATCAGGAGAACTACTGTGGCATCAGGCTGATTAGGTTGGCTCAACTGCTGCCTGCTCAATTTTTCCCCATAATTGCGGGATATTTTTTATGGTGACAAGTGCCCAGACGGTAGAATTCCAATATGCTATACATCAGCTTCTCCATTATTGGATTAGCTAGATGTGGCATCGTTACTGCGGCACTACCATCCCTATCATTGATCGCATCGTCCTTTCCATTCCACAATTAATGCAAGTCTGCTGGATTGATCAATCTTCTCATGAGCTTGGGCCGCAGTCAATATATTCTTATGGCTGTGTGTGAGTGATCTGCAGGGTTTCTCATGAGGCCTGTGGATTTGTCACTGTGGCAAGAGATTTTCTCATTTTAAGATGCCCCTGATCCCATCAGGCTGCCAGACACATTGTTTTCAAATTACACAGGTGTGGAAGAGAGAAGAAGGAAGGAAGGAAGGAAGGAAGGAAGGAAGGAAGGAAGGAAGGAAGGAAGGAAGGAAGGAAGGGAGGGAGGGAGGGAGGAAAGGGAGGGGAGGGGAGGGAAGGGGAAGGGAGGGAAGGGGAGGGGAAGGAAGGGAAGGAGGGAAGTTTTTCAACTATAGGAGTTTTCTTTCCTTCTTTCCTTCCTTCCTTCCTTCCTTCCTTCCTTCCTTCCTTCCTTCCTCCCTCCCTCCCTTCCTTCCTTCTTTCCTTCCCTCCTTCCTCCCTCCCTTTATTTGTACAGCTGGCTATCTCTTGAATTATTACTATGTTAGCTGAATTTTACTTTTTAAATTTTAGGATGTCCATTCAAGACCCACAAAAGCCAACCAACTAAAAATATCATCCTCAAGGCAAAGGGGATTAAAAAAAAAGAGAGTTTGCAAACCTATGTTCTCTGGTACTAGCTCCTCCCATGTTGTTGTGGATAGACTGTTTTCAAGAAAAACTTCCACATAAGACAAGGAAGCATGATAGCTGCAGGTGTGGCTAAGAATTGGATGACAGGTTTGCTATTAGCCGAATGTAGCTAATGCTAATTTGAGAGAGGGACACGGAAGCCCAGGGTTATAACTGGTTCCTTTGCTACCATTCCTGAGATTTGCTGCCATGTGCTATGCTTCTCTGGGCACCTATTGTATTAGGAGGCGCATCCTGATATCACATGGAAGTGTCCCCCCTCCCAGGGTAGGCCCCAGTGGCAGCAGCCCTACATCTCCCTCACAATTCCTAAGTACCTATATGAAAGGAAATGAGACAATCTTCTCGGGAGTTTATCCTGTACTGCCAGGAAAGTGAGAGCAGAAATTATGCAAAGTCACATTCAAGAAAAGAGCTTCTGAACAAAAGAGAAGAAAAATATGCTACTATATTGAAAGAATGGCTAAATCCATCAGAAGATGGTTGGAGCATGGGAGTGTGATAGCTATGTGCGGAAGGCAGAATAATGGCACCCTCAAAGACATCCATGCTCTAACCCCCATAACCTACAAATATGGCACATTACATGACAAATCAGATTTTGTAGATATAACTGAGATTGTGGACCTAAAAAATGGAGAGATTACTCTGGATTTGGAGGAGGGTGCAATCTAATCACATGAGCTCTTAAAAGCAGTGGACTTTCTCCAGATGGACTGGGAGAAGTATGGCAGAAAAGAAAGTCAATGAGTTTCCAATTGTGAAAATGGCTCATACCCTTGATGGCTCTGAGATGGAGGGGACCACGTGCAAGGACCAAAGAGGCCTCTAGGACCTAAAGGGAGTCCCCAGCTGACAGCCTGCAAGGAAATGGTGACCTTAGTCTTGCAGCTGCAAGGAACCACATTCTGCCAATCTTCTGAATAAGCTTGGAAGCGGATTCTTCCCAGAGCTACTGATAAGAGTCCCTCCAGTTAACATCTTAACTTTGACCTTGTGAAACCCCCAGCATAGAAACCAGTTGAACCAACTGATCTTCTGACCTAGAGAACTGTGAGATAAAAAGTTTATGTTATTTTAAGCTGCTAACTTTGTGGTAGTTTGCTATGGCAGCAATAGAAAACATGCTATGGAAACACAGAAAAGAAAAGATCCATATGGGGAGGCAGTTTGAAATGATGGATAGAGTCTGCAGATAGAATGTCTGGGTTCAAAGTGTCAGTCTACCACTTACTAACTGTGTCCTTGGGCAAATAACTTAACCAGATTAAGTATCCCCTGTTTTGTAGACTTCAACTACTAAAAAGGAGGGAGGGAGGGAGGGAGAGAGAGAGAGAGATTGCCTGTGCTTTCCAGCCAAAGATTATCAAACCACACCTGTACTTGAAAAGTTGGGTTTATTACCTGTTGCAATGAAGGAAAATGTACACCATGAGGAACCATGGGGTGTCTTAATAAGATGGTGTCAGGGATGACTTCACATAGGATTTGGGCTTGTGTTAGGTGCTCTTGGGATAAGGGTTTTAGGAATCAGGACTTTCCTCTGGATTGGATACCATCAGCAAGCAGAGCAATTTTACTATTGGGAATTTTATCTGGAAGGAAGAAAATAGTGAAACTAAAGCTGTAGTTGGTAAAGAAGAAGCCATCACTCTTATTAGCCAGAATTGGGAGATGACTGGCCATTTTTGTGGTTGAGACAGGTTTATGTTTTTGACTGAGTTCAGAGTGGTCTTGTTTTGTCTTGACCCATCAAGATCATGGAGTAGCCTTGTCTGATGTTCACATTTTCTGAGGTTGTTTCTGTTTAAAAGAAAATTAAGGGCTGTCTGTGAGTGTCAGGCTGCCTCCTACCAACACCAAGGCTTAGGTGATAGGACCTGCCAGGGGCTGTTCTTCTATTTCTCAAGACAATAAATATAAGGCACTTATCACAGTACCTAGAATGGAGTAAACACTCAATAAAACCAACAGTTTTTAAAAATTACTATTGTGTTACAGAATAGCTCAAGGAAAACCAGGAACCCTGTCAATTACCAAATGGCATCCCTTATATAATTCCTCAAAGGCTCCATAACTTTCATCACTTTTTCCCTTCCTTCTCTCTCCATCCCTCTATTATACAGGTCAACAGGGTCCTTAGCAAGCAAGAAGACTCTCTCATTAGAAAGGAAGAAGGAGACTAGAACATAAGCAAGGAATCATTAAATTCTCTCAGAAGATAAGGGAAAGGCTATTACCACTCACCTACTACTAACTTATTTTCTACACATGACAGAGGAGAAGATATGCCTTTGCTCAAGGGTTCAACCTGTCCTGTTCCAACAGGTTCTGACAGCTGGCCAGTGTACTTGTAGAGACAGACGGATTGGGTTGTCTTAATTTGGTCCAACCAAGGTTTTGTGTCTTACAGCCACTTCCCCTTTCTTGTATGCCAGCTCATCATACATTTTCCTCATTATGATGTAGCTTCTTGTGTAGTTTCCCTACGTAGGGAAACTTCATGGGCAGTGGAATACAAGTATTGGAGCCTCCCAGGAAAATTCCTTCTAAATTCAAGTCATTCAATGGAGACTCATTGTATTAATAAATCTCATAAATGTGTTTAGAATGTATTCATTACAAAGAGATGGTCTCTCTCATGGAGAACTGACACATCAGGTTGCTGACCTGATGAGGCTAGGTCATATCCAGACTAAGGTAACTACACCAGGGCAATGAATTCTACCAGTTGTGTGATCTGATCAGATTTTGCGGTATTTTAGCCATATCTCTGATGTTTATGTGTTTAGTAGACATAAACATAGCCCTGACTAACTGAATTGAGTCACTTTAATTTGCATGTGTGTATATTTTTTTCTAATTTTAAATTATATACACACACATAAGATTTAAAAAGATGCTCTTCTGAATATAACAAAAAAGTGGTTTCTACACTGGGGAAATGGTGTATATTTTTAAAGGGAAGCAGACAAATATACTGATAATCAGTTCTTCCAATGACCATTTCATTGACTCACTTTCTGAAAGCAATTCACCAAATAACCAATTCTTTGAAAAACCATTAGTGAGCTTTGCAGTTTCTGTGTAGAATCTGGTCAAGGGGTTGCCCCTTACTTAGTCTCATCCCAAGCAGCTCTGGCCATAAAATTAGGATTTTTGATACGTAAATCATATTTTTTCTAATACATACTAACTTAACTGTATTCTTTATATTTAATCATTAGATTATCAAAAGGCCTTCCATTGATGCTACATGTATCAACCTTTGGGTTGATATCTAAACAAAAAGTTCATGGAAATACCTAGTTTTACTTTAAAGGTCCTTTAACTCCTAATATTTTGTGCAAAAAAAAAAAATGAGTATATGTGTAAATATGCATCCCTGAGGAGCAAGATTTAAAAGGGGTTCAGAAACTTTACCCTAAATGGTTTGAGTAGCATCCTCCATTTGTTTTTAAACCCAGTTTATGCAACGCTCCTGCAGGATTAATCTTTGCAAAGCACAAGCTGATTGTATTACCTTTCTTTGAGAAACAAAACACAACAGGAAAAAAAAAAAAGTCTCTAAGATCTACTTGTAGCTTACAGAATAAAATCAGAACTCCTTTTCTTTGCATTCAAAGCCCTTTGGATAGCAGCCTCCTCTCCCTTCCCAGGGCCCTCATGCTTTGTGACTCTCTAAGTTTCTGTCTCATGTTAGTGTGACCTCAAGCCATGTCTTAACATATTGACTGCACTAAGATGTTGAGAGAAAGTCCTGGCTAATTTTCCTTTATTGTATAGCATCAAGTACAACACCTTCCTTATGGAGAGGAGATATTTAAGAAATGTTATTTTAAGCCACCTAGTGCTATTTTAAAATATTTTAAAAGATCTTTACAAATGTCTTTATTACATAAATAGAAAACCTTCATATTAAACAAGGCACATTAGTGTGTAAACACACACACAGAGACACATACAGACACACACACCTAATAGTTTAGGGAATAAAAAGAAATGCATTGGCTCATGTGGTTGCATAGTTCCCAAATAAGTAGGATTGACTTCAGATACAACTGTATCCAGAGCCTCAAGAGATGCCATCGAGATTTTTCCTTTCTCAATGTCTTAGATTGTGTCTCCATATATTGAGGGCAGGATGGCCACGATAACCCTAGAATCACCTGTACCCAGCCTAACAACCCCATGAAGAAAAGATGATTTCTCCACAGAGTTTAACAGCCAAGCCCTACATGGGACTCTGAGTGGCCTGCCTGGATCGTGAGCCCATCTCTGAATGAATTGTTATGCCCGGGGTTCTCAGTCACTCTGAATGTTCAGGCCTCACCGACATGCTCATCCTGTGCACAAGAACAAAACAGAACCACTCTTCTCAGAAAAGAAGAGCCTTCCTACTAGGAGAACATGTAATGAGTGATGAATAGAGATTAAAAAAATAATAATACAGATATTCACTAACTCTCCCAAACTGAGCTAGTTCTGAAACGCTTCCATCAACAAATGACTGAGTACAGGTCAGGGATGTGGGGAATAGGAAATGTACAAGTTGATCTGGGAATGCCTTGTCCTCTTGAAAAGCAAGGGAACGCTCTGCTCAGACAAGAAGGAGCCAGCTGGAAGACGCTTCCAGACAGGGCTTCAGAATGGAACTTGAGAAAAGTCATTGCTCACTTCTGGAAGACTCATGCAAACTAACTCATTTATTTGAAAAGTGGTAAAATATAAAGAAAGATAAATGCATCCTATATTTCTTCTATGACCTGTACCTCAGGGTAAGCAAAAAAGATAGAGAAAGAGAGGAGATTTTTCTCTGTAGAAATATTCCACCTAATAAATGAAGAAAAAATGATGACAATGGTTGTTAGTGGCTACCAAAAATCCCAGAAAAGACTGCCACCCATACATGTCATACCTGCTGGTGGAAGTTACTCAATAACACTGATGCTATGTTTGTGTTATTAAAAAAAAAAAAAAAAAAAGAACCAAAATCTCATCAAACTTCTGAATCTAACCACCAATTTGCAGGACGTATGGAGGATAGAGAATGCAATGAGCAGAGCCAGACAGTGGGGAGACGCTTCAATAATAATGATCTAATGTCTTCAACAAATGGATTGCAAAATTAAAACAACAACAACAAATTGTAGAGGCAGTCAACAAGACTTCAGAGATACATCAATTGATTTTAATTTGGTATGTATTAATATTACTCTAATTCCTGATCAGCAAGCAAACTTAAATATATATATATATATATAATATATAAAATTTTATGTATACATATATATGTATGTATATATTCTATCAGTGTTCAAGTTTACCTGATTGACACAATAGAATATCTGACGATATCAAGGAATTAATGTTAATTTCTAAGGCCTAATAATGTTAATGATAATTTTGTTTCCTTAAAAACCCTCATCTTTTTCATAGGAATTAAATAACTGCATGATAGTTCTCACAAGGCTAGTAAGTTTGAAGCCACAATTTGAGTCAACTTCTGTCTAATTTCAGAGCCCTTGCTATTAACTACAAGAAAGAAAGAAAGAAAGAACAAAAGAAAGAAAGAAAGAAAAAGAAAGAAAGAAAAAGAAAAGAAAAAAGAAAGAAAAGAAAAAAAAGAAAGAAAAGAAAAGAAAAAAGAAAGGAAGAAAACTTTTCTTCTGCATGGGAAAAAAATCCAGGGCACCCAAAGTCTAATTCTGGCTGTCTATGAGTCATTTAAATTTTAAATCACATTTTCTAATTTTCAAGAATAGACACTGTATATTCATAACTTTTAAGAACCAATAAAAAACACTTTAAAAAGCCCTCACCTTTTTAATATACATACATAGATATTTTTAAATGATATGATGTATAAAATCTAGTTATATTAAGGAATTATTGCTAATTTGAATATGCAATAATGTTAATGATAATATGGTATTTTCCTTAAAAAGTCCTATCTTTTGAACACACATATTGAAACATTTAATAATCATGTAATATTTGGGATTTGCTTCAAAATATCCATGGGGTAGAGGGAAGGAGATTAAGTACAAGATAAACAAGCCTGGCCATGAGATGGAAGTTGTTGAAGCTGGGTGATGGATGTATATCCTATCAAACTATTCTCCCCACTTTTGTTTATCTTTGAAATTTTTCATAATCAAAAGAATTTAAAACCACCATTAAAAAAAAAAAGACAATTTATCTCTCTGAGATATCACCACATCACTTTGGTCCACTGATGACTATGGAGTTTAAAACATAACATCAGTATCTGTGGGGATCTTAAAGAAAACTCAGGAGTAATTCCAGAACTGAGTCCATAACTCATGCCCTTCCTACCTTCCAACAGAGCCTGACGTGTTAAGTCTTTTGTGCAAACAGCCTGTAACCATCCATCAACTGTCCTCCATTATTGGAATAGTCTGAGGGCAAATGACACAAAATGTGAAAGAGGAGTGGCATTTCAAGACTAAAAAGAAATATCATTATTCTTTCATAAAGACATAACCTGAATAAAACCTCTTTTGGTTCTTCAACACACCCAGCTTGTTCCCATCTGCACCTTTGCAGCTCTCCCTCCAGTCTGCAACTTTCTCTCTTGCTCTTCCTGGGTCAATCGTTCATGGTGAGCTCAGACATCATCCCCACCATGATGCCTCCCTTGACCACAACTTCTCCCAACCCCAAATCATTCTTTTTTATCACCTTTTTTTCTCTTTCCAGCATCTCATTTATTTTGTTGGTTTCATGATCACAATGGTGGCAAGTATTGCCAAGTATTGAGATATTGTTCAACACTGACTCTCCATACCTAGGACAGTTCCTGGAATCTAGCAGGTAATCAACGAACATTTGAAAATTAAATGCTTCATAGTTAAATCACTACTAAGCCACCCCATCTATTGGTTTAGCTACAGCCATTTTATACTAAATATGATACATATTTTTTTTCCTCTAAATCTACAAATCTCCTACCTTGAATGTTAACAACAGAACATCATCTCTCTTCTTCAGTGATATTTTATTTTGCTAGGGCTTATCATTGATAAGTCTAATTGGAACTAATCAGAAACATTACAATAGATGTGAGAGCTGTTTTTACGTTTCTGTAACGGCCTACATGAGACAATTAAAAGGATGTTCTGATAACTCTTTCCTGCTATTATTAAAAGATGAGTTATTTGTGCTAAGAGAGCAAGAAACCCTACCTCAGAGAAATAGGAAATTGAGTAGTTTGCAGTTGTGAGAACAACAAAGTTAACATTCAATTAAGTCCCATCACAAGATTTATACTAATCATTAACCAAAAGTTGTCTTCGGTTCAGTTTCGGGAAATTGAACAATACCCTGACAAAGAGAAAGGCCCTTTAAAAATTAAGCAATAATTATGGTATGTTTGCAAAATGCAGTCTATCTTTTGTATCTGGAGTTTCTTGGCTGTGTAATTTGCATACACATTAAACTCTGTGGGAAATTGGAAAGCAATTCAGAATTCAACAATTAAAAGATATAAATTAAAATAGTTAGCATTAACTTAAAGTTTATTGCTGGTGCAATACTCTTGGATATAAATGAACTCTGATCGAGCACTCGTTTCCTCTCTTAGATGTACAACGTACTTTCAAATTCAGTCTCCAGTTCTACCTTTCAGTTACTGATTTTGCTGATGCCACTTGATATTCATAAATATGCTCTTTTAATAAATATGTATTGGCTACAGTTATTTTTTTCTCATTAGAAAGAGAAGGTGGGTCAAACCACTCTGGTGTTCAAAAGACTTTCCATCTCTTCAAACACTTCCAAATTATTTGAGGGAAATGCTCAGATAATTCTGTGTTTAAGCTAATAGTAAGAAAAGACATTGCTTTACAGAGGTGTAATTCTGAGAGCAAAACATAGTCAACACAGGGTGCCTGGGTGGCTCAGTCGTTAAGCGTCTGCCTTCGGCTCAGGTCATGATCTCAGGGTCCTGGGATCCAGCCCTGCATTGGGCTCCCTGCTCAGTGGGGAGTCTGCTTCTCTCTCTGCCTGCTGCTCCCCCTGCTCATGGCTCTGTCTTTCTGTCTCTCTCTCTTTTTCAAATAAATAAATAAAATCTTAAAAAAAAAAAAATGGTCAGCACAAAAAAAGAAAATGCTTCTTGTCTTTTCACTTTTCATATGCATCTACATTTTATTTACTATAAACACACACATATACATGTGAAAAAAATACATATGCATGTATGAATATGTATGAACATTTCATTATAATATATTGAGAACTTTCTAATCTAACTGCCTGGATATAATTCCATCACCTTCTAAGCTGTACGATCAAAGATGTGTTAGTCTCTCAGCTTCTGAGTCCCATTGTGCAAAACAGAGATGATAATAATGAACTCACAGGTATGTTATGAAGATTGAGTGAGAAAAAAGTTAAATCCCTGACATGTAGAAAGTGCTCAACAATTGCAACCCATTATTTTTGTTAAGTACTAGCATGTGGGGTCCCTGGAAGCAAATCCCAGCCCTACCACTTAATAGCTCTGTGACCCTGGACAAGTAAACTCACCTGCTTATGCCTCAGTGGCCCCATGAGAAAAATGGGGATATGGTGCCTACATCATAGGTTGTCAGATGATTAAATTAGTTAAATATTTGCAAAGCACTTAGAGTAGTGCCTGAAGTAAGTCCTACACATGTAGTTGCTAAACAACAAATACATGTGGATAGATAGGTAGATGGATAATTACATATATATCTATCTGTATACACACACATATATAAAGAGAGCTGTCTCAACATAAAACTGGAAAAAGTCCAGTGTTATTCCAATGTTGTTCTAAACTAGTAATACTGATTATCACTGTGCTTATTTTCATTTAAAAGCAGGAAGTTGGAGCAAGCTTTCTTACATTCAGGATGCACAGAAATCCAAGAGCTATAGTTCATCAGAAGCTGCCATGGATTCCACATGACCTATTTTGAGAGAATTAGGATACAATAAAATGTCCCTGGCATTATAACTAATTGAATATACTTGGATCATTGATGGTCCTTCCACATGCCCCAGGGCCATCAACATGGGGACCAATTATCAAGGTAAGTGTAGAAGTTTAGATTTTTATGCTATAAATACAGTTCCAATGGGAGAAAGTGGATAGGGGTAGAAAGTTTCAGACCCACAGGAATGAGGTTATTGTTCCTTTATACGTGTTCTAATAATTTGGCAGTTCACACATGGGGGGATTGAGAGAAACAGAGAGTTGTGTGTTGAGTTATAAAACTGAACGAATCTGTGGTGTGAGCATCGATAGCTCTTAACTCAAACTTTCCTTTTCTAGCTCCACCAGCAAGATTATTAGCTTGGGAATTTTAGAACATCCTTAGCAGCCTATCCCACATAATAATAATAAAGTACAGAACCTTTCCCAAAGTCGGCCATGTACAAGAACAGAACCATCACCTCCAACACACACACACACACACACACACACACACCCGTGCGGGGCTACTTTCAGATCACAGTCACTTTAATCAATACAGGTCAGAATGATGCAAATCATATCCTCTAATTCATTGATCACATTATATCCAATTCCTCTTGTGAAAACCTACACCATAGAAGAAATGCCCGTAAGAGTGAATTAAGACATTAACCTAAATCATAGCGTCAGATAACAGACTATGTTTGTTATTAATTTTTATTTCTCCATTTAACCAAGGAAAGTTGTAGCCACATTTATCTGATACCATATACATGAAATATCTATATTTATCTACATATATGCATATATACACACCTGCATATACACACATATATTTATACATTTTTTTAAGAATGGCCAATTTACACAAATGAATCAAGAATCGAATGCACAATCAGGGATATATACTGATAAAGAGGTATCCATGTTGAGTTTAGAATTTTGTTTTGATAACACCTCGCCCTGTGCCTACCATCTAAAGTGGATTTTTACCAGTCTCTGAAAGCAAATGGCTTACCTGTAATTTGGCCACTAACATATATAAATGTTTCAAGCATAACAAAATACATATTTCAGAAAGAGCTGTGGAAAATGATAGCTTTAGGACTTTTAGAATAAAACCAGGATCCTTTCTGGAGGAGAGGCATAAAAGAGATTAAGTGGACAGTACTTTCTTTGAATTATTGATGTAATCAAAACACTAGCAGATTCACAACATCAGTCTTCCCTGTGCTGGGGTCGACATCAAATTTTAGTTAGGTTTTGGCATCTCTTTTTTTTTTCTATTAAAAAAGGAAGGAAGAAAAAGCAGTCATCTGCTGTTTACCCACAAGATATGGAATTTCCTCACAATTCATAACGTGCTATTAAAAAGGAGATAACTATGAGTGGTTTTCACATAAAGCATTCACCAATCACCACGCAGCATTTAAGCTCAGTTCCGTGTCTGGGCCAGCACCTGGGCTCTCGAGATCATTAGAACATAGACACAATCTCTAACCCAGTACTAAAGGCAGAGATGGCTGCATTAAACCGGAGGGCAGAGCTTTATCAGAGAAAGCTCTGTTCTCCATAGCTTAACCTTAAAGTGCTAATGCACTGTTTTCCTCCCTCTCATTCTGCAGCCTGGGAAGGAGCTTCCTGATCCCGCCAATACCCCAAGCCCAATTCCCAGGCTCCCCTCATCACCAGCAGATATCATTTCAACAGATGTCAAGAACAGCGAAAGTGCACTTAGGCCTATTTGTTAAATTCCTAAGGGAGGTGGTGGATTGGCGAAATTCAGCCAGTAATTAAACCACATACTTCTTCTAAAGCTGCCTCTACCCCCTCTTCCCTACATAATCTCTCTGCCTTACATCAAATCGTTTAGGCACTTATTGGCTACAATCAATACAATATGAGATACATTAATTCTGTCCCTGAGAGACTTTCGGGAAAGAGGAGGTATTGCTTCACAAGCATTTTGGAGTGTTCATGCAAGCATACCATCAAACACAGCAATATCGCCTTCGTACTCTACCTTGGCAGATTTATGGTCTCCCTGCCCCCCCCCCCCCCGATGCCCACAGAACTGGTCTGCTGCCAAACACACGCAAATTGGATTGGAGCGAGGAACATTAAATATATTACCTAATGCACACAAATGCTAAATAGTGCAAATAACGGTGAAGAAGTGGCCTGGCTGAGCAGAATTTTAACAATTAAACTCAAGTCTTTCCATATGTTCCAGCACCCCTCGTGCCTTGCTATGTAGAATAAAATTATGAGGAGGAAAAGCCCTTTACCAGACATCCCAGTCACAGATCTGTTTCTCCAGTGCAACATGGCTGTTTCCCCCATTCCTCACTCCCACCCCCTATTTGATCCCTTGGTCTGCAATACATCTAGGAAAAGCTCCAGGATTTCCCAACAAACAAGAGGAAATGCATTCAGTTATGGGAGGGGGGGAACTAAGTGAAGGTTTGCCCTCCTCATTGTTTTTTTAATAGCACAAATGTGTTGTTTTTGTTAAGTTGGAGATCTGGATTCTCGGAAGGATGGTTTGAACAGCAAATGGGACACCCAGGAAGGTATGTGCTACTGAGGTCTACAATTCTGGCACCACCTGCCATCTTTCGGCCACCAATACCACTCAGCCTCAAATGATTTTATTCGACAAGTGAGACAAAGAAAGGAAAGCCGATGGTACAGTTCAGTCCATCAATGTACCCTACAGGAGGACCGAGGATGCAATCAGTGAGCTAACAAAAGAAACTGGGGGTCGACTGAGAGGGCCAGACTGCAGCCGCAAAATTAAAATCTATCAGAAACTCAGATGAAAAATATTCCCAGTGTCAGGCGCCTCACTTCATGTTTAAAGCAAAGAAGTAACTGGGGGAGCAGGATTCTGTGATTTACAAAGAATACCATGATAATTTTCTCATTAATGACACCCTGCTCAGGCAATGGGCAATGACTCTGATGAGAGACCAGAATTATTTTTTTCCTTTTCTATTTGGAAAGGAAGGAAACAGGCTTTCTGGTCAACGGCCATCAGTCTCGACAGGATACACAGTGAATTCTAGATACGAGACAGTCAAGAAAGCTGGCCTCTGAAGCCCCTTATGGCTCTAACAGCATATGGTTCACATTTTGTAGCTTTTATCCTTAACTGTCCTCATATCTCGTTTTAACAACCATCCCGTTCTGCATTTAACACCATAGGGAAATGCCATGGCTACTGATGAGACATGAGCTGACTTCTGAAGGGATAAACAACCGAGGTGAGAGACTGCCTCCCGATTAGCCTGCACCCACTCAGCTCCCTGCAGAGTGGGAAGAAGTACCAGCCATACCTGTTCCCTCTGAGGAACGGCTGAAATTGTGAATGGTGAAGACACGTGCTGATGGTTTTTGGAGGTAAGTCACACCCTCTGCCAATGACTATCAAGAGGTGGTCGCTGAAGTAACAGCATTTGAAACACTGGGAATTCTGTGAATAACACGGATTCTGGGATCCCCGTCCCATAGATTGAATCAAAATCTCTGTGGGTGGAAACTAACAAACTGAATTTGGAGCAAAACACTTAAGGGATTCTATGCACATTAATGTTTGAGAAAGGGCAGATGATGACAATTACCTGGGGAGCTAATTTTACAATTTCAGATATCCCTTTATTTGTGCCAATCATTGTGCTACAACCTCCAGGAAACTTTAAGCTCCCTAGCATGCAGATGGCATCTTCCTCACGGACATATCCCCGGCGTCCTACTGCCCGCATGTGCAGGTGTAGGTACCTTAGTGAATGTTTGCAAAGCTGATTGAAGAAATACAGATGGCCAAAACCCACCCTTGGTCTAATGAATTAGAATATCTGGGCACAGAGCCTTGGAATTTGCAATCAGTGAGCACCTCAGTAATTCTCATTCACAATAAATTGTGAGAACCACTTTTCTCATCTATGCGATACACTACGGAAAACGAGAGCCTTATATTATCAAAAATCATTTCCAAGTAGGTGTAACCATGATTTTCCATTTTCAAAGCTCTTTGGTGTACATTCATATCCTGGATCTTCATAAGTAGGCTGGGCTGGAATTACCCTGAGATGCACATACAAGATTAGCCGGCTTAAATAACTTGTCCCAGGTCACACCCACAACTGTAGGATGATATACTGACTTAGTAAATCTGGGTAACTTGTATGGGACAGAATGTTGTCTTTCTATATAACTACTACCAGAATTTTTTAAAAAGACTAGCCCAGGGATTCCAAAATTGAGAGTTCCAGTCCCATTTATTTATTCAACTAATGTTTACTGAACACCTACTATGTGCCAGGCACTTTGTTAGTTATTAGGAATACATTTCGAGCCAAAAGCATATGGTCTCTGCCCTCCTGAAGTTTAAATTCTAATACAGAAGAATTAAACAATGCTTTCCATAGAGGTTGCAGATATGTCACCAGTTTGCCCTGCTTCTCCCTTTTGGCTTTATTTATAGTGCATTTTTATTTACCTATTTATTTGAGAGAGAGAGTGAGCGAGCTCGGGGAGGGGCAGAGGGATAGAGAGAGAGAAACTAGCAAACTGCTCACTGAGCTCGGAGCCCAATACAGGACTCAATCTCATGATCCTGAGATTATGACCTGAGCCGAAAGCAAGAGTCAGACACTTAACCAACTGCACCAGCCAGGCCCCCCTAGAGTATATTTTTAAATACCTAAAAAATGTAAACAGTTATGTAGTCAGTTTTATCTTTTTTTTTTCTAATCACACTTCCTGGCTTGAGTTTCATTTTCTAAAGGCTCCATGACAACATGAGGTTATACAAAGATTGTAAAGATTCAAGAAAGTCAGTCAACATTCCTAGCTGCTATGGCCTCACTTCCCATTTAATCCTTAACCTATGCTAATTCAGATGTCCTCCTCTTCATCTCCTGGCTGAGCAGCCACCTCTTTACCTTCCACAACTAGAAGCTAGTTTCCAGAAGGTGTCTTCCCATTGGCCCTTCCCGGAACTTCCGTCTCTTGGTTTTCATCAGTGCCTCTGTCCTGGGTGGGTTCTGTCACTTTGTGCCTTTATTCTCAAACCATTCTGCAGAGCTAACTTCTGCCTACCTCTTAAAGAGTGGTAATTTTCTGGAACTGCACCTTCTTTTGTTCTTATGCTTGATATCCACCCATGTACTATGTGTAAGTGAATAAGCAGCTCATAAATCAGTTTAGGCATTGCTATGCAGTAATTAAAGAAAATATTGATTGATATGTACCCATATGGGGGGAGGTCCTAATTACTCTGTTAAATGATAAGAACAAATTGTAAATCATCATATACTATATGATGCTGTTTTTATTAAAAAAATAAAATGACCTTCAATAGAAAGATGATAGATACATATGCACAATGGACATATATAATTATACACATACAGGCATTTCATAGACAAATTATCTAGATCTAAGGTGCCCAATAGAAATAACCTGCAAGCAACATATGCCATTCTAAATTTTCTAGTAGCCACATTCAAAAGGTAAAAAGAAAATAAAATAGGTAAAACTAACTTTAATAGTATATTAAATTTAGCCAAATGTCATTTCAACATGCAATCAATTTATAAAAAGAAAATGTCAATGAACTATTTGCCTTCTTTATGGTACAGAGTCTTTGAAATCCAGTGTGTATATTATGATACTTGCTCAATTGCGACATGAGGCTAATAGCCTCCACATTAGACGAGATTATAGAACATTTGCATCAGCACAGAAAATTCTACTGGATAGCACTAATCTGTAGGGCTTTGGTGAGAAGAGAAAGTCCTCTCATCTGAGAAACAAGCAGGAAAATATAAGTTTATTTCCCAAAACTTAGGGGCAGATCTACTGTTAGGGCAACATGAACTCTTTGGGGTGTTTTTGTTAGAAATCTGTGTCCTTGGGCGCCTGGGTGGCTCAGTCGTTAAGCGTCTGCCTTCGGCTCAGGTCATGATCCCAGGGTCCTGGGATCGAGCCCCGCATCGGGCTCCCTGCTCCACGGGAAGCCTGCTTCTCCCTCTCCTGCTCCCCCTGCTTGTGTTCCCTCTCTCGCTGTGTCTCTCTCTGTCAAATAAATAAAATCTTAAAAAAGAAAAGAAAAGAAAAGATATCTGTGTTCTTTCTTAGATACTATGTTCTTACTGATCTAACAACAACATGTAGACTGTAACAAAAAAAAAAAAGAAGAATCTCTGGACTCACATTTGATTCTTGGTTTCACCATTTACTGGCTGTGAGATTTAGGGTAAGTATAGCCTCTCCATACCTTTTTTTTTTTTTTTTAACTAGTAGTATGGCCATTAGGAGGATTAAATGAGATCATGCATGGACAGAGCTGGTGTAGCTGGTGCTTAGTAAGTTCAAGTTTCCTTTGGGGTCTCTTTCTAGCTACCATAAGCATTTCAGTTCTGACCTGGATAAAATGTGATTCCTGTGAGCTACCCTCTCAGGAAAGCTGTATTTCTATGTTTCTTCTGTCATTTCATTGACCACACAGCCATCCCAGCCTTATGATAGTTACCCTTATCCTATTCCCTCCACTGGCTACAGTAGAAGTAAGCAGCTGTGGAAAGTACGCTCCATGTATTTGGATGAGTTTCTACAAGGGAGTTCACATTTCTAGATCATAAACGGAGGTTATGTAGCCTCCAATCATGAGTAATATCTGGATGAAGCAGAAACTCCATCAATGAATGTGGTTGTACGTGGCTCTATGTACCTGTGTCCATGTGTACGTATGTATAGGTGTGGACGTGTGTGTGTGGGGGGGTGCCTGTGTCTTAAAAGTCTTCTGTTACTCTTCTGAGATCAGCTCAGTGTCTTGGGAAATAATGCAGCCCCAAATCAGAAACCATGGCAGTTACAAGACTTTGGGCACATTTTTCATCCTCTCTTGTTCACTGCTTCCCTGGCTAAAAAAAATCTGGGGCTGAACCAAATGATCCCTGAGATTCTTCCTCACATGAATATTCCATGATTCAATGAATCTGTGGGTAACAAGGGCCAAGGTTCTCATTCTTATTATCACAGGTAAACAAGAGTTGGCAAAATACTTCAGCCCTCTATCAAAATGCAGTTCTCTTAGTGAGCTCCTCATATTAGACTTCCTACACCCACACGAGACTTTGATAAATGGAAGCAGCTAATAGATAGCTTGGACAGTGCCCAAGAAGAGGGCCAACTCTCCACAAGGCTTCATTTGCAAGTTTCACACCACTTAGAATTGATTCACCAACCCTGGAAAAAGTAATAAATGGCATCCAGAGGCATAAAATAAGTATATGGAATACAGGAAGGATGGGTAGGTGAGCAGCGTTTGGGGGCAAATGTCTTTTCAGGTCCCTCCTCATTCTGAGATTCCAGGGTTCTGCTAGAGTGAGATTTAATAAATCATCAACCAAGAAGTGCAAAACATCCAAGCATTTGCCCTACAGCATATCCAGTTATTTTCTCAAAGGTAAGCAGAGAAGCACTTCCCAGTGGCATCCAGAAGATGATCCTCTTTATTGTCAGGAAAAGATACCCACAAAGAATTTAGAAAGAGGCAGGGAGGGAGGGACAGAATGATCAAATACAGTAAAATATTAAAAATTGATGTTTCTGGTAGGAATATATAGGTGCTATCGTACTGGACTTGTACTTTACCATAAGTTTAGCATTGGTCAGAATAAAAAGTTAGAAAATGTTTCAAATTTTTGAAAAAAATAAATAAAATTTTAAAAATTTGGTATAAGTATAGCCTTTAACGTGAGTTCCTACAAGGCATTCTTTTACTTTTAAATATTTATTTATATATTTGAGAGAGAGCGTGAGCGGGAGGAGGAGAGACAGAATCTCCAGCAGACTCCCCACTGAGCATGGAACCTGATGCAGGGCTTGACATGGGGCTCAATCTCACAGCCCTGAGATCATGACCCTGAGATTATGACCTGAACTGAGATCAAGAGTTGGATGCTTAACCAACTAAGCCACCCAGGTGCCCCAGGCACTAAAAAAAAAAAAAAAAAAAAAAAAAAAGATTTCTTTGGTCCAGTGAGTTTGGAAACTGGTTCATTCTATACCACCCTGCTAGGGATTTATGATTCACATTCATTATGTATTAAAGGTATTGAGAAAAAAACCTTGCAAATACCTAAGGTATTTGCAAAAAAATCTGTCTACTCTTTTTCATCCAATGTATCCTACACCTATTTTTAAAACCATGGAACTGTGTGCGTGCATGTGTGTAGTATCTATCAACTTATCATGGAATTAATGTTTCAGGAACACATACTGGTTCACTTTTTGATTCATTTATTTACCTCTAATTGAGCGTTTACTACATGCCAGACATAAAAATAAAACAAAAACAAAACACCATAATAAGAAGATATATCCTCTACTCATAAGTAGCACACAGCCCAGAAAAGGAGAGGCAAGAGAAAAAAATATGATTAAAATAGAAGAGGATTATGTGTTTAAAACCACACATGAGTGCAGACATAAGAAATGAATCTAGAATCTGTGCCTAATAGAAGATATTAGCAGTAACCTACACTAACAGGAACCTGGAAAATTCTTGGGTCTAGAGAAGGAAAACTCAAAGAAAATCATTCACCGGGATCTGTCCAGCTTTGTTCGGAAAATAGATCATCATATCACTACGGATATTTTCCCCTGAATTTTTCAAAAACTGCCCCCCTCCATTTTCAATTTTCCTCAAAATATATTTATAGGTGAAGAAGAAGAGATAACGAAGCAGATTCACCAGAAAGCCTTGACATCCTGTCCAGCATGGATAGTCCATGATTCAGTGACCCTGGCGTTTGGTGACATGCTGTACCACTCTCGATTTAGTGATTAAGACTGAAGATGCTTTAGGGTGCAAGGAACACAACCTGGCTAGCAGCGGCTTCATCTGTTGGGGCAGCTATTGTTTGCTTGACTAGAAGTCTGGCAGGAGATGGTGACAAGCTGGTTTGGTGGCTCAGCAGCGGCAGCAGGACCCAGGCTTTTTCACACACTCCCAAGTGACATAAATACCCTCATAAGCTCCACCGTACAGAGGATGGAGCTCGCCAAAGTGGTCCACATAAAGGAGGAGGCAGGATGTCAAACCCAGGCAGTCAGACTGCAGAGACATACATCATACCTGTGACACGTAGTGCCATTCAAGCAGTCACACAACTTGGCTGACACCCAGCAGCACAACCGGACCTCCCGGCCTGATGTCCTTCTCCGGGCAGCACCACCCTTCACCCTGTCACGGCGCACGGGACCACACCTCCACGCCTATGAATGCGGCACTGTTTTCCCAGGATCCCCCAGACCTCGCCTCTGCCCCCAAGAGATTTATAATTAAGCCTGCGAAAAATTAAGAAATTAATATAAAAGTTGCCATGTTGCCAATGCTTTTATTATACTTTAATTTACTAGAAACATTTTTACATCACCCCTGGGGAGTAAGTGCAATACAAAATTGCTTACATCGCTCTTAAAAGCTGAAGTAAGCATTTCCTTTTCATCTTCTATAATCCTATCTATCTATATATATATATATAAGCTGGCAAGTCTGTAGACCAGGAGCAGCAAATAGATAATTATATCACTCTAGATATTTCTCCCCCTGGCTTTTGCGAGGATTCCCCCTCATAACTCTCCACTTTCCTCATAATTTATTTACAGGTAAAGAAGTGATGAACTAAATTCATTGGACAGACAAACGTGTATCGATCTAATTAAGTTACTAGTGATTCCAAGGAGCCGTGCAATCACCAACAGGATAAAGCAGGTCACGGGGCCAGAGGATGGGGAGAGGAGAGCAGGGGTGCCTGCCTGCTGTGCCCGGCCCTCTAGGGAAACTGCAGAGGGAAGCGCTGAGGGTCTGGGTGCAGGGGAACCACAGTCCAGGTCCCAGCACGGCCAATTCCTGGCAGTGTGGCGGTAGGCAAGTTACAGAAATGCTCCGAGCCTTGGTCTCCACGTGTTTCAAAAGTGGGATACTGGAAAATCTACCTCTCCTGTTTATTGTGAATATCAAATGCGGCAATGTACATGAAAAGGGGGCACTTCGTTCAGCTCCTGGTGCAAAGCAAGGGTTCAGCTCATGATAACTCTGATCTGGAACTATTAACATAGAGAGTCATTCTATGGGACAATAGACTGGGGGCAAGGCTATCTCGGAGACCGTTCTATCACTGACCCTCGTTGGCAAATGAGAAATAGACCGTCACAGTAAGAGGGATTAAAAGATGAAGACGAAGAGCCAAAATCTGAGCCCTGAAGCTGAAATAGGCTCAGTTTTCTTACTAATGGAATCGACAAAAATCAAAACTGCATGCTGGCAAGTGGTGATGATGGGTTTCTATAAAGAGCAAAATGGGATAATGCATGTGAATGATCTTTGTTACCTGGAAAAGGCTTTTCAAACTGAAAGCAACTAAACTTGTCCTGGGGTCCTTGCTTTCTGGCTACAGAATGGCTCCCAAGTTTCTCAAACTGGGATGCCAGGTAATACCCAATCTAGTAAGACAAACATGGACATCTCGCTGGATCATTAATTTGGCTCAATGATCAGCACAGGAGCCCCATTATGTTATATAAACCAACATGAGTATATTATGGGAAACAATGAAAGTTTTATATGGATTTGTAAGATAGAATATGAGGCTTCAAAGAAATTAAATGACATATTGCCCGAGGTATATGTATATTCTCTTCTGCCATTAAAGGGCTAACTTAACTGATCTCAAAATGCACTCAGCATCATCACTGTAGAACATTTCCTTCCCACATGCCAATATGCCCCATTTTAACTTCATTGTACTCCCCAAATTCTCTGTGAGAGAGTTGGAATCTTGGCCATGTCATTTTTCTTCCTTGAGAAGTATCAACACCTCTTTTTTTTTAAGATTTTATTTATTCATTTGAGAGAGAGAGAGAGCGTTCGCGAGCAGGGGGAGGGGCAGAGGGAGAAGCAGACTCTCTGTTCAGGACCCCAGGATCATGACCTGTGCCAAAGACAGACGCATAACCGACTGAGGCACCCCTCAACATCTCTTGATAACTGAAATTCTTCAGCAAAAACTTGCCACCTCAAATTCATTAAAGCTTGTTTCAAAACTTTGTTTTGATTCCTGTGTCAAATGTCAGCTAGGAAAGCACTTTCCTGGTCACAGGTAGCCACTGACCCAAGGAGTGCAAATGAAGATTGAAGACTTCAAGAGTAAGAAGCAAACTTCGTGTTGTTCTTAATACACCTTTCTCTGTTTGAAAATGGCAAGTGAGCTTTCAGAGGAAAAAGAAAAGATTTTTAAAAAGAAAAGACATGACAAGTGGTTACATTCTAACAGGCTTTCATATCTAACAAAAAAAAACCTAATAGCTAACATATATGGAAAAACTAATGTCCCACATCACACACACACACACACACGCCACTTTTAAAAGTGAAATAAAATTTTGCAATAACTTTTTATGTTATTTCAGTTAGAAATGCCTTTGGTTGTGAAAAACAGACATCCTGACTGCAGAGGTGTCCACGAATAAGGGACTAATTTTCCCAGCCTGTCCTGTCACTGACTCAGTGGCTCTATGACGTGAGAGCCAATGGGCTACGTGGTTGTAAATCAGTGGTACAGCCCATTAGGGCTCCGTAAGAGATGAGAAAAAAGGGCAGGAAAAGGACAGGCAGCAACACCTGGAGGTGCCCGCTTCCATGGAGAAATCCAAAGCTTCCGCAGACACCCCTAGCAAACTTCCAGTTGCTTCTCTTTGACCAAAACTCTTCACATGACCACTTGGAGCTGCACAGGAGGCTGGCAAAGCAAACATCTGATTGAGCACATTTCCAGCCTGAGCAAATCTAGGGTGAGCATGAGAAAACTGTGAAATCCTCACCAAGATAATTTTGCGTTTCTGGAAAATGTCTATCCAGTGTTATGATGAGTGATCAGAGCTATCGGTACTTAACAAACATGAAGATGCCTTAAATGTTTATTGACTCATGTTCCGTTGAGACATAAGTTATTTCTGCGACCCGCGGGGAGGTGGTGGGTTCCCCAAACTATAATAGAAAGCCATACTCCTTCTACCCTGCCGCAGTCTTGCTGTCTCCTCTTTCGTAAAAAGCATCATAGTACCTGCTTGAAGGTATTGATTTTAATTAATCACAACATACAGCCCCCTCAATCAATAGAAAGGTACAGGGGGAAGAACAGAAGCTGTAAATCACTGTTACTTCTTCTCTTCAGAAAACTTTCCTTCAACTTGAATTCTGTGGCTCCATTGTGCATGGATAGCGCTTAGATTCAACTAATGCGTTCATAATTACAATAATAGCTGCTCTTGATGGAATGCTATTATATCCCGGTGCTTAATCATACCATGCCTCATAGAATCCCGTAATGTTTTTACTTATTTTACTGTATTTTACTATTATTCAATTTTAAAGAGGGGGAAACTGAGATCAAGGATTAAATCACCTTTCAACGGTCCAAATACGGCTCAGACCAGAGCCAAACTTTGGATCCAAGTCTGCCTTTTGCTCCCACTTCATTTGAGCCCATAATAATCATGTTGAACACCTAAGCATGGTTTTACACTGGTTCTGGATACAAGCTCCAGACTCAGGCTGCTGGGGTTCAAATCCTGCTTCCAAACTCAGCCTGTGATTTATGGCGTCCTACTTAAATTTCCAAAACTTCAGCTCCCAGGCCCCAGAAATGGAGACTATAAGAGCATGAGGTTGATGAGAAGATTAAAATAGATAATATGTGGGAAATACCTGGTAGCACCTAGAACAAAGACAAGACAGGACAAAGGCACTATATCCTCATGAGTGAGTTCCTTAATCCCTGTAAGCCTCAGCTTTCCCTTCTGTAAAATGGGGGCAATAATACAACCTATCTGCTATGAGAATTTAATGAGTGTATGTGTATCCAGGGCTTGTAACTGCTGTGGGCAGATATCATGTGCTCACTAAGAGTCAGCTGTCATCATCATCGTCGTCATGACATCTGTATGAGCCGCCACAGCAGATTTCAAAGACCAGTTGAAAACAGAGCATCAGGAAAAAATAATCCTTTTTTTTTTTTTTTTTCACGAAGTGAGACAGCTAGCACCACAATGGAGACATTTAGAGCATCCAGAAAGTACAAAGCAATGCACTCCAATGCCAGAAACTTGTTTTTCAAGAAGCTTTTCAAACTGAAGCAGAGGGTACAGCCAAGCCTGGCTAATTAGCCGCACTGCCTTATGCCACGGGGCGCAAGGCATCGAGCCAGGCTGCTGTGTTCGGGGCTGGAGCCTGCGAAGTCAGCTGTAATTGACACCCAGGAGCAGGGGCGTGGGGAAGGTTAAGGGAGAGATGCACTCGGAGGAGCCAGGAAACAAAGACACAAGACAGTGCGAAGCGCCTTGCAAGGAAATATTCTGCCACATTGTGGGGGGGGCGAGGGGGGGTTTGTTTGGGTTTTTGTTTGTTTGTTTGTTTTCTGGAGAGACTGGGAGACACCCTTCTCATGCTTTCTCTCTGGAGAGGCCCTCTGCTCACAGGTATGTTCTCAGACCAGATTGGGAAGCAGGTTTTCCAGGTACTGTAAACAAGCCTTAGGTCCCTTTGAATCATGCTGCCTATGGGTAAAGAGGACTTTCCATGTTTTTAATTTTTTTTTTTCAAAGATGTGGCCTCTATTCAGCATTTCTCATCCCCTTTCAATTCATTTCAAACAATATTCACCCAGAGCTCGCTAGCATGCCTGGCACTGTGCTTGCACAAAAGAGAGAGAGTGATCATCAACCAGACCCTGCCACTGAGAGGCTTCGGGTCTAGCAGGAGGCAGTCTGTCCTGAGTTAGGAACTGCAGACAGATGTCAAGCCAACAGCCATGGACGTGTAAAAGATGCCTCTGGAAACTGCATTCTGAAAACAAAATTAGCTTCATGTATTCATGGGAAGGGTTGGGCTTGTCAGAAGCAGGATGTAAGAGAAATTAAGAGTGTGTACTCCAGAGCCAAACAGCACCTGTTCAAATCCCCACTCTCCATACAGCTACACGGATTTCTTCACCTCTCTGTGCTTCACTTTCCCTTCATGAAATGCTAACAATGCTTCTCTCGTGGAACTGTTGAGATAACCCAAGTAGAACTCCTAGGAAAAGTAGGGACTTAGTCAATGCTAATATTACTATCACCATCATCATTACTATGACCATTATATGCTCACTCAGGAAGTTCCTAAATATCCACAAAGTATACTTTAGAGGACCATCAGGAGTATAAGAAACCTTCAGCCTATGAGCATGTGAGTAGAGCTCCTCCCAAGTTGAAGTGCCGAGAAAGGAAATCTGTGGACTCTGACTCAAATTCTGGCCATGTGGCTCAGTTTTCTCATCTACACAGTGGGAGATGCACAGCCCAGGTCCCAGGTGTCCCAGGTGCCATTCACGTATGGGCACTGGTAAAACAATTCCCCCCCCAAGAAGTCCCATGCTGAAGCTGAGTCTACAGACGTGAACAGCAACCACCATCAATTGCTCACTTGAATAGTTAATTTTGTAAAATTGGCCAAGCTTGGGTTTGTAGGATTTCACACATACCACATCTGATTGGACCAGGGGAGGTTTCCTGGAACAAAGGCAACCACCCATGGCTAGCCAGTATTCCAGCTCAAACGAGTTATCTTCTATGGCATGATGTCTGGCAGACCTGAGTCAGTTATTAGGGAATGAGTAGAAAGAAGCTGCCATTGGAGAGAAGGGCAGAAATACGGAAGTTCAGACACAAGGAGGGCCAGGATCTGGGGGAAGCAAGTGAGGCACTCATTCATGACACAAAACTTAAGGGGCATCAAAAAATTCAGTAATCAAGATGCATAATATCTGGATGCTGTTTTTATTAAAAAATTAATGCAAAAATCCAATGATGATCCGTATCAAAATTTTGAATAAAAATATGATCTAACTCTGCTCTTGTATGATTCACCTCACTTGCCCTACCCTAATCCAACTCTGTCACATCCTGTCATTATTTAAATTTTTGATACTTTATGTATCATAGACTTTTACATTAATCGTGATTACTAAGTCTTTAGGGCTCTCTTAAACATATGTATGCCTCACTCTGCTTACCTTAGTCCCACTGCATGGTCCAACAAAGCCAGTGCTGGATCCCCAACAGAATGAAATACCTCCCAGTTCTCTCTGAGCCCTGAAGACTTGTTGAGATGGTTTTCTGTTCTTCTTACTCCCCCATGTATTCTTACATAAAGGGGCACCCTGCCTGCCAGAATTAAGGGCAGAAAGAGAACAAGATTCTTTTGGAGTGATTGTGGGAAAAAAAAAAAAAAAAGATGAGAGTAGGGAGGATGTGCTGCATTTCTCAGGTAGCTGTCCCTGGGAAGAATGCACTGGGGAGTACTGAACATGATGGTGGCAGGGAGGTGGCAGGATAGGAAGCCAAGGGAGGACCAGAAAATCTTGAAGAGGGAAGAGTAGAAAAGGAACAGCATAGAAGACCTCTCTGAGGTCTACGGAGTGGCCTCCTCTGGTGAGTTACAGAAGGAACGTAAAGGGGGCTTGAATAAGGGGGCCCCCTCCTGATAGTCGTCCAGAAATGCAAATAAAGGATGTGATTTATAGCACCAGAAACTCGACCACTATTTCCTGAGGTGACATCAATCCAAAACAGGACAGCACGGGTCCCTGCATTCACAGCGGTTATGATAATCCCCCATTAACAAGTACAGTTAGACTCCCTAAAATCTGAAAGTGACTATCACAAACATATTTCAACACACTTGACTCAAAAATCCCAAAAGGGTTTATTTTTCAGTGGATGGCCCAGCTCAAGGAAAAAAAAATGTTTTTTGATAACTGTCAAAAACAATAAAAAGCCCTCACCATTTACAATATCTATCTCACTATCCCCTGGGGAAGAAAGAAATAAACAGACTCTCCAAATAGAAGCTGAAAAAAATCAACGTTAAGCTTCTGCTAGAAATAGGAGTTTTTCAGCAAAAGAGAATTCCTGGTTGTGTCCAGAACAGTCCATCACTTGCATATTATACCGTCGGTATCACCGGGAAAAATGCTTCCTGACTGATTGATGTGTTATTATCTCTTAGAGCTGAATTATCTCTGAAATGCCAACCATTGTAATAGGTACTGCTTTTGTCTGACAACAAAGCTGAGCTTTATTTTGCCTGCATGGCACATAAGGAAATGCATCAACTTGATTTCAAGTACTTACTGTTAATCACTCATTCTATGAATGGGGAAGCACCTGAGATGCACCACCCCTCCACACACACTTGAAGCTGATGGTCTTACCTCTAACTTCATGGAGAAAACAGAAGCATTCAAACAGGAATTTCCTCACCCACCTGCCACCAAATGTACCAGACTCCCTGCGTATCTGCTCCCTGGTTTCCCGTCTGTTCTTGTGGATGAGCTGCCCCTGCCCCCATTCCTATCAGGCCAGCTTCTCCACTGTGTTCGCAAGGGATTTGCTCTTGCAATTTTTCTGCTCGTTCTCCTGCATCATGAACATCTCCCCTTCTCCTGGACCATTCCACTCTGAATAAAGGTATGCTGTAATATATTTGCACACCATGTTTCACAGCAGCATTGTTCACAATAGCCAAGGGGTGGAAGCAACCCAAATGTCCATCAACGGATGCATGGATACAGAAAACGTGGTATACCCATACAACGGAACCTTACTCAGCCTTCAAAATGAAGGAGATTTTGACACATGCTACCACATGGATGAACCTTGAGGACATTATGCTGACCCAAAGGAGCCAGTCACAAAAGGACAGACACTGTATGATTTCTCTTACGTGAGGGATTTACATTAGTCAAATAACTTGGAAATAGAAAATACAATGGTGGCTACCGGAGATGCCGGGGGATGAGGGGAGAAATGGGGAGCTACTGTTTAATGGGTACACAGTTGCAGATTTAAAAGATGAAAAAGTTCTGGAGATCTATTTAAAATAATATTAAGACTACTGAACCATAAACTTAAAAATGGTTATGATGGCAAATTTTATGGGTTTTTTTTAACCACAATGAAAAAAAATGCTGTAATAGCTCCCTTGAAAAGAAATAAAAAGTCCCTGATCTTCTGCTCCCCTCCTCCCTACATCAGTTCACAGCAAAACCCCCAGCAAGTCTTGCTGTTCTCCGGATCACTGCAGGTGACTGGACACGTGCATCACACACCTCTGTGCTCACAGCACCCTAGTCCCGACCATCAGCGCCTTTTGCCAGGGCTATCACAATGGTTTCGTAATCGGGATCTCTTGTCTTCATTCTCTATCCCCATGCCCCACATTCCACATAATAGATGGGGATCCTTTAATAATGTAATCTGGGAAGTCATCCTATTGTTCAAAACTCTCCAATGGTTTCATGGCACCTGTTCCTTCTACCTGGACTGCTCCTCTCCTGATGCTTCTGTGGCTGGCACTTTCCTTTTAGTCACATCTCAGTGTATGTATGAATTTCCTAGGAAGGTTTTCCAGGAGAATCCAATCAATGGTTACAACTCAGTTGTCCTTGAGTGCACATCTCCCTATTGTATTGTATTGTATTTTTGTTTGTTTGTTTTAAGTAGGCTCCATACCCAATGTGGAGCCCAACGTGAGGCCTGAACTCAGGACCCTGAGATCAAGACCTGAGCTGAGGTCAAAAGTCAAATACTTATCTGACTGAAAAATCCAGGCGCCCCACATCTCCCTATTTTAAATCTCTGTATAGCAAATAATATTTTCTGATAATTTCCTTCTTGTTAGTGGGCTTATTATTTATTGAATCTCTGTCCTCTCTCTCCCACACCCCAGATTATAAGCCCCATGAGATCAGGGAATGCATCTGTCCTGTTCATCCCTATACGTCAAGGAGAGAGTATGGCCCTTGTATTTAACAAATACTTGTTGGGAAAAAAACAACAAATACCTGTTGAATGATTTATTAAATATCCTGACCGGGTTCAGGACCTGCTGCTCCACAATAGGGCAATTTGGCATCCTGCTTATTTCCAGCTGGAGGAATTTGAGAAATGGCATGTGCAGGGAAGACTCTCTGACCCTCCCCTGAAGCAGGTCAACAAACTCTCCTCTACCTGGAGGAAAGGAGCACCCGTATCTCTGAAGATAGAGAGATGCAGACGGGAATGTGGATGAATAGGCCTTGCTAAGTTTCCCCCAATTTACTGCACTTAGCCGACTCCCTTTGTCCCATCACGTCTTCCCACGACTTTTCACTCTTCATCAAACCTAGCATAAAAACAAACCATTTCGGGCGCCTGGGTGGCTCAGTTGGTTGGGCGACTGCCTTCGGCTCAGGTCATGATCCTGGAGTCCCTGGATCGAGTCCCGCATCGGGCTCCCTGCTCGGCAGGGAGCCTGCTTCTCCCTCTGACCCTACCCCCTCTCATGTGCTCTCTCTCTCATTCTCTCTGTCTCAAATAAATAAATAAAATCTTTAAAAAAAAAAAAAAAACATTTCTCCAAGCCTTCATTTCCTTATGAGGGCTCCCGTGTCACCTAAAACTTGTATTAAATAAACCTGTATGCTTTTCTTTTGTCAGTCTGTCTTTTGTTACAGGGGTCCCAGGCAAGAACTAAGAAGAATAGAAGAAAAAGATGTTTTTCCTTCCCTAAATACTATGGCCACAGAAGAGCAGGAGTAAAAGTGTGTGTGTGTGTGTGTGTGTGTGTGTGTGTGTCTGTGTGTGTCTGTGTGTGTCTGTGTGTGTCTGTCTGTGCATGTGTCTCTATGTGTGTGTGTGTGTTTCAGACAGAAGAAATAGCACAGCACAGACAAAGGTCCTATGGCCTAATGTAATACTCTCTTACTGGCAGAACCTAGTTCCTTCTACAGAGGCTAAACATGCCAGGTAGTCGCTTTTCCCAGACCGCCTTAAAGTTAGGGCACTTGACCCAGTTCTGGTTAATGTGACTTCAAGGGATAAGTCTAAGGGTCAAACCACTGTGAGAAAATGAAAGAACATGAGCATTTCTAGGATCTAGGTCATTCTTTGATGGCAGTGTTGAGTCATTCAAGCTGGCCTGTCTTATTTTATAAGGACTTCTTATTATATCAAATTCAAGTCCCCTTATTGTGTGCTGCCTATTTGCTTGGAAAATCAATCACAGGCCACTCAAAGCATCTTGAGGGACACACCACTGCATGCCCACTGGTTAGCGTAGCACCTCACACATGGTTAATGCTCAAAACTGGGGCCAGGACTAGGATGAAGGGCACACCTGAAGGGCATCATAAAACTCAGAAATCAAGATAAGCTATATTTTAATACAACTGAAATGAATGTAAAAAGTGCACAATGAATAAAATGTCAACATTAACTAATGACAGACTCTAACTCTGCCCTTGCCTGGCTTTTCTTTGCTTGCCTCATCCTGAGCCCTGCTCTAAAGAACATTTGTTGAGTAATTACCCAAACATTTTTATCCATGATCTCCAAGTTCTCTGTAAGAACTTCACTGTCCTCCTCATTGGGGCTCAGAGAGGTTAAGTAACTTATTTGGAGGTCACACAGCTGAGAGCACTCAGAATGACTCCGAAATCAGTGCTCTTTTTTTTTTTTAAGATTTGTTTATTTATTTGAGAGAGAGAGAGAGAGCACACTCCAGGGAGCATGAGCAGAAGGTGCAGAGGGAGAGGGAGAGAGACCCCGCGGAGCCCAGCGTGGGGCTGGATCTTACACCCTGAGATCACGATCTGAGCCAAAACCAAGAGTCAGCACTGAACCAACTGTGCCACCCAGGCACCCGTGAAATCAGTGCTCTTAACCAACGCATTAAGGTCTTTCTGATCCAGTGTGGTCTTGGCACTTCTCAGATCGGGTTCCTATTAATTGCTGGAGACAAAAGGCAAAGGATTCCAATATCCAGGCTTTGCTCTGATGTCTTTTCTCAAAGTACACTTCCCGAGCACCCACTAATCTGGACATTGAGGGACTGGCGCTCTCTTCTAATGAGCTTATTATGTGATGCTAACACGGAGCCAAGAGTCATGAATGGCCTCCAGCAGCCAGAAGACCCACAGGTTTTGCTAAAAGGGCACCTGGATTAACACATTTTGAGGTAATGAAGGTATCACCCAGTTTATAAGGTAAGAGGCAGTGAGGAGGGAGAGGGGGCCAGCTGCTGTGAGAAAGGGAGTCTGGATGTGTGCTAGATGGCAAGCAGGCTCCCGCAGGTTCTGGCAGTCCTCTGGGAAGCGTGGTACTCTGTAAATGCAAACTGATACTGGCAGGATGGGAGGAATCCATCACTCACACCCTCACATCCCTCCGAGGTTTTCCCTCAGACTTCCTCCTCTAAATCTTGATGACTGCTCTAAGAAAATGCCACTGGAGAACTTTAGCCAAAGGCAGGGAGGAGCCTTGAGTTCCCAGTTAGGACAGGGATGGCCAGATGTCCTCTGGGGTTCAAGCTGCATGAGATGTGAGCATGGAAAAAAAAAAAAGTACAATGGCTGATTAAGGGAGAAAAATAAGTAAAGAAAAGGAAACGTTTTCATCATTTCCATTGCTGCTAATTTCGCCAGGCTGCTTTTCAAAGATCCTTCTGGGAGTGACAGCTTGCCTGGGGGTCTTTGCTGAGTTAAAGGCAGTGTGGAAGAAAGGCTGTCAGTCACTGTGGACTGAAAGGGAAGCCAAAAGAGAGCCAAGCAAGATGAGGTCCCAGCCCTGGCGGCCGAGGCACATGGCCCCTGTGCTGGGGGTACGGGGGGGCGTGGAGCACAGAGCAAGGGACATGAGCCAGCAGCTCCCTCACGTGTCCCAGGGTCGTGCCCAGCCACCTCCCAGCCCCGGGAAGCCGCTCTGCTTTCTTTGGAGAACAGACGCTGTGCCTTTGTGCAGCCGTCCGCAGAAGTGCCAACCTCTCTCCCAGAGCGTTTTCATCCTTCTGGCACCCGGGGCAGCTGAACAGTGGTGGGAGGAATCAGAGCACTGATAAGGGGTGTCTTTTTTCAGACTGACAACCCAATTCCTCAGAAAGTGTATCTGCTTGCTTCTAATCCTTCTCTCCTTAAATTCTTGGTTTTACAGTTTGGTCACCTGCTGCTGCCCACATGTTCCCAGGGGATCCACAGCTCCACAGGCAGGCGAGCACGGACCATCTAAGAGGGCCTGTTTGGGCCAAGAGCTACTGTGTCGGACGTCTTGGATCTGGCACTCAAGAAGAGCGACAGAATTTTTGAACAAATATTTTCCTGTTCCTCAGCAGTGTGCTCTTGGCATGGAAAGGCAAGGCAAACAGGGAAACATGAAATGTAAAGCCGTGTGGAGGGACACATATGTGGGTCAGGTCACTCAACTGCACAGGGTTTCTATTTGCCTTCTACTACTCTCAGATCTATCCCCTGCTACCATGCAAGCTCAGACTTCACTGCTTCTTGTCATAACCCCTCATTGGCCTTCCCATGGACTCTTCACTGCCCCCTTACCTGTTTCCTATCCATGGAAGATGATACCCATCCTGTTGCTGATAGATGATAGGCAGGCAGGTAGGAAGGTAGCTAGATAGGCAGATAGACAGATGATAAGAGGATGCATAGATAGATAATAGATCGTGGATTTGACAGATGGATGGATAAGTAGATGATGGGTGGATGTCGATAGATAGATAATGAATTTGATAGCTGGATAGATGATGAGTGAGTGTAGAGATAGATAAATAAATGATAGATTTGATGGACAGATGGACAGACAGATGATGGGTGAATGCACAGAAACGTACATACCTACCCATATACATACATGCATACTTACATGCATGATAAATTGGATGGATGGATGGATGGATGGATGGATGGATGGATGGATAGAAAGATTAATAGACACATGACAGATGTGAAGTATGGATAGATAAATAGATGATGAGCAGATGTATAGATACATGGTAGACTTCATGGATGGATGGATAGATCGATAGGCAGACTGACTGACTGACTTATAGAGACTTCTCCCTGCACTTAGGATTCAGATCACCATGTTTTACTTTGACCCATCCTGCATGATCTGGTCCCTGACAGCAGCATCATCATCTCCACCCACCTCTTGCTCTGGGCCCCCACGTTTCCCAGCCCACTGGCCTTACCTTTCACTAACGCACCTTTCATTCTTCCTGATGCAAAGTCATCTGCAAAGGTGACTCCTCCCTCTGAATACCCCCTCCCCACCCCTCTCACCAGCTAAAGAGCTCATTGGAGTCCCAGCCTCTTCAATGGCAAGGGACACCCTTTCCCCTTCACCTCAGTCAAGGATGACTGTGAATCCCTGCTCACAGGGCCATGCACCTTCCCTCCCACTGCTGCAACTGTTTGTCTAATGTTTGTGTTTCACACAAGACTACGTGATCTCTGAGAGTCAGAAGTGGTTCTAATGCCACTCAGCCTTATATGCTCAGAGCCTTGAGAGGCAACTGGTAACCTGTGATGCTCAAAAAAATGCATGCCGGCCCTGGGCCTGACACGGTGCGAGGGGCTGGGGACAGAGAAGAGAAGGTGGATGGCTCACAGAGGTGTCAGAGGACATCCTCCGTGCATGTGTGTTTTTCAGAGCCATACCTTCCTTGCATGAACCTCCAGGCGGCTGTTGAGAATCCCATGACAGAGTAAAAATCCCTCCTCAGAAAGCCCAAGTCCTTATCCCTACAGGAAACATATATCTCAGACTTCCTATGATATCTCCTATTTTGAGCATGTAGTCCCCATTCGGAGGCCCCATGCGTACCGATTAAGAATTTGGCCATGGAGCCCCACTGCTTGAGGCTGATCTCAGTTCTGTGGCTGTCTCCCTTCACATCCTTGTGCAAACAACCTAATCTCCCTACTTCCTCATCTGGGTGATGGGGTCAGCAGCAGATCGGTGTGGACTGTATGAGTGGCTAATAAATACAGGACACAAGAGAAAGCTTGTTATGCTGAAGAACCACTAGAGAACAAAACATTATTATTTATCATCCCCATTTGGTTACATGTTACTATCACTCTACTCATTATTTCCAAAAATCACAATGAAAATTGGATTCATCTCTAATTGGTCATTCTAGTCCTGAATTCCCTGTTTTTTACACACCTCAATAAGTGAAAAGCTGTGATTTCCCTTTTTTTTTTTTTTTTTTTTTTAAGAGAGAGAGAGAAAGCAGGTACGGGGCAGGGGGTCCTAAGCAGGCTCCAAGCCCAGAGCAGAGCCCGACGCGGGGCTCTATCTCACAACCCAGACATCATGACCTGAGCCAAAATCAAGAGTTGGATGCTTAACCGACTAAGCCACCGAAGTGCCCCATGATTTCCTTTTAATTAGCAATTTACCCTCCTTGAAAGGCCCCACAGGGGCAGCTCTGTAACAGAACTGCCCTTGGCCAAGACCCATGGAGGCAGAGCCTGGATAAACCCACTTCATGCCCCAGGAAGGGGCTTTATAATACTTACAACTCCCACACTCCAGGGAAGGAGGAAAGTCTAGAGATGATAAAGAGACTCATAATCATTTCAACTATCATTTATTAAGCACCTAATATATGCCACACGCTGTGCTAAGTGCTTTGCATTTGCTATCCCTGGGAATCCTGAGAGGCAGGTATTAGCCTGGCTCACCTTCACAGAGGAGGAACCTAGCTTAGAGAGGTTACTAGCAGTGAGTTACCCGGGATCACACAGCGACAGGCTGGGGAGCAGGGATTTCAACCAGGCTCTTTCAGACAAAGACCCTCTTAACTTTAAGCTTTCCAAACAGCCCTGCTGAGAAGTTCTTCAATGTTTCTCAACAGGAATTCTGTCAACCAAAATGTTAAGCTTTTACTTTCCATTGACTCATTTGCTCCTTTGCAAGTGGATCATCTAAGATACATCCAATTATGGGCCAGTGGTTCAAATAACTTGTGTCACCACCACCGGCGTGACAGAAGTCCAGCTGAAAGCAAAGCACTGTCATTTCTTATGATGTTTTAAAAATTCTGGAAATGGCTGTGGGATGTCCTTCCCACTATCATAAACTTGAGAACCACAGTCGGGGGTGGGGGTGGGGTGGATGGGGAAGGAAAGCCACTGTGGAGAGACCCTGAGACGTGTCAGCTCTATGGCAACATAATCACTACATTCGATGCTACCTTGTGACACAAAATTACCCAGCAAATGACTTTAAAAAAATGCAGGTGGGGTGTACAAGGCTGGGGACCATTCCCAGGCCAGAACGCAAGCTGGTGCAGCCAAGGCCGGGTCTCAGCCTCCTTGGTGAAGAAGGAGAGAGAACTCTGTCTATATCAGTTGCTCTGGACATCTCACACAATGATTATGTTTCCAATCCAACTTTTACAGAGCTGAAGTCCGGGCCGGGAGTCAGCATTCCTGTCTTCCCTAGCCACAGGAGCTGCTACAGAGGAGTCTGAACAAAATCTCCCCCAGCCCCACACCTTATCTCATGGGGTCGACCAGAATTATCTTTATACTACTTTTGAGTTCTGAATGTCTGAAATCGCGAGTGGAGACCACAGACAGAGGAAGACAGAGGATATATTAACCAGGGCTCTTTTAAGGCGTAAGGGGGTGGGGAATGAATTAATAAATTACCTAAAAGAAGAAGTAACCCAGGTCATAGTGAGTTGAATTGTGCCCCCCTCTCTGCCCCCTCAAAATAAAAGGTATGTCCAAGTCCTATCTCCTGGTGTTGTGAAGATGGGTAAGGCTTTCTTAGAGGTAGAGTCTTTGCAGATGTAATCAAGTCAAGGATCTCTAGATGAGATCATCTGGTATTTAGGAGGGGCCCTACATCAAGTAAGGGTGTCCTTATAAGAGAAAGTAGGGTGGACCTGACACACACAGGAAAGAAGGCTTTGCAGAAACAGAAGCAGAGACTGGAGTTACCCTGCTACAAGCCAAGTACCATTTGGGGCCACTAGAAGTTGGCAGAGACTAGGAAGCATCTTCCTCTAGAACCTTCAAAGGAGAATAGCCCTGCAGACACCTTGATTTCAGAATTCTGACCTTCAGAACCATGAAATAATAAATCTGTGGGGTTTTCAGTCACCAAGTTTGAGGCAATTTGTTATAGCAGCCCTTGGAAATGAATGTAGAGAAAGAACTTGAAAACGGTGTGGTGGGCCCCAGCGCTGTCTGCACTGCTCAGCTCTGCTGTCCTCCCTATACCTCGGCCTCTGGAAGGTTCTCCCCAGGAGGTAACAAAACAGTCACCAGCAGCAGCTCGGGGTCCACATCCCACCAGCTTCATAGCCCAGGCATTTTTGTCCTTTTGGCCTGGCTTGTGTCCTGTGCCCATATCTGAACCAATCTCTGCATCCGGGAGAGGGGTGTGCCGACTGAGGAGGTCAAAATCTGGCTTCCGCACCCTCCCCTGGAACTAAGAGGTAAAGGGGGGAAGTCAGGGAGACAAGATGCTGGTCTTCTCTCCAAGGCAAAGGGAGTGTGATATGTGATTTATAATATGAAATATATATTTGGTCTTTGTCCCTCTTTATGCACAGAGCTCCCAAAGCTCTTGGAATTTCCTAAGTGATGGGACAGATAAAGGTGCTTCTCATTATGTTATGAGGTAAC